>NC_044982.1:47789968-48091454 GCF_008728515.1 Papio anubis | reverse complement strand
CAAGTATATCAGATAAAAGAAAACATAAAACACAGTAGAATGTTTTCAACTAGTTCTAGAAGTATGTCAGTGTAATAAGCAAATCCTAGACAAGTCAGAAAATTAGTGAGAAAATGTATGTTATAAATAAAAAGAGGGCATAATGATAGAAGGTATTAAGAATACTGTGTATTAAGAATACTGTGTACTTGAATGCTACAAATTAAGAAATCTAGATGAAAGAAATAACTCACCAAAAATAACCATATAACTAAGAAGATTTTAGTAGACCAGTTACTGGGAAATAAATTGAAAAAAAAAAAAACCTTCAAAGAGCAATCTCCAAAGCAGTCATTATTTTCTTTGAGTTCTTGAAAAATTTTAAGAAACAGATTATGATCATGCTATATATTCTGCTCCAGAGCAATGAAAAGCAAAGAATGCCACTCATGTCATTTTATGATGCTAACTTAGCCCAAGTATCCATACCTAACATTAGTTCCATCAGAGATATTTTCGTCATACTATTGTAATTTAAACAAACGTAGTTCTTGAAATACAATAACTAAACCTAATACTATTCTAGTAGTTAAAGAAAAAGATACAATTGTATTGATATATCATTACTATAAATAAGTTATGAGTAAATTATATCTTATCATATGTTAAAAGATAATACACAATGATTAAGTAGAGTTTAGCCCAGGAATGCAGCAATGTTTTAAAAACGGTAATAGCAAATTCTGTTGTAATGCTTATGCACCAGGCACTGTTCTCTGCACTTTTTTAGTTTATTTTTGTTTTACTTTTTGTTTTTTATTTTGTTGAGACAGGATCTCGCTCTGTCACCCAACCTGGAGTTCAGGGGCAGGTTCACAGTTCACTTCAGCCTTGACCTCCCAGACTCAAGTAATCCTCCCACCTGAGGTCCCCCTAACCCCACCCCAGAGTAGCTAGGACTACAGGCATTTGCCACCACATCCAGCTAAAGTTTTTACTTTTTAGATATAGGGTCTCACTATATTGCCCAGGCTAGTGTCAAACTCCTGGGCATAAGAAGTCCTGCCTCAGCCTTTGAAAGTGTTTGAATTACAGGCATGAGCCAACATACCTGGCTGCACTTCTTACATACTACTTAATCTTTACAAAAACCTGGCATGTCTAATAACGTTTCAAGCTTACAAATAAGGAATAGAAGGGTTTAAGTCACCCATGCAGTCTGTCTCCAGAGATAGTGCTCTTAACTATTGCACCACTATAATAATTCATGATCTATTACTATATTTATATCATTTGATCAAATAAGAAAGTATATGTGACAAGCACTACAGTCACATTTAGTGACATTTTATGCCCATATCTTCTTAATTTTTTTATTTTTTAAATTGACAAATAATTGTACATATTTGTAGGGTACATAGTGCTGTACTTATAATGTATAGTGATCAGATCATCGTAATTAGCATATCCATCATCTGAAACATTTATCATTTCTTTGTGTTAGGAACCCTCAATATCCTCCTTTTAGCTATTTGAAACCATGTAACACATTATCCTTAACTATACTCATCTTACTATAGTCATTCCTCCTATCTAGCTGTAGCATATTCCTGACTTATTCCTCCTATGTAGCTGTAATTTTGTATCCTTTCACAAATCTCTCCATATGCCTCCCTTCCATACCCATTTTATACTCAGTCACCACACACACACGTAATACCCACAAACTTCTTTAAGAATAGAATGATGCATTCTTTTTTTTTTTTTTTTTTTTTTTTTGAGATGGAGTTTCGCTCTTGTCACCCAGGCTGGAGTGCAATGGTGTGATCTTGGCTCACTGCAACCTCCACCTCCCGAGTTCAAGTGATTCTCCTGCCTCAGCCTCCTTAGTAACTGGTATTACAGGCATGTGTCACCATGCACAGCTGATTTTTTGTGTTTTTAGTAGAGACGGGGTTTCACCACATTGGCTAGGCTGGTCTCAAACTCCTGACTTCAGGTGATCTGCCCACCTTGGCCTTCTAAAGTGCTGGGATTACAGGCTTGACCCATCATGCCCAGCCAGAATGATACATTCTTAATGTGAAGGACGATGTTTATTGTAAACCTATAGTCAATACCCTGTTTAACAGTAAAATTGGAAACAGGACAAGATGTCCATTATTTTTTAAACTTAATTTGGAAACCTTAGTTGGAGCAGTTAGATAAGAAAATGAAATCAGGTATGGATATTGAAAAAGAGGAGACAAAGTTATAATTTATAGAAAATATTGTGTATTCAGAATATCCAAGAGACCACTAACTCAGAAATTTTTACACTAATGAAAGTTCAGGAAGGTGACCAGATAATCAGCATATTATTCAGTCATAAAATGGAATAACAGTTACCATAGCAATGTCCCCATGCCCCCCCCCCCAAAAAAGTTGGAAATACTCGTAACCAGAAGTCTATAGAATCTATCTGAAGAAGTATGAAATTTTTTCAAGGGAAATAACCAAAGGCTAAGATAAATTAAGAGACTCAACATGGTCTTGGATGGGAAGACTAAGCACTGTAAAAATATAAGTTATAACAAAATTAGCATATGTTTTGCTGTGGTCAGTCTTAAAATTTTTTGTTATTTTGAGAATAAGTGGTAGACGTAAATTGGAAACGTAATTCTAAAACTTACCTGGAAGAACATACTGTTGAGAAAAAAATGTGTGTGCCTGTGTGTATACTGTATATATATTTATGCTATATGTGTGTGTATACATACACACAAAATTAAGAATACATCCATATAGAATACATTCAGTTTGGAATAGCTAAGATGAATTTGGAAAAGCAAAAACAAAAATGGAATGATGGAGAACTTGCCTTAATTGATATTATAATGTACTCTAAAGCCTTAGAGGAATGAAGAATCTGGCCAGTGTGTCTAGAACAAGGGGAGAACTCCCTTATGTGTGACTGGAGAGATAAGCAAGGGACTAGGTTATGAACTCCTGTAAAGGAATTTGGTCATTAATGTAAGATAAATGGCAAATCATTTAAAAGTTTTAAAGAATTAGATATATTTCTTAAAATACTCCGGTAGCCATATGAAAAAATGGATTGGAAGAGGGCTAGACTATAGTCCAGCAAATGAATTGGCTCTGGAGTTTTCAGGGAGGAGTGAGTTAGATTGGTCCTGAATACACTGGGAAGTGGTGGTATGGTAGTGGGAATCATGCTCAGTTGGAGAGGAAAAGACAAATTTGGAAGATGATTAGGAGATTGAATTGATAGGAATTGTTAATTAGATACGAAGGTAAGGAAGGCACTAAGGTTGAATCCCAGATTTTTGGCTTTCACAGATACATGGTCAGTAGTATATTCATTGAGAAAGGAAATTCTTGTGGCGAATAGCTTATTCTGGGCATGGTCAAGGGTTTGAGGTTCCTATGAGAAATGTGGGTAAGAAATGTTTAGGAAAAAATGGAATATAAAGGTCAAGTTGCCAAGCGGTGGCTCATGCCTATAATCCCAGCACTTTGGGAGGTCAAGGTGGGAGAATGGCTTGAGCCTAGGAGTTTGAGATCACCCTGGGCAACATAGCAAGACCCCATCTCTAGGGTGGCATGTGCTTGTACTCCTCACTACTTGGGAGGCTGAGGCAGGAGGATCAGTTGAGCCTAGGAGGTCAAGGCTGCAGTGAGCTGTGGTTGTGCTACTATACTACATCGTGGGTGACAGTGAGATCCTGTCTCGAAAAAATAAAAAAGGCCAAGTTCACAAAAGGGATCTAAGCTGGAAATTAAGATGCAGAAGTCATCATTATATAAGTGGCAGTCTAAGTCTAAGCTCTGGGAATAGTTGAAGTGATTCAATGAGGTTAGATAGTGAAAAGAAAGATGGCTAGGGCTGGATGGACTCTGAGAATACCAAACATTGAAGGAGTATGTGGAGAAAGCAAGCTAGCTTCTAAATGCTGCTCAGAAAGTTTGGCCAGAGATGTAAGGGTATGGTGTTAACAAAGCCAAGGGGGATTAGGTTCCAAGTGTGATGTGCTGCTCCGAGGTAATGAAAGGTAAGGACCGAAAAATGTACACTGAATTGAGCAAGCAGGGTTCTTAGTGGCCTTGGTGAGAATAGTTGCAGCACAGCACTGGGATATTCAGTGGATTTAAGAATAAAGAAAAACTGGCTAAGAAAGAAGACTATAATGAAATAATTACTTCTTAATGGTAGGGTTATGTGCATTTTTTTGACATTTATATTTCATAGCTCTTTATATTTGCCACATTGAGCATTTATTAATTTAATAATTGAAAAAATAAAATTTAAAAGCCTATAAAGAAATTTATGTCTAGCCTTATAATGTTGTTTCTCTTGTTGGACAAAGGTAAGTCACTTTCAGACTTCAGGCAGAAACCTTAAAGATAAGGAATTCCTGAATTATATTTTCATACTCTACCCCTCAATCAGTTAAATATATATATTGAGCAGTTACTACACACCTAATCCTTTGTTAGTTGCTGTTTGCTATGAAAGAAGTCCCGCTACCATTCCCAACCCCGGAGGAATTAGTGATTAATTACATTCAATATATTATTAAATTGTCCCGTACAGATATGTAAACCCTGGGGTGGCTGAGTAGCAAGCCTCCATTGATAGGTAGTAAATGCAAAAGGAGTTAATGAAGGGAGGGATCAAGAGGAAGTGTTAGAAGAACAGACTTCTTGAAGAAGGTAATACTTGCATTGCACCTTAAAGGAGGAGAAGGATGTAATAGGGTGAGAGAGCAGAGTGAGGACAAGCGTGGAGTCACTTGTGGGCGTGACATGGTATGTGTAGTTAGTGAGGACAGCCTTGTGTATGGAAAGCTAAACAGAGGAAATTAGCCAATTCAGTTGTTTTTAAGGAATAATTTTAGATTTTTGAATGGTGACATATGTGTAGGAAGCTTCTAAGCAAGTAGAAACTGGAAGAATGGAATAGTTAGTAATGGATGATGAAACTTTACAGTTGAGAGAGAAAAGTGAGAAGAGAAAAGTGCCAAACTGAGAGAAAAAGCTCTGGTGTCATGGTAAGACCTCTGGGAATTGGGCCCTAACTCTACCACTTAATAAATAGTTCCATGACAATGATCAAGTAAATCCTGTTACCTCTGTGGACTGCCATTTCCTCATCTGTAAAATTAGGAAATTAGGATATCCTGTGACCTCTGTGGACTGCAATTTTTTCATCTATAAAATTAGGAAATTAGGATGGTTGACCTATAAGTTTCTCCCAGCTCTATAATTCTGTGACACTCTTCATGCAATTGTGATGAAATAATTGACAACACTTTATGACTCAATTGGATATGAGAAGGTAAGCAAGTAGAGAAGTCAAGGTGACTTCAACATTTTGAGACTGAGAGAAAAATGTTATTCTTAGTAGAAATGGGGAAATATCAAAGAGGAGTAAGTTTAATAGTTCTGTAATGCTTTTAAAAGTCAAGGGGGAAGTCCAGCAGCTGGAGATGGAACATACTGCTAACGATTTTGCTTAGGCTTTCTTAGGGACTCTTCAGTTTTGTCAGTGGTTCCTTTCATTGTTGTCTTTGAGACCACATATCAAGCAAATTGAGTAGCCTTCTTTTTTCTTTTAGTATTTAATTAAATGCGTTATTGCAAATATGTATCTATTTACTGGACTTGTTTTTGTTTCAGGGTCTTTTTTTATTTTTAATTTTTGATTTTTTTTTTTTTTTGGTAGAGACGGGGTTTGCCATATTGCCCAGGCTGGTCTTGAACTCCTGGGCTCAAGCAATCCTCCCGCCTTGGCCTCCCACAGTGCTAGGATTACAGGCATGTAGCACTACACCCAGCTAATTCAGGCTTCTTAATAGTGTATTTTGTGAACATTTTAATAAATGGAGTGACCTTCCTTTCTTTCTGTCTTGCTTTGCTCTGCTCTGCTCTTCTTTCTCTCTCTCTCTGTCTCCCTCTCTCTCTCTTCCTCCTTCCCTCCCTCCCTCTTTCCTGTCCTGTCTTGTCCTTTCCTTAGACTGAGCTTCTTATTGTCCAGGCTGGAATGCAATGGTGCGATCTCTGCTCACTGCAACCTCTGTCTCCTGGGTTCAAGCGATTCTCCTGCCTCAGCCTCCCGAGTAGCTGGTATTACAGGCACCCGCCATCATGCCTGGCTAATTTTTTGTATTTTTAGTAGAGACAGTGTTTCACCATGTTGGTCAGGCTGGTCTCAAACTCCTGACCTCAGGTGATCCACCCGCCTTGGCCTCCCAAAGTGCTGGGAGTGCCCGGCCTGCCTGAGTGACATTTATTAAGTAAATCTAAATGAGCTAGAATTCAGAAAATTCTCTTCAGCATTGTTAACAATCCCTTTTGGAGACACTATGCTAAGTGAAATAAGCCAGGCACAGAAAGATGAATATCATGTATTCTCATTTATGTGTGGAATCTGAAAAAGTCAGATTTATGGAAGCAGAAGGTAGAATGGTAGTTGCCAGGGGCTGGGGGTGGGGAGGAAGTGGGAGATAGAGGTCAAAAGGTGCAATTTCTCTTAAACAGGATTAATACATTCTAGAGATCTACTGTACAGCATGTAACTATGGTTAATAATAATGAATTGTATGCTTGAAAATTGCTAAGACAGTAAATCTTAAATGTTCTCATCACATAAAAAGATAATTATATGAGGTGATGGATATGCTAGTATCTTGACTGTAATCATTTTACAATGTATACGTATATCAAAATATCACATTGTAAATATATACAATTTTTTTCAATTATACCTCAATAAATTAGAGAAAAAATAGTCACAAAGTGTACATCAATAGTGCTATAATTCTTGTAATTCTTTTTTTTTTTCTTCTGAGACAGTGTCTCACTTTGTCTCACATGCTGGAGTGTAGTGGAGTGATCACGACTGACTGCACACTCTACCACCTCAGGCTCATGAGATCCTCCCACCTCAGCCTCCTGAGTAACTGGGACTACAGGTGTGTGCCACCACGCCTGGCTAATTTTTTTGTAGGGACAGGATTTTGCCATGTTGCCCAGGCTGGTCTTGAACTCCTGGCCTTAAGCTGTCTGCCCATCTCAGCCTCCCAAAGTGCTGGGATAACAGGTGCCAATCACTGCACCTGGCCAATAATTTTGTAATTCTTATATAAATATTTGGAGGATAAAATTATCAATAATTTAAAAACCACAGCAGCTTGTCTGGAAGTAATACATTATCTTAATGGATTGTTCACAATAAGTTATAGACCAAACTTTTCTTTTTATTTTATTTTTCTGGAGACAGAGTCTTGCTGTGTCACCCAGGCTAGAGTGCAGTGGTGCCATCTAGGCTCACTGCAACCTCCGCTGCCTGGGTTCAAGCGATTCTCCTGCCTCAGCCTCCCGAGTTGCTGGAATTACAGGCATGTACCACCATGCCCAGCCAATTTTTTGTATTTTAGTAGAGATGGGGTTTCACCATGTTGCCTAGGCTAGTCTCAAACTCCTGAGCTCCAGCAATACACCTGCCTTGGCCTCCCAAAGTGCTAGCATTATAGGCCTGAGCCACCACACCCGGCCCAGACCAAACTTATTCCACTTTTTCTCCCCTTCTCACTACTGTACTTGACTAGTCTTTAAAAAAATAATAAAAGAAAAAAGAAAACCATAGTGTTTCTTGGGTTGTCTGCCTTTGGGAGTAAAGCTTGGTACTTTAATTCTTGGAGCTTTTTCTGAGTTGTTTTTTTTTTTTTTGAGACGGAGTCTCGCTCTGTCACCCAGGCTGGAGTGCAGTGGTGCGATCCCGGCTCACTGCAACCTTCGCCTCCCGGGTTCAAGCAATTCTCCTGCCTCAGCCTCCTGAGTGGCTGGGACTCAGGCACATGCCACCTCGCTCGGCTAATTTTTGTATTTTTAATAGAGATGGGGTTTCACCATGTTAACCAGGCTGGTCTCTAACTTCTGACCTGGTGATCCTCCCGCCTTGGCCTCCCAAAGTCCTGGGATTACAGGCGTGAGCCACCGTGCCCAGCCTTCTGAGTGTTTTAAACTTGTACTTCTTGATAATGTATCTTTATAATTGTGCTATACCTTTTTCATATGTTTAATTCTTATTTTCCAAAATAATATTGCTACCTTCAAGGAATTATCTTCTTATTTCTTTAGCCCTTAGTGACCTGGACCTTGATAAATTTTGTTAACCAAATGACCTTGTTTGATAGGTGATTTAATTTAAAAAAAATCAAAACCACCTTTAGCAGATTACCATTTGTTAAGTATTTCTTGAAATGGTTCAATGTAGTTTACTGAATACATTTTTATTGCTTTTTTGTTTATAGAGCTCAAAGCATGCCTGTTGTTAAGGAAGTAAAGGTACATCTGTTAGAAGATGCAGGCATAGAGAAGGATGCTGTTACTCAGGAGACCAGAATTTCACCCAGTGGAATTGATTCAGCTACAACTGTGGCTGCAGCAACTGCTGCTGCCATTGCAACCGCAGCTCCATTGATAAAGGTATATTTTTCTTCCCAGATATTCATAACTACTTTGTGAAATATAGAAGTACTTATTAAGAACTGATTATATAAATGGTTGTATATAATTATAGACTAGCAACATTGTTGCTCTCAATTTGAAAACATTTTCCCATTTGTGGTTGTGTGTTACTTCTCAGGAATTGTGAAAATTACCCTCTAATACTGTGATGGCACTAGCGAATTCAGAACTTCCTCAGTTTTAGCACTGAGAGTCCTACATCCTGGGAAACACCTTGGTCCTGGCAACCTGGATAATCGGTTATTCTTATTGGAGAGCTAGAGGAACCTTAGGAACCTTAGAGATAATCTATGCCTTAGCTGTCACTTTGTAAATGGGGAAGCAGAAAAACAGGTCAGAGTAGGCAGGTAAGTCTGGAACGAGTAACTGACAGAGCCAAAACTAGAACTCAAGGCTGCTGACCTAACTCAGCCTTAAGTTAGTAAAGTATCAAAAGCTACTTTGCTTTTCTGTTTTCTTCTTTTTAATTTCCATTTAAGTATCTTGTTTTAGGCATCATAAAATTCTTTGTGGCAGATCTGTTTGAGACAGAGTCTCGCTCTGTTGCCCAAGCTGAAGTGCAGTGGTGCGATCTCGGCTCACTGCAACCTCCGCCTCCCAGGTTCAAGTGATTCCTCTGCCTCAGCCTCCTGAGTAGCTGGGACTACAGGGCATGCGCCACCATGCCTGGCTAATTTTGTATTTAAGTGGAGACGGGGTTTCACCGTGTTGGTCAGGATCGTCTAGATCTCCTGACCTCATGATCCACCCGCCTCAGCCTCCCAAAGTGCTGGGATTACAGGCGTGAGCCACCGCGCCTGGCCTATTTATTTATTTATTTATTTATTTATTTATTTATTTTTTGAGAGGGAACATTTTTACCTAAGGATAGCTATCATCTGCTTTTCATTTCTGTGACTCTAAAAATAAAGGCATTAAATCATTAGACATTTAGTGAGTATAAGCTCAAATTTGATCACTTCTCAATGCCAATTGATTTAAATAACATTTCTAGTAATTAGACATATTTTTGGTATCCTATAATGTGAATTTTTAAAAATACTTTTATTGTTTTAGGTGCAGAGTGATTTGGAAGCAAAAGTCAATTCTGTTACAGAATTACTTAGTAAATTACAGGAGACTGATAAACACCTGCAACGTGTTACAGAGCAGCAAACAAGCATTCAGAGTAAACAAGAGAAACTACATTGTCATGATCATGAAAAGCAAATGAATGTGTTTATGGAGCAGCACATAAGGCATCTTGAAAAATTACAACAACAACAAATAGATATTCAGGTATCTGTAATAAAGCCAGTACAGATTCCATAATCTTTTATCATTTGGCTCTCTCAGCTAATATTCATTGATAATTGCAGTAGCTCATTAGATTGTAACAGTTTTAGTTATGAAATCATGATTTGCTTATCTTTCTTCTCCTGTAATGTGGGTAACTCTGCATTTTATATCTCAAATGTTACTAGTTGTGTGAGACCTCTCCCTCTAGTTGGCTTTTCCTCCTTTTACACTATTTTTGTTCATATCATTTTTATTTTTTATTTTTATTTATTTTTTGAGAGAGAATCTTGCTATGGTTGCCCAGGCTGAAGTACAGTGGTACAGTCTCCACTCAACTGGTTTCAAGAGATTCTCCTGCCTCAGCCTCCCATGTAGCTGGGATTACAGGCGCACACCACCACGCCCAGCTAATTTTTGTATTTTTAGTAAAGGTGGGGTTTAACCATGTAGTTCAGGCTGGTCTCGAACTTCTGACCTCAAGTGATCTGCCTTCCTCGGCCTCCCAAAGTGCTAGTGTTACATGCATGAGCTGCCATGCACAGCCACATTTTTAAGTGCTTATATCACATTGCAACTATTGGTTTACATCAGCAGTTTTTAGTCTGGAAATGTGCACTAGAATTACTTGAACAGCTTTATAAAAATATTTGTGCTTGGGATCTTGGCAGGCCAAGCTGAGAGGATAGCTTGAGGCCAAGAGTCCAAGATCAGCCTGGTTAATGTAGCAAAACCTCATCTCTTAAAAAAAAAAAAATTTAGCCTGGCATGGTGGCATGTGCCTGTAGTCCCAGATTCTTGAGAGGCTGAGACTGCAGGAGACCGTGAGTCCAGGAGTTTGCGGTTACAGTGAACTATGATAATATACCTGCACTTCATCCCAGATGACAGAGTGAGACCCTATTTCAAAAAAAAAAATTGTGTATATACACACATACATAGACACACACACGTGCGCACACACATATACACATTCACAAGCACACACACTTAGGCCTTTCAGAGATTTTGAGCCAGTGATTCTGAGGTAGTGCCTGGCAATCATTGAAAACTTCATAATGATTCTGATGCACACCCTTGGATAAGAACTACCTGGTGTACATATTTGCTTTTGCATTTAATTAATTAAAATAATGAACATTTTTTAATGCCTTTTGAGAATAAGGTACTGGGCTATTATAAAAAGCATTATCCTCACAAGGAGCTGATAGCATACTTTCGTGTTTATTTTGGAATTTCTTT
Source organism: Papio anubis (assembly GCF_008728515.1). NCBI lineage: Eukaryota > Metazoa > Chordata > Mammalia > Primates > Cercopithecidae > Papio > Papio anubis. The sequence continues at coordinate 48,080,426 of NC_044982.1, read as the reverse complement.
TTTTTTCTTTTTCTTTTTTTTGAGACGGAGTCTAACTCTGTCGCCCAGGCTGGGGTGCAGTGGTGTGATTTCGGCTCACTGCAACCCCCACCTCCCAGGTTCAGTGATTTTTCATGTTTCAGCTTCCCGAGTAGCTGGGATTGCCGGCCTGCACCACCACACCCAGCTAATTTTTGTATTTTCAGTAGAAACAGGTTTTTACTGTGTTGGCCAGACCACTGGCCTCATGTGATTGACCCATCTTGGCCTCCCATAGTGCTGGAATTACGGACGTGAGCCACCATGCTCAGCCTATTTTGGAATTTCTAATTCCTAGAACACTACTTAGCACTCAGTAAACTTTTTTTTTTTTTTTTTTTTTTTTTTTTGAGTGAGTGAGTGAAGGAATGATCAGCATTGTAAATGCGTTGGTTTTAATTTACTTTTTTTTCTAATTAATATGAAATTTCTTTTTTTTTTTTGAGACGGAGTTTCGCTCTTGTCGCCCAAGCTGGAGTACAATGGTGAGATCTCAGTTCATTGCAACCTCCACCTCCCAGATTCAAGCGATTCTCTTGCCTCAGCCTCCTGAATAGCTGGGATTACAGATGCCCACCACCATGCCCAGCTAACTTTCTATATTTGTAGTAGAGATGGGGTTTCACCATATTGGCCAGGTTGGTCTCAAACTCCTGACCTCAGGCGATCTGCCTGCCTTGGCCTCCCAAAGTGCTGGGATTACAGGCGTGAGTCACCGCGCCTGGCCTACTGTGCAATTTAAAAACTTTAAAAAATTAAAATATAACATTCAGGCCGGGCACGGTGGCTCATCCCTATAATCCCAGCACTTTGGGCGGCTGAGGTGGGTGGATCACTTGAGGTCAGGAGTTCAAGACCAGCCTGGCCAACATGGTGAAACCTTGTCTCTACCAAAGATACAAAAAATTAGCTGGACATGGTGGCACATGCCTGTAGTCCCAGCTACTCAGGAGGCTGAGGCAGGAGAATCACTTGAACCCAGAAGGCGGAGGTTGCAGTGAGTTGAGATTGTGCCACTGTACTCCAGCCTGGGTGACAGAGCGAGACTCTGTCTTAACAACAACAACAACAGCGACGAATATATATATATTGTATATCTATATACATGTATATCTATACATATGTGTATATGTCTGTTAATGATTTTCTAAATTACATATTTTTTGTTAAGACAAAAATTCAGAAGAATGTACTAAAATAAGTTTATTATACTTAATATATCATCATAAAGTAGACATTAATTTGCTATAATTTTCAAGACTTAACACGGTTTATCTTGAGCTTTTCATGTGGTCAAAGATAATATTTTATTGGAATGATTATATGCATACCAAGTAAAGTTTAGTAAGTACTCCCTGCATGACTAAAATTGAGTATGCAGCAAATTATCTAGTGAGAGACCAGGAATGAGTCTATAAATCTGTTGGTTTATAGATAACTTTACTATTTTAAGCCTCAATTTCTTTACCTAGAAAATATTTTCTGTTGTTCAGGATAAAACGAGATGACACATTTGAAAAGCACATTTATTCCTTAAGGAGAGACTCCTACTGGTCCTAAGTACTTATCTGCCATCATCCGTCCTTCCATAACTAAATCTGTAACTTAATGACTTTCTAATTTTAGAAGAATGGAATCTTTGCTAATTTAGATGTCTTACTTATAAAGCTTATAATTACAGAGAGAGTTGAAGTTTTGGTTACATACTAGATATATTAGTTGTTCAGTAAATGCTTAATGAAATGAAATTAGTTGAGTCTGTTTCATCTGTTTTATGTAGAGGGATCTCAACACACTTTTAGAAATTCTGTAGAACTATGAATCTTTTTAAGTTTTTCTTGGCCTGGCATAAAATTCTGTTTTGATTATTACTCATTGCATGCCTGTATCAAAATATTTCATGTGCTCCATAAATATATACACCTACTATGTACCCACAAAAATTAAAACAAAACAATAAAACCCTCTCTTTTGAAACCAGTTTTATTAGTTAAGATACTTGCTTATTTTAGATATTTTATTTTATTTTTGAGATAGAGTCCCGCTCTGTCACCCAGGCTGGAGTGTAGTGGCACCATCTCGGCTCACTGTCACCTCTGTGTCCCGGGTTCAAGTGATTCTCATGCCTCAGCCTCCTGGGTAGCTGGGATTACAGGCTCCCGCCACCACGCTCAGCTAATTTTTGTATTTTTAGGAGAGACGGGTGGAACTCCTGACCTCAGGTGATCCACTTGCCTTGGCCTCCCAAAGTGCTGAGATTACAGGCGTGAGCCACTGTGCCTGGCCCCATTTCAGGTATTTTAATAAATAGTGCTGAAAACTGTGTTGTCAGTGTAGTTTCCATTAATATACAAACACATATTTTATTGCTGCTGCTAAGCATGGATATTTATTTGAGTACTCACTATCAATGATTTTCAAACCTTGACCTCGAACAAAATCCTACCATTTAGGATATAGAAGATAGGATGTTTTGGTTTAAAATTCTCTGATTCAAGTAGAGGTTTAGGGCAAGGGCCTCTCCTTCCTGGTCTTCTCTTAGCCAGCTGTAGTGGCCCCTTAGCCATGTCTAAGGTAGAAAGAACAACACTGAGGTTTAGAATGGTTAGGGAAAATGATTAAGGTCACACAGCAGAGTCAGGCTTAGTCACATCTTTGTGATTCTACATCTTGCCAATGGCATCGCTGCTGCTACTATAGTGGATAGTTGCAATGTAATATATATTTTTTCATTGTTTATTGCATGTAGTAAATTATGTTTAACTCTAATGTTTCAATGTATTTTATCATCTAACTCTTTCAAATGATATCTGAAAATAATGAAATAATCTTATTTCTTTTAGACGCATTTTATTAGTGCTGCACTCAAGACTAGTAGTTTTCAGCCTGTTAGTATGCCCTCCTCCAGAGCAGTGGAAAAGTATTCTGTAAAACCAGAACACCCTAATCTTGGTAGCTGTAATGCATCTTTATATAACACATTTGCTTCCAAACAAGGTAAAAATATGTAGTTCTCTGAATAAAAAATGTCAGCTATGAATTTTCTTTGTGCTGCATAAACTGAAAACATATTTCCTGAGCAGTAGGAGTTTTTGTTTTATAAAATTTATTTATAGGAGTTTTTGTTTTATAAAACTATTTGGTGTTTTTTTTTAATGTTCTTTTTTTTTAAATTTTCTTTCTCAGGCTACCTTGTCTTAGATAAAACGAGTTCTTTTTTTTACGTCAAGTAATTTTTAGGTTATTTTGAATTTTTTTAAAATTATGGATTATGTTCTTATCTGTGGTTTTAATTAATAACCTTCATAAATTATCAGAAGCACTTATAAATTTAGGAAAAATGTACTTGTTTACTACAAAAATGCTTGTAAATAAATCAGTTCTCCTGTTCTCTGACAAACTGCATATTTGCTCTTTCTTGATTCTGTCAGAGCAACTACCTAACAAAGGAATACATAGCTTATTTGTTAAAACTTTAGTATTTAAAATAAATGAATAAATGTGTTTCTAAGTTATTGATATTTGAATAATGAACTAAAGAAAATCGAGGGACTATCCCTTTAATGATATACAACTCTATATAGTACACTATTTTCAACACTTGATTTGTTAGAACATTGTTGTATTACAGTCATTAAAGATTGCTCATGCTTATAAGGTGCTTTACATTTTGCAGTAAATGAGTGGTCCTTACAAAACTGTTGTGCCCAGCACATTGAGAGGCCAAGATGAGAGGATCACTTGAGCCCAGGAGTTCAAGACCAACCTGGGAAATATAGTGAGATCCTGTCTCTAAAAGTAGAAATAAAAAAATTAGCCAGGTGTGGTAGCACATGCCTGTAGTCCTAGTTACTTCGGAGGCTGAGGTCAGAGGATTGCCTGAGCCCAGGAGGTTGAGGCTTCAGTGAGCTGTGGTCATGCAACTACACTCCAGCCTGGGTGACAGAGCAAGACGCTGTTTCAAAAACAAAAAAGCAAACAACAACAACAAAGAACTGTTGTGAAGTAATGAGTCCATTTTTAAGTTATGAAGAGAGGACAATGAAGCACAGAATGGTATGACTTGCCTGCTCAAGGTAAGTCATACCATTCTGTGCTTCATTGTTAACAACAACAACAAAGAACTGTTGTGAAGTAATATGAGTCCTTTTTTAAGTTATGAAGAGAAGACAATGAAGCATAGAATGGTATGACTTGCCTGCTCAAGGTTACCTGACTTGAGAGGGAGGATGTCAGAGCTAGGGCCAGAACTCATGTTTCAGTATGACCCAGCTGAGTGCCTTCAATAGTAGTGGATACTTTTTTCATAACTCAATTCCAGAGAATTTCTTGCTTATAATTTTGTTTTTCTTAAACTTGAGTTTTCATGAAAAAGGTGTCTATTTTATTGATTGTAAATTGAATTTGTTTCTTTGTATATGTGTTACAGTAACAAAAGAAATTAGTAAATTAAAAATTCAGTAAATTAAACTTAATTTTTCTATGCTTTTTCTTGGGCATATATCGTGTTTACATAATTGTAACTGTAGCATTTTATATAGCTTTTTTACTAGCACATAAAAGCATCTGCCATATTTTATATAGTTGTCTTCATAATTTTAACTTGTAATGACTAAAGGGTGGCCTATTGAATAACTGTTTCACAATCTACTTGACCGTTATCCTGTTTCAGATACTCAGACAGTTTTTAGGTTTGCGTCTTCATAAATAATACTGTAATAAACATCATCATATTTTAAGCACATTTTCTTTTATGTTACTTCCTTATAATAATTTCATAAGATTAAGATTACTAAGTTAAATTATATAAAACTTTAATTCTTCCTATACTTGTTGCCAGATGCTTTATCAGTTTTCACTGCCATGAAAAGTATCTGACTCTTCCTGTTTCATCACTGCTTCAATAGTTCTGAATATTATCATATAGATTCATATTTACTAGATGTAAGTGTAAAATGTTTGTAGTCTTCATTTCTTTTGATTTTTAATGGGGGTGAAGTTATTTCTCTACACTGGTTAATAATTTATAATTTTGGCTTTATTTTTAAAGTATAGGGAAGAGTAATATGCTATAATTTTTAGAGCTTTTTAAAAGCAAGTTAATTTTTTAAAAATGTTTCTGTTAAAGCATCTTTAAAAGAAGTTGAAGATACGAGTTTTGATAAACAGAAATCTCCTTTGGAGACACCAGCACCTCGCAGATTTGCTCCTGTACCTGTTTCAAGGGATGATGAGCTATCAAAGAGGGAAAATCTTTTGGAAGAAAAAGAAAATATGGAAGTGTCCTGTCACAGAGGTAATAGAGACTTTTACTAGACCTATCCCAAATTAGGAAATTGTCATGAGATTTTCTGTGCCTAGTAGAAACTGAAGTGGGATCTGTATTTGTAATATTTTACTTTAAATGATACTTGCTGGGAAAATCAAGCTTCTTTAGATTCCTCGTGAAAGGAGTTGGAGGTATACATTTATAATTAATTATTCTATCTCTTACAGGTTATTACTTAAACTTTTAATGAACAAGTTTTGTTAATTTTTATTTATTTTTTGTGAGACAGGGTCTCACTCTGTCACCCAGACTGGAGTACAATGGTGTGATCATGGCTCACTGCAGCCTCTACCTCCCCAGGCTCAAGTGATCTTCCCACTTCAGCCTCCTGAGTAGCTGGGACTACAGGTACACGCCACCACACCAGGCTAATTTTTGTATTTTTCTTAGAGATGGGGTTTCACTATGTTTCCCAGGCTGGTCACAAACTCCTGGGCTCAAGCGATCTGCCCACCTCAGCCTCCCAAAGTGCTGGGATTACAGATGTGAGCCATTGCGCTTGGCCAAGTTTTGTTATTAATAAACAAAAAACAATGCTTTGCTGAAGGTAAAGCTGATCATTTTTAGAGTGTGCTTCCTCATATTGTTTTTAGGTGTGAATTTCAATAATAAAACGTAGAGAAACAACATTTATCACCATGTTCACTTGGAAAAAGTGCTGATATATGAACTTTTTTTGAGACGAAGTCTCTCTCTGTCACCCAGCCTGGTGTGCAGTGGCACGATCTCAGCTCACTGCAACCTCCGCCTCCTAGGTTCAAGGGATTCTCCTGCCTCAGCCTCCTGAGTAGCTGGGACTACAGGCGCATGTCACCATACCAGGCTAATTTTTTTGTATTTTTAGTAGAGACGGGGTTTCACTGTGTTAGCCAGCATGGTCTCGATCTCCTGACCTTGTGATCCGCCCGCCTTGGCCTCCCAAAGTGCTGGGATTATAGGCATGAGCCACTGTGCCCGGCCATATATGAACTTTTTAACACAGAACAGGAACTTTCATAAGGGACGTGTATTAACCAGACATCATATGTTCTCACTCATAAATGGAAGCTAAGCTATGAGAATGCAGAGCCGTAGGAATGATACAATGGACTTTGGGGACTTGTGGGGAAAGGGTGGGAAGGGGGTGAGGGATAAAAGACTACAAATTGGGTTCAGTGTATACTGCTCAGATGATGGGTGCACCAAAATCTCACAAATCACCAATAAAGAACTTACTTACGTAACCAAATACCACCTGTTCCCCAAAAATCTATGGAAATAAATTAAAAGAAAATAGTATGTTACAGTCTTAAAATGTACCCCTTCTAACAAAAGTAAGTGAAATATTAAACTAAACACTTTTATTCTTGGAATAATTTAAATGCATGCAAGTCTTATCTTAGGCACATTTAAAGAGTTTTAAGAAAGTCACAAAATAATAAAATCTTTAATAAGGAAGGCAACCTCACACCAAAAATTACTATGTAGTCTTACTACATACAAACAAGGCTAAAGGATAGATCCACTTAATTGGTACTTTGAAGAAATAGATAAATCTCTTCTTTACTAATTTGTACAAATCATCTATTTTACTGGACTTTGTGATGATGACACTCTCAAATTCCTTTTTTCTGTGATGGAAATAAATTTAGGGGTTTTTCTGTTAATTCAAACTTTTACTTACTTGTTTATGTATTTTTTTTTTTATAGAGACAGGGTCTTGCTTTGTTGCCCAGGCTGGTCTCAAACACCTGGCCTCAAGCAATCCTCCTGCCTCGGCCTCCCAGAATGCTGGGATTACAGGCATGAGCCATTGCACCTGGTTGCGGTATAGTTTTTATGAGGTATAAATATTTAGTTTTATTTGATGAGTGTATTTATAACCTAAATTGTAGGCTACATTGTAGGCTATAAATTTTTTTTCTTTTTTTTTGAGATGGAATTTTGCTCTTGTTGCCCAGGCTGGAGTGTGATGGCGCGATCTCGGCTCACTGCAACCTCCGCATCCCAGGTTCAAACGATTCTCATGCCTCAGCCTCCCAAGTAGCTGGGATTACAGGCATGCACCACCATGCCCAGCTAATTTTTTCTATTTGTAGTAGAGACGGGTTTCTCCATGTTAGTCAGGCTGGTCTCAAACTCCCGACCTCAGGTGATCCACCCGCCTCAGCCTCCCAAAGTGCTGTGATTATAGGCGTGAGCCACCACGCCTGGTTTGTAGGCTATAAATTGAGTAGATAATCATCATAGGAAGCTAACCTAGGCCAGAATACGAATATATGAGATGTTATATACAAGATAAATGAATTAGTATTTGGAAAATGATACTACATCTCTTCTATTTCAGGAAATGTAAGACTATTGGAACAAATTTTGAATAATAATGATTCTTTGACAAGAAAAAGTGAATCATCAAATACCACCTCACTAACTAGGTCAAAAATAGGATGGACTCCTGAGAAGACAAACAGGTGAAAACAAGAGATTGGAATGAAAACTAGATTGAAAAGAGCTTTGTTCAGATTTTTCACATTTCTTTGGGACTTTTAATAAATTATAGCATTGCTTCTTAAATTTAACTTAGATTTAGTTACTATTTTCTGATGTTAATATATCTTCCTCCTTTCTATAATATAGCTTTGAAATGAATATCTCATTTTTTCAAAATGCAGATTATTAATTTCTAATGTATGCAGATCATTCATTTCTGATTAAATGATATCTAGGATTTGTTTCAAAAAATAATCCAATATAGGGTAGGGGCAAGTAGGTTGGGGAGTATAGATAAAATGAGGCCAACCAAAAGTTAATGATTTGTGTAGTTAAATATTGGGTATATGAGGTTCATTTTAGTATTTTCTATATATTTGTGTATATTTGAAGTTTTACATAATAAAAAGTTTTTAAAAAATCAAATCTGGGCCATGATAATTATATTTATCTTCAACATCTTGAAAACTACAGTAATAAAAACTAGAGGAGTATATGTTGAGTAATTTTATATGGAGATATTGTATAATTTCAGTCTATTTACATTTAATGTAATTACTGATAAGGTAGGATTTATGTCTACCATGTTGCTTTCTATATGCCTTAGGTCTTTTAGGTTCACTGTTCCTTAGTGCCTTCTTTTGTATTAGACATTTTTTAGTTGCACCGTTTTAATTCTTTTGTCATTTACTATTATTTTTTGAGTTATTTTCTTAGTGGTCACTCTAGGAATTACAATTAACATATTAACTTAAAGCAATCTAATTTGGATTAATAGTGATTTAATTTCAGTATTATTCAGAAACTTTGCTCCAGTAAAGCCTCGTTCCCTCCCCTTTTCTTTCTTCTATTATTATCATACAAATTACATCTTTATACGTTATAAGCTCATCTATGTAGTCTGATAATTATTACTTGATGCAGCTGTCTTTTAAATCAAATAGGAAAAGAAAAGAGATACCAACAAAAATATGTGTACTAGCTTTTATATTCACCTATATAGTTCATCTTTACTAGTACTCTATTTCTTCATATGGATTCAGGTTAGCCTGGTGTCCTTTTATTCCACCCTGAAGGATTCCTGATAGTATTTCTTATAGGGTAGGTCTGTTAGCAGTGAATTGTCTCAGTTTTTGTTTATCTGGTATTGTCTTAATTTCTTTTTCACTTTTTTTTGTTGTTTAAACAGACATTTGGTTTCTCATAGTTGTGGAAGCTGGAAGTTCAAGATCAAGGTGCTAGCTGGGTTGGTTTCTTTTGAGGTCTTTCTTCTTGACTTACAGGTGGCCTCCCGCTTGCTGTCTCTTCACATGGTCATCCCTCTCTGCACACACACCCCTGGTGTCCCCTCCTTCACTTTTGAAGGATAGTTTTGCTACATGTAGAATTTTTGGTAGATGTTTTTTTTTCTTTCAGCATTTTGAATATGTCACCTGACTGCCTTCTGGACTCTATGGTTTCTGATGAGGAGTTGTATGTTGGTGTGCTTGATGGTGTCCCACAGGTCTCTAAGACTGTTAATTTTTCTTCATCCATTTTTCTTTCCATTTCTCAGACTGGATAATCTCAATTAGCCTGTCTTAAAGTTTGTTGATTCTTTCTTCTGCCAACTCAAATATGGTGTTGAGCCCCTCTAGTGAATTATACATTTCGGTTATTATATTTTTCAACTGCAGAATTTCTGTTTGTCTTTTAAAAAATATTTTCTATGTCTTTATTGATCATTCCATATTTGGCAAGACTTCATTCTTATACTTTCTTTTAATTTTAAAACTGGTTTCTTTTAGTAATAGCTGATTTATAGTCTTTGCCTAGTAAGTCTAATATCTGGGATTTCTCAACAGCGGTTTCTTTTGACTGTGCTTTTTTCTGTGTTTGGCTCTACTTTCCTGTTTCTTTGTATGTCTCATAAATTTTTCTTGAAAACTGGGCATTTTAAATAATACAGTGTGGCAGCTCTGGAAATTAGATTCTTTCACCTCCCAGAGTTTATTGTTGTTGCTGTTTGTTTAGTGACTTTCCTGGACTAATTCTGTGAAGTCTGTGTTCTTTGTCATGTGCTCCCACTGAAGTCTCTGTTTTGTTAGCTTAGTCTGCTAATGATTGGAAAGAGATTTCCTTAACTGCCTTGAACTGATAGCTCTCCCTCTCTTTGCCATGGAGTGTGTGTGTGTGTGTGTGTGTGTGTGTGTATGCATGCATGCATGCGTGCGCACACACATGTGCTAGAGCATGCCTCCAGTGCCTGGCAGATTATGAGTCTGTTTTAACCTTTCACTTCCTACTTGCACAGAGCCTCAAGGTCAGCCAGAAGTGAGTGATTAGGAAGTTCCCAGGTCTCTTTTGGACATGTACATAGCCCTGTATGTGGACTAGAAAGCATGACTTTCTAGATTCCTAGCAATATGTTGGAGCTTTTCAAAACTCCACTGTGGACATCTTGTTACCTAGATTTTTAACATCTGTTGACCACAGTCTTGTTTGCCCCAACTAGTATCACTACCTCAGGCTGCTGAGATGTTAAACAGTTGCCACTGTTTTTGAAAAATGCCCTGGGGATAGTTTCTCACTGCGCTAAAGTTGAGTCAGGTCAAATAAAGACAAATACTATGAATGAGACTTTTAGGAGAGCTTGAAACCATTCTATTGTCTTTAGTGGTTGTGAGGCTGTTGGTTTTCAAGGCCACCACAGAGTTGGGAATAGGGTCCTGAAGATGAGGCAAGTTAAATAAATTCCATAAAACTTGCTCTTCTTGCCTAGAGTCAGACATTTTTCTTGAATAAATGCTCCTCAGGTTCTTGTAAGTGTTTAATTTCCAGAGGTTAGAAAAACTTGATTTCGATGATTTTTGCTAGAGTTCTCATTGTGCTTATGGAGAAGCAGATTTTCAGAAGTTCTTCACCAATCTGGAAGTGCTTCTGGATGTTAGCTTCTTGAAAGCATAACCTTTTCCTGTTCCTTTTCTGCTACGTCTAAACTTTTGTGGTTAGATCATTTTGTCTCTTGTGATTTTCTGTTTCATTTGTTTAATCACGTAACTGATTAATTCCATGGTTCAATTTTTTAATAGGATACCATTTAGTAATCTATAGCTAAGACTGTATCAAAGATTTGTTTAATGAAATGTTTACTGAATTTACAACAATTTAGGAAACTTTTTAAAAAAATCTTCTATAGCGTTGAAACTCTACCTTCTCAAAGATTTCCTTCCTGTGAAGAGCTAGGAACGACTAAAGTGACTCTGCAGAAATCTGATGATGTTCTTCATGACCTTGGCCAAAAGGAGAAAGAAACAAATAGCATGGTCCAGGTAAAATGGGAATGGTCTTAAAATTGATGATTAGTTAAGATAAAAATTATAAAGGAATAAAAAAGTTATAAAGATAGAAATTAGGAGGAAGAATGAAGAAAAAGCACTGAAAAAGACATGTCAGCCATGTCTGTTCCATTTATAAAGTATTTCCAGAGGCCTTCACCAAGTGATTTCTGCTTATCGCTCCTTGACCAGGACTGAGTCATATAGCCACCTCTGGCTTCCCAGCTTCTGTTGGAAAGGGAGGAAGGGGAAAAGAGACCTGTGAATGAATGGACATCATTTATCCAATCCACAGTGTCTGCCCTACCTTCCATACATAAAGAGCCAACTTGCTTTTATTTTATTTTAGCTTTCTTCAGCAGAGAGTGAAATTATTATTGGTCGCTGGACTGCTTAGCACTGCTATGGATTTCCCACCTCTATTTTACTTAACACTCACATTAGTTTGTTGTTGTTGTTGAGACGGAGTCTTACTCTGTTGCCCAGACTGGAGTGCAATGGTGCAATCTCGGCTTACTGCAACCTCCACCTCCCGGGTTCAAGCACTTCTTCTGCCTCAGCCTCCTGAGCAGCTGGGATTACAAGCATGTGCCACCACACCCGGCTAATTTTTGTATTTTTAGTAGAGACAGGGTTTCACCATGTTGGCCAGGCTGGTCTCAAACTCCTGACCTCAGGTGATCCACCTGAGGAGGCTTGGCCTCCCAAAAGTGTTGGGATTACAGGCGTGAGCCACCACACCTGGCCCATATTAATATTTCTAAATGGAGGAAAAACACTTTGATTGCCAAGTATTCTTTAGTAAGTCTTCAGTTTGACAAATTGAGTCCTTCATATATATTGGTATAATGTATGGCCTCAACAATAGTGATAGCTGTTGTTTTGATTAAAGGTATCAATGTGAGTTTAGTAACTTTCTGGTCTTTTTTTCTTTTAAGCCAAAAGAATCTCTGAGTATGTTGAAGCTTCCAGATCTTCCACAGAATTCTGTTAAGCTTCACACAACCAATACAACACGATCTATATTGAAAGATGCTGAGAAGATTTTGAGAGGAGTACAAAACAATAAAAAAGTACTTGAAGAAAACCTGGAAGCTATTATTCGTGCAAAAGATGGAGCTGCCATGTATTCGCTTATCAATGCTTTATCTACCAACAGGTAAGAGGATGTTGGCAGCCAAGGCTGTTTATGAGTCTGCCAGTTCTGCTTTCTACACAATTTTTTTCTAAGCACTTTATTTTCCTTAATATGTTTTAATATTTTTAAAAGGTTCTTTATTGCCTTTGAAGATGTGGAACTTATTATAAAGTTGGAATTTGGATATATATATGGTGGTACTACTTTTTTCTGGTGGAAATTTTTCTTTTAATTTTTTCTTTCTTTGGTACATATCTTCTTGGGTCCACATGTGCTTTTCAAACATTTATCCTTCAAATGTTTGATGAAAACTAATACCATTGGTTTTTCCTTTTCAGATGAAGGATATTCGGCCCCCATCCTACTCTCCTAATATCCTTTCCTTTTCATATGAAGGATATTAGGATAGCAGGTTCACAACTACATAAGAGTTAGATCTGGTCCAAGTCCTGCTCAGGACAGTAAGTGCTAATTTAAGAAAATTCCTTTTTCTCTTTCGTAGAGAGATGTCAGAGAAAATTAGGATCAGAAAGACAGTGGATGAATGGATTAAAACTATTTCTGCAGAAATTCAGGTATGTCTTGGAAAAAAACTGAAAATTAAGTGAATTCTGAGAAGATAATATTGATTCCAATTTGTAGGCATTACATTTGTTCTCAAAATATTTCTTATATAAAAATCTACTTATTTTTAATTTCACTACCACTCTTTATATTTACTTAGTAATAAGTTTAGCTTTGTTTAACAAGTACATTATCTCCAATTATATTCTGGCTCTTATTTGGCAAATTGTTGGACAAAAACTAAAACGTGAATAATCTGAAAGAAAATTTAGCAAAAGTGTTTGGAAAAAGAATTATACTTTCAAAGGTATTTGAAAACAACAGATTTAGAAGCATTGGCCTGGCAAAGTAAAAATACCAGAGTAATGCAAAGAGGAAAAAAACAACTAGATTTACTAAGTTTACAGAAGTCAATACCAGATGGAAAAACAGCCTCTTTCTCACATCCACAATGGGCATGGTACATCTTCAAACATCCGCATTGAAAAAGTCTGGGAGTTATTTTTCTTAGAGGGTCCCTAATGTAAAGGAAATTTAAAATTTTTTTATATTTGAGTGAGCAGAACTAGACAGGCTAAGCTGTTATTATGTCCTGGGGTGCAAGATGTGTTTTTTTGACTGTAGATGAGCTTATGTGCTACTTACAAAGGTAGCAAGGTGAAGTATCAGTACTGTTTCCACAGCAATAAACACAGAAATATATTTTAAAACTTTGTTGTTTAAAAATATCTACTTCTAATGAACTTACAAAAAATTTATTTTAGGTACTATGTGGTACACACAAAAAAGTTGAACTAAGAGTCAGAAGATTTGGAGTCTAGTTTGCACTCTACAGCTAACTGGCAATATATCTTACTCTTTTGCCACGAATCCCATGTAAAATGTATTTGTTTAAACTTTCACATAATTTTAATTTATATTTATCTCAGAGTTTTGTTACAAAATTGTTTGCCTTTTTTGAAACGTATTTTTAATTTTTTAAACTGTTAGCAAAATTCATATGGTTCAATCATCAAAAAGTGTAAAAAGGTTTGTCATGCAAAGTTGTCCTCCTACCCCTGCAACCCTTCTATTATTTCCATTCCCTGCTCCAAAAGATACTAGTATTTTTAGGGTTTTGTTTATTTTTCCAGAGAATTTTTATTTTTATGTATCCAATAAAGCCAATATCCTTTATTTTTAACACATTTAAAACTGCTAAACTGTATTTATATAACAGCAAAAAAATAAATTCTAATAGTTTCTGATGTGAAAGCATTACTATTTGTATATATTTTAAGTAATTTTAACTTTGGTTATGTTAAGGATGAACTGTCAAGAACAGATTATGAACAAAAAAGATTTGATCAGAAGAATCAGAGAACCAAGAAAGGTCAGAATATGACTAAAGATATTAGAACCAACACACAAGATAAAACTGTAAACAAATCTGTAATTCCAAGAAAACATTCTCAAAAGCAAATAGAAGAACATTTTAGAAATCTACCTACAAGGGGCATGCCTACTTCAAGTTTACAGAAAGAGAGAAAGGAAGTAAGATCCTAATCTATTCTTTTAACATAATTGTTGTGTTATAATCGATCATTTCCTTTAAGAGAGAAATAATGAAGCGAATGTTAAAGGTGTTTTAAAAACATGAAGAACTATACAAATATAAGTATCTTTACACTATTGATATTTAGGGTTTTGGATTTATAATGTGAAAAGCACTGAACAAAATAGATAGTTCCTTTCTTCTGAGATCTCACACCCTGACATCATCATTTTGTAGTTATAGCAAGTATAAAGGTATATCTAGAGATCATCTAGTCCAAAAAGTAGATTCTCTAGTTTATGGTACCCAAAATTGTGTTTCATTTGTGTGTGTGTGTGTGTGTGTGTGTGTGTGTGTATAGTTTATGTTTCAGTTTAACAAATGCATGTTTAGTGCCTAGTATATGCAAGGCATGGTACTAGATGGTATGGAGGAAATTTTTTTGACTGCCCTAGGCTATGTTTCTAAGTGCCAAACATGGATTGTTGAGCAGATCAGTAAAGCATCTAATTCAATGTTTGGTACTTAGTAGATGCTCAGTAAATGCTACCTTTCTGTGACATTTAGATTATGGTTGAAGGCGGATTCAGAAATATATAAAATTATTTAAAGGTTAAGGTTACTGTATTTTTATTGTACTGGAGTAAATATGTAAAATGTGTTTAAATGTTTCTTGTTGGTGCTGAAAATATACTTAGTAATGTAAAAATTTTCATGTTTCTTAGGTGGATGATTTTTGTATTTAAAGCTTTTCAAACTAATGCTTGAAACCTGTATCTAGAATTTAAGGGCTGTTTAAAATAGAGGTTATGTTTGACCTAATCATTCTTATTATAATACTTAAACTAGCAAAAGGAGGCTTTAGAAAAATGAGATAAGTGTTTGATGACTATTTTCGTGGTGAGTTGAATAACTTTGTACACATAGGGGCTTTTGAGAGCAACCACAGTAATACAAGATGAAGATTATATGTTACAAGTCTATGGAAAGCCAGTTTATCAGGGCCATCGAAGCACTCTTAAAAAAGGACCATATCTCAGATTTAATTCTCCATCTCCTAAGTCCAAACCACAGAGACCAAAAGTAATAGAACGAGTTAAAGGTAAGGAATCTCATTTTCTATGTTTAATCTCATCTCTTAATAGTATCAGTTTAATATATAAAGTTTCTTTTCGTTTTTTATATTTATAGCTTATACTTGCTGTTCAAATTATATAATGCTTGGGGATGGAAAAATAGTTCCTCTTTGGAGAGGTGGGAAGAAATATACCAACATTTAAAAATCAGACACAGCATAGGTATAATTGGGAAGAAATGTAGAATTAAATGGCATCTTCAGATAAAGCATCATACAATTTTTATTTAGGAGAAAATGATTTTTTTTTCTTTTTTAAAGACAGGGTCTCACTCTATCCCCCAGGCTGGAGTGCGGTGGCACAATCATGGTTCACTGCAGCCTCAACCTACTGGAGTCAAGCGATCCTCCCTCCTCAGCCTCCCAAGTAGCTGGGATGACAGACGCGCACTACCACGCCTGGCTAATTTTTTTGTATTTTTTGTAGAGACACAGTTTTGCCACATTGCCCGGGCTGGGTGATGATGAATCTTGAGCATCTAAATTATAATCTAGGAAAGGAGACATTTCCCTGAAGACCTTGGTCCATTATGAACAGAAAGATCAGCCATATACTGTTTATTATCGTAAAAGTGTTGATGAGCATTTTTGCAGTTTTGTTTGTTTTCAAAGAAACTTAGGTAGAAAGGTGAAAACTGTTTTGCTTTTGTGCACAACTGAAAACATCTTCATTTATCACTGTGTGTTTTGAGTCACATCTACTGTTTCACTGGTACTGTATATTTAAATACAACTCTTGGTTATATACTAAGTCTGTTGACTTTGGTTATGTATTATAGTTTCTCAGCTTCTACTTAGCAATCAGTAAACTAAAGCTGGCAATATGTGATAACTAGTAGATACAAACCCATTTTCCTCTTTTATCCTTTCTAGAAGTTGGAGCTCTGGTGGTTACTTTGGTTCCCTTTCCTTTCTAAAGGTTATGCGATCATATAGAGTGTTAGGTTATATAGAAATTTTACTAATTTAAAATAGAAAGCATATAGCTTATGGGTGATATTTATCCTAATGGATGATATTTACCCTAAAGTTTTCTCTTATTTAGCGTAGCTTTGCTTTTTTTTTTTTTTTTTTTGATGCAGTCTTGCTCTGTCATCCGGGCTGGAGTGCAGTGGCACGATCTTGGCTCACTGCAACCTCCACCTCCCAGGTTCAGATGATTCTCTTGCCTCAGCCTCCCGAGTAGCCATGACACCCAGCAAATTTTTTTTTGTATTTTTATTAGAGACAGGATTTCGCCATGTTGGCCAGGCTGGTCTTGAACTCCTGACCTCAGGTGATCCACCTGCCTCAGCCTCCGAGAGTGCTGGGATTACAGGCATGAGCCACCGTGCCCGGCCTAGTGTAGCTTTGCTATTAATTTATATGTGGGGTTTTGAAAGTCTTTGCAAAAAATAATTTGAGATTTTAAAATGCTTTCAAATCCAAAAATAACTTTATTCAGTAACCCTTTTAATGATCAGAAGTGATTGAGTGCCTGTATTTAGTTCATTTTCATACAGCTATAAAGAACTACCTGAGACTGGGTAATTTATAAAGACAAGAAGGTGGAATTGACTCACAGTTCCACATCTCTGGGGAGGCCTCAGGAAACTTACAGTTATGGCAAAGGGAAGCAAGGCACATCTTACATGGCAGCAGGGGAGAGGGAGCAAAGGAAGCCATGCTCTTTTAAACTATCAGATCTCATGATAACTCACTCTCTATCACAATAACAAATTAGGGGAAACTGCCCCCATGATCTAGTCGTCTCCCACCAGGTCTCTCCCGTGACACATGGGGATCAATTTGAGATGAGATTTGGGTAGGGACACAGAGCCAAGCCATATCAGAACCTAGGGACTTATGCTCATCCTAAGGCCTCAGTCCCTCTTTTTTCCTCCGTCTGGAGAGCTCTTCGTTCAGGCACTTGCATGGTTCTCCCTCTCAATTCTTCCGTCTCTGCTCTTAGATGATAGCTCCTTGGAGAGCTCTACCCTGACCATTCTATTCTAAGAATTATCTTCTGTTCCTCTTTATCTCCTCACCCTGCCATATTGTTCTTCATAGCACTTCACACTTCCTGTGTTATATTTTTGTTTGTTTGTTTGATTTATTATTTATATTATTTATTTGTCACTACTAGACTATAAGCTCTATGAGTACAGTTGGTTTAGTCACCTCTGTATTCCTTGTGCCTAAAACAATGTTTACCACATATTAGATGCTGAACAGACATTTTAAATACTTAAGAAAAATATTCATTCAATAGAATGAATGAGTCTCAGAGAACAATATGAAAGAATATAGACATGGTATGACAATTTTTCTTCCTGGGATCATAAACAAAAGGAAACAATATTTAAAAGTCTGGGTGTGTAGGTTGGGCACAGTGACTCATGCCTGTATTCCCAGCACTTTGGGAGGCTGAGGCAGGAAGATTGCTTGAGACCCGGTGTTCAAGACCAGCCTCAGCAACATAGCTAGATCCTGTCTCTACAATAAATTAAAAAAATTAGCCGGGCATGCCTGTAGTCCCAGCTACTTGGGAGGCTGAGGTGGGAGGATTGCTTCAGCACTTGAGCTTAGGAGTTCAAGTTTGCAGTGAGCTATGATAGTGTCACTGCACTCCAGCCTGGGCAACTGAGCAAGACCCTGTCTCTAAAAAAAAATTAGATACATAAAAACACCCACATGTGAAATGGAAGCATAGATGACGGTCTGAGACATCACCACCAACCTGGGCCCTGGGGAGATGGCGAAGACTGACCCCAAGACCTTGCAGGACCTCACCTCGGTGGTGTAGACACCGCTGCAGCAGACGCAAGATAAATTTCAGACTATGTCTGACCAGATCATTGGGAGAATTGATGATATGAGTAGTCACATTGATGATCTGGAGAAGAACATCACAGACCCCATGACACAGGCTGGGGTGGAAGAACTGGAAGGTAAAAACAAGATACCTGCCACACACAAGAGTTGAGAGTTGCTAATAATTTATAATGGAATCTGGAATATCATTTTTCTGATCCAAGAGAAGATTGAATGACTTTTTTCAGCTAACTACTGTGTGTAGACAGGTTTTATATTATAAAGCATACATTCTTATCACATACTATATAGTTAGTTTATAGAGCAGTTTACCCACCACTTTCTTGAGCATGGTATCTTCACATCTTGGACCTTGGTCAGTTGTGCTATTAATTATTAAACACTAAAACTTTGGCAGTTCCTGCATTTTTTTTTTTTTAAAAAGCACCCGCATGTTAAAAGCAAAAATGTAATGTTAGGAAATTATTTAGAAAATATTTTAGCCTCTTTTCCTTTGCCCTTTTACTTTATTCTTTATTTTATGTGTGTGTGTGTGTTCCATAGACACTTATCCACTTCTCCAAAGAGAAATAAAATCAAATTTTTATTTTTTTTAAGATTTAGGATATAATGACTATATGTGTATGTATACATCATAGGACAGAAAAAAAATGTACAGTAGTCCCCCTTATTCATGGGGGATATGTTCCAATACCCTCAATGGATGCCTAAAACTGTGGATAGTACCAAGCTCTAACATGTACTATGTTCTTTTAATCTGACAACTGAGATGGCAACTAAGTTATTAATGGGCAGGTAGTGTCTACAGTGTAGAGACCCTGGACAAAGGGATGATTCATGTCCTGGGCAGGATGGAGCAGGATGGCATGAGATTTTATCGTGCTACTCAGAACAGCGTACACTGTAAAACTTATGACTTAGCCAGGCGTGGTGGCGCGCATCTGTGGTCTCAGCTACTCGGGAGGCTAGGGTGGCAAGATCACTTGAGCCTGGGAGGCAGAGGTTGCATTGAGCTGAGATCGCACCACTGCACTCCAGCCTGGGTGGAGTGAGACTCCATCTAAAAAAAAATAATAAATAATTTTTAAAAACTTATGAATTGTTTATTTCTCGAATTTTCCATTTAATATTTTCCAGCCAAGGTTGACCCTGGGTAACTGAGACAGGGAAAGAGAAACCACAGATAAGGAGAAACTACTGTATAATGATATTAGTAAGGTTTAAGTAAGTATAGAATCCGATTATCTGTACATATTTTAAAAGGATAAAAGCTGGTTATTCAGAATTATGTTGTGTGTAAAGGTGTAATGAGAAAATGAAAATCATCAATTCCAAAAATGATCGTTAACTCTTTCGTACCTATGGAAAAAAATTTAAAGAATTCAAACGTCGTTGGAATAGTCTTCAGAATCTTTAAAATTTTTTTCTAGTTATTGTATCTGTTTTGTCATAGTAGCTGTACAAGTTGTATATCTATTCAGGGGCTGGCAACTGTGGCCTACACATGAGCTGCCTGTTTTTATAAAGTTTCATTTGCCTCTAACTGTGTTCATTCATGTATATATTGTCCATGGCTTCTTTCATGATACAACAGCAGAACTGAGTCATTACAGCTGAGATCACGTGGCTTGCCAGACAGATATTTACTATCTGGCCATTTAAGAAGTTTGCCACCTCTAGTCTATATATTACTTCTGTTTTGGGGCCTTGTAACTTTATATATAGAATTAAGATTTTTCTGTGAAGAGCTGTTGTATTTCTAGATGTCTGGATAGTAGATATTCTAACAATATTTTAAAATATCTGCCATTGGTGATTATTTTAGGCACTAAGGTAAAGTCAATAAGAACACAGACTGACTCCTATGCAACAAAACCTATGAAGATAGATTCTAAAATGAAACATTCCGTTCCTATGTTACCTCATGGCGATCAGCAGTATTTGTTTAGCCCAAGTAGAGAAATGCCTACTTTTTCAGGTACACTGGAAGGTCATCTGATTCCCATGGCAATTCTTTTAGGTAAGAATCAACAAAATATGTGGGATGAATTTTATTTTATTTATTTATTTGTTTGTTTGTTTATTAGAGACGGGGTTTCGCTATGTGGCTCAGGCTGGTCTGGAACTCCTGGACTCAAGCAATCCGCCCACCTCAACCTCTCAAAGTGCTGGGATTACAGGCATGAGCCACCATGCCCAGCCAGTGAATTTTAAATTCTTATCAGCAGTAGCAGAACTTACAAAATGGTACTAACATGATCGTCATCTACCTTTTCCTGTAAATGTTATTTGTTTTTTGGGGGAGGGCCTCAGAATATGTTTTATGCTGTGTAATAGCAATCTCTGAAATGATGGGTTCCTGCTATAGTTTCACCAGGAAAAATTCTTTTGGTGTGTTATAGTATATTATTGTAGATGAAATGAAATTTTAAACAATGTTTTGGCTGGGCACAGTGGCTCATGCCTTTAATCACAGTACTTTGGGAAGCCGAGATGGGAGGACTGCTTGAGACCAGGAGTTTGAGACCAGCCTGGGCAACATAGCAAGACCTTGTCTCAAAAAAAAAAAGAAAAAGCTGGGCTTGGTGGCTCACACCTGTAGTCCTAGCTACTCTGGAGGCTGAAGCAGGAGAATCCCTTCAGCCCAGGAGTTTGAGGCTGCAGTGAGTGATGATTATGCCACTGTACTCCAGCCTGGACAACAGAGCAAGACCCTGTCTCTTAAAAAAAAAAAGTTAAATATGTCATGGACATTCATAATAATTCAAGAGGTTTGATTGTCTTGTTAATATCATTATGTCTTTGGGGAAGTATTAAGGTACTTTTTTTGGTACTTTTGAACTAGGCTATCATAAGTGAAAGCTGTGTGGGTGTGTAATCTAAGCCAGTAGTTGTTTGTTTACTTACTTGCCTTCTCTCTGAGTCATCATGTTAAAAATTGAACAGATCATTTTTGTCCTCACACCAGCTCTTCAAGTCTAATTAGCTCTTTTTGCCCTTTAGTGTTATTGCTGTTCTTTTGTTTTGATTAACAATAAGTATGAATATTTTTTAACATAAGAGAATTTTTTATGTTTGATATTATGGGTTAATGGCATGTCAACATAATAACTCTCTGTTTAAACGTATCTTCTAGTAATAAAATAGCTAACACTTTTAAAGTCCTTACTGTGTGCCAGGTACAGTTCTGAGCATTTTACATATATTCTTTCATTTAATCCACCCTATAAAGCACATGGTAATATACAAATTGTATACCTAAGGAAACTGAAGCACAAAAGGGTTACATACTTTGTCAAAGGCCACACAGCTAGAGTGGTGCCAGGATTCAAACCCAGGCAGAGACAGTCTGGCTTTATAGTCTGTGTTTTCAACAAGTACACTGTACTACCCCTCTTTACTTTGATATGTAGAAAACAAATGGGACTTTGGAAGTGAAAGTTGTTGACATTTTAAAATGTGGATAATATTAATAGCTTTCTATTAGCCTTTATTTTGAGGATTAAATGAGATAGTGATGTGAAGTGTTTCGTACGTATAAGTGCCTAATAAAAGTCACTGGGTATGGTGAGTATGTCGACAATGCTGATGATGGAGGGAGAGGTGATTGTCAGATAGGGCTTTTTTTAATATGAGAATATAGCCATTAAGATCCAGCTGGTGTATTAGACTTTTCCCTTTTTTTCTGAACTAGTTGACTTATTTTTTCCCCTAAACTTCTTAGGACAAACCCAAAGTAATAGTGATACCATGCCACCTGCTGGAGTGATTGTCAGCAAGCCACACCCTGTAACTGTGACTACTTCTATTCCTCCATCATCTCGAAAAGTAGAAACTGGAGTAAAGAAACCTAACATAGCTGTTGTAGAAATGAAGTCAGAAAAAAAGGATCCTCCTCAGCTTACTGTACAGGTATGCCAGGGTGCATGAGTAGAAAATTTTAAGGAAGAAAAAATTTTTTTGCTTAATGTTAGTACAGAAATCCGTTATATTGCTTCATGAAAATATTGCTTTTTATCATGGCTCCTTTTATTTTAAAATTTATTTTTATTTTTTAGACAGAGTTTCGCTCTTGTCACCCAGGCTAGAGGGCAATGGTGCAGTCTCGGCTCACTGCAACCTCTGCCTCCTGGGTTCAAGTGATTCTCCTGCCTCATCCTCATGAGTAGCTGGGATTACAGGCGCCTGCCACCACGCCCGGCTAATTTTTTTGTATTTTTTTTCTGTAGAGATGTGGTTTCACAGGTTGGCCAGGCTTGTCTCAAACTCCTGACCTCAGGTGACCCACCTGCCTTGGCCTCCCAAAGTGCTGGGATTACAGACATGAGCCACTGTGCCCAGCCAGCTCTGTTATTTTTTAAACTGTAATATTAATGTGATGTTTCTATCCTGTTTTGCATGATTTAAGCTGCTCTTCTAGGCCAATGACTTATATACAAGTGGCTTGATGATATTCCAAAGGGAACAATTTAACCGTGTATTATAATTAATTTTAAAAAGTTAATATATGTGACTTATGTAATTAATACTTCAAACTTTACACTAGCATATGTTAGAAGATTTGAATGAATGCAAGACTTAAACAGCCTCATGTGGGAAGAAACCCTTTGACATTTCACATTCAAACATCTACCCTTCAGCCTGGGATCCAGCTGTAGAAGCTGAGGTCTTCACCAGGTCTGGACAAAAATGAACAGGAGTGTTTACATGTGACTTTCTATTGACCAGTCAGGAGGCAACTGTAGGAAAGTGTTCATGAACTATGGTAAACTTTTTGTCTGATTTACTCTAACCCCTGTGTTCATCTTACCATCCTTGCTTACTTCCAAATAATTGGAACACTCCAGTCCTTAGACTTCTCCTGGGTTCCTCTTGTGATTGAGCCAGGACAAATGAGTTTTCTTGGGCAACTTAGTATGCCCTCTGGGAAGAGAGAAGACTTGCCTCATTCTTGGATCCTGACTGCTGAGGAGAAGATAATCCTGGAGCTGTCAGATGCCACCACATGAACAGTCAACAGCCTGTTAGTACTTTTTTGACTGGACACTCCTCCCTGAACAAATGAACCATCCATTTCTTCTGCACAAATTTATACAGAACAGCCTCAACCCACCAGCTTGAGAGATTCCCAGGGACTTAGAAATCGCCCATGTAGCTCCACAAACACTTCATTCTCATAGAGTGACTTCTGCCCTGCAGCTAAAATTGACAGTGTGTTTTCACAGCCAAGTTGTTAGGGCTGAGGCAGCCAGTGGGTCTCAGGAAGATTCCTGGCCCTGTGCTTGAGAGGAGCAAATACACAATAAAGCCCTGGCCTGGAGCAGAACCTTTCAACTCCCAGTCATTTTTGCAGGGCAAGGAACTCCCAACATGAACCCAAATGTGTTCCTCACTTACAGCAGTCTTTGGGCATCCTTCTGACAGTGTAGGCTCACTAACCCAGCCGTGCAGCAACTGTGGAGGCTTTGGGAGACCTGGGGACACTTTAACCTGGACAGCAACCTGAGCCAAGTGCAAACCCAGTCAATGTGTATTGAATGAATGAGCATCACTAGCACAGTCAGTTCATGGAGGAAATTAGAGGATCTAGATCGGGGGAAAAAATCCTAAATTAAAAGGCAAACAACACACAGTAAGAACATATGAAAGGAAGATGCAGCCGGGCGCGGTGGCTCAAGCCTGTAATCCCAGCACTTTGGGAGGCTGAGACGGACGGATCACGAGGTCAGGAGATCGAGACCACCCTGGCTAACACGGTGAAACCCCATCTCTACTAAAAAATACAAAAAACTAGCCGGGCGAGGTGGCGGGCGCCTGTAGTCCCAGCTACTCGGGAGGCTGAGGCAGGAGAATGGCGTATACCGGAGAGGCGGAGCTTGCAGTGAGCTGAGATCCGGCCACTGCACTCCAGCCTGGGCGACAGAGCGAGACTCCGTCTAAAAAAAAAAAAAGAAAGGAAGATGCTAGTAAAGCATTAATTTTTAAATTTTAAATTAATAAATTTTTAAATTATTTTAAATTATTAAATTATTTTAAATTATTAAATTTTAAATTAATAAGAAAACACAGATCCAAGTCTAGAAATGTTCAAAGGACATGAATAAGACTCTACAAAAGAGGAAGTACAGTTTATCAGCAAGCAAACTAAATAAATTTTTCCAGTAACCAAGATAATACAAATTAAAATAGCAGTAATATGCATCCATTTAAAAACTGTTGTTGCTGAAACAATCATATTATCTAATTTTGGTGAGGGTTGGGTAAAACTTAGAATTAATTATGTTTTTGATGATGTAAATAGAGGTTGTTAGGATTACATTTCACCAGTACTTCCAAGAATCTTAAGTATTCGTGTCCTGTGGCCCAGAAAGTTAATCCAATATCTGGCTATCTAGCATAGTGA
The DNA here is from genome assembly GCF_008728515.1 of Papio anubis. Taxonomy (NCBI): domain Eukaryota; kingdom Metazoa; phylum Chordata; class Mammalia; order Primates; family Cercopithecidae; genus Papio; species Papio anubis. The sequence continues at coordinate 48,055,705 of NC_044982.1, read as the reverse complement.
ATTAATTTAGAGTTTAGAGTTTAGGAAGAAGATTGTGTGTGTGTAAGTTTTTTTTGTAGTGATATATATATAATAGTGGAAAAATTGGAAATTTCCTAAATTTTTCTAATTGAAACATAATTAAATAATTAAGACATGTTTGTTGAAATGTTATATAGTCATTTAAAAATATAATTATGAAGTCTATACAAAAGCATGATAAGTGTTTATGGTTCTTCGTTGTAATCACAATGAAAAATCAAGAATGAAAACTATTTTAAATTTTAGTTACATATAAGTAGATAGTAAAAGACAAAGGGAATAGTGAAAATGAAGTTATCTTCAGATAGAATTTTGTGTTTTTCTTTTTTTCATATTTTATAAAATATGCTTTCATAATTTAAAAATTTTGTTATCCATTGGCTTCACAATAAAAACGTAAAGGGCATGCTTTGTTTTTATGTATATGTATATATATACACACACATACATGTACACGTATATATACATACTTATAAAAGTATTTGAGTAAAAATGATAAACAGAAAACTGAATGTTGTATTTTGTTGTAGGTATTACCCAGTGTAGATATTGACAGCATTTCAAATGGTAGCACTGATGTCGGTTCACCTCTGTCTAGTCCCAAAGAAGCATCTCTTCCTCCTGTGCAAGCTTGGATAAAGGTATGTTTTAGAATTTTATCATATTATTTTGAGTAATGTAATGTCTGACTGTAGATTTTAGCTAATGTTACTCCGTTTAAAGCCTTTTATCATAATGATAACTTATTATAATAATTTATATTTTGAGGGAAAGATTCAAAACAATTTTTTTTTTTTTTTTTTTAGACAGAGTCTTGCTCTGTCGCCCAGTCTAGAGTGCAGTGGTGAGATCTCGGCTCACTGCAACCTCCACCTCCTGGGTTCAACCAATTCTTCTGCCTCAGAGCTGGTATTACAGGTGCCTGCCACCACACCCAGCTCATTTTTGTATTTTCAGTAGAGACAGGGTTTGACCATGTTGGCCAGGCTGGTCTTGAACTCCTGACTTCAAGTGATCCCTCTGCCTCGGCCTCCCAATTTCTGGGATTACAGGCGTGAGCCACCACACCAGCCCAAAACAAATTTTGAGTTGTTTATGAACTTGTTTGTTTCAGATCCTTATATTTGTAACTATTTGGAAAGTGATAATCTTTAGTGTAAACTTTTTGGTAATTTAAGTTGTGAAACTCTCATGTGAAGAAAGAATTTCTGTCTCTTTGGTGATTAATCTTTGATTTACATGGGAATTATAGATTTTCTAAGTGTGAATTTTATAGTGACAGGTGGAGTTTATATTTTGGAATGTTACCTTGTTACCCTACTGTTGACATGATACAAAAATATGCATTTCTTTCTGGTATTTATTTGCTTTTGAATAATGAAGTTATGGCTTTACTACACAGCAAAATAGCACTGTAACTTACCCCAGTTAAGTTTATTTATTTTATTTGTTTATTGTAAGCAAATTTGGCCGAGGATACAGTTTTAAAAGGAGAGAGAACACCAGCAATCTTTCATGATCACAAGTAATGAAATGGAACTGACCCTAAGTGACATTTGTGCTTAATTGAATTTTTTCATCAGTAATTTTTTTAGCCTTCTGTTTATTGAAACTTCTGTGATAACAAGTAATAAATTTTTAGACTGTTTATCATTCTGCTCTCAGTAAAAGGCTATTGCATGACTACATTTTATATAATGAGGCCTAAAGGTTAGATTTGTAAAATGACTATTTTGGTTTTTTTTCCTGAATTATTTGATTCTGTATCTGTCTTTGTGTGAGTTTGTGTTTGTTTATACTTAGATATCTACACATGTAAACACTTTTCTTTATCTTAATTCTAGAAGAGAAGTCTCAATTATATCAACCTGTTGACCAATTAAGTGATATTGCTGATGGAGTCCTTTACAGAAAAATAGCTGATTAATTTTTTAAAGCTATTGAAATGTTGACCTAATGGCTTGGGGACTAGCTTGGATTTCATTTACTAATTAAATCAATTCTGAATAGGGTATTAAAATGATAAAAAAGGACCATGTAATTATAAGCTTATACTATAGGTGGAAATATGATAAATTACTTATAAATTTTAAAAGTGTTAAGCACAACAAACACTTTCTGAAAATGCTTTCTTAGACTCCAGAAATTATGAAGGTAGATGAAGAAGAGGTGAAGTTTCCAGGAACTAACTTTGATGAAATAATCGATGTCATACAGGTAACAAACCTTAGAAACCATGAGAAATTATTTTTCTACCAGTATGTTTCCAGGTTGTTGACTTATCTTTGAACTATCAATATCATGTTACAGTGCTTTGAGATACTTTCTTTTACTTTTGAGTTAAATATACTTTTATTTTAAAAATTATAAAGTTGTTATTCTAGAATGTCTTTCGTCTGTATCACCTATCTGCCTTCATGAAGCTTCATGATTATCTGCCATTTCCCACCTAGATTTTGTCTATCTAGTTTCCTGCTTTCTTTTTCTTTCCACTTCCTTTGGCTTCTTTTCCTCCAATTTGTCTTTTTTCTCATTCTATTACATTTATCTATTTTGATTTTTGGATTTGTGGTGAAGTGACCAGTTAATTAATATTGAGAAAAAAAGTTGTGAGGAATCTACAATCCAAAGGAATATCCCATATGGAAGGAAGAGTTATAGAAATGATAGAAATAATGAAATAGAGGGGAAAATAGGCAGAAGTAAATTATAAAGGATGGGAGAAAAGATCATAGAACATTGAAACTACTTGACTATTATGTCAGTAGACTTTAAAGAAGACATTTGATTATGTTTCTTTGACTTTTAGAGCTAAGATCAGTTCTGTTAATCATAAAATGAAATCCAATTTTAGAATATGCAGAGGTGTGCAGTATATTAATGTTATTTGCTCACCGATGTATCTTTTCTTATGTGAGTGCCATATGAGAATTTTGAAGGCAGGGACCTTATTCATTTTTATATTCCTAATGCCTAGCAAAGGTACTTGGTAATTGTTTATGCAATATACAAGTGAAAGAAATGGTTATAGAAGTAGCAGAGGATTTAGCATTCAAAGACAAGTGTTCCTGTAGTAGCTCTGCCATTTATTAGCTGTGGACTTCATTTTTCAATGGAATAATATTACTGAGTTGTAGTATTTAGAGAGACCCAAAGTGTTTTTGATTGAATTATTTATAGATAAAATGATGTGATATCTGTGATTTGCTTCAAAATGATATGTGAAGGCGAAAGTGGCTAGATGAGACAAGATTGACCATAAGTTGATAATTGTTAAAGTTGGGGAGCAGATAAATGCAATTCATGTTATTTATGTAACAGATACAGTACATGGACCCTGTTTACTTTTAAACACATATGATATATTTTGTAATAAAAAATTTAACAATTCCAGAAATAACTCTATTGATTATGATGTGGTAATGCAAATAATTTGTAAGATGACTGACCTAATTGCATATTTAAATGTAAATTGTAAGTTATATAAGAGCAAATAGTGATTTTGGTAGTGTGTTAGTCCATTTTGCATTGTTGTAAAGGAATTACTGGGTAATTTATAAAGAAAAGAGATTTAAGGCCAGGCGCAGTGGCTCATGCCTGCAATCCCAGCACTTTGGAAGGCCGAGTCAGGTGAACTACCTGAGGTCAAGAGTTCAGGACCAGCCTGGCCAACATGGTGAAACCCTGTCTCTACCAAAAAATACAAAAATTAGCCGGGCATAGTGGTGGGCGCCTGTCATCCCAGATCTCGGGAGGCCAAGACAGGAGAATTGCTTGAGCCCAGGAGGTAGAGGTTGCAGTGAGCTGAGATGGTACCATTGGACTCCAGCCTGGGTGACAAGAGTGAAACTATGTCTTAAAAAAAAAAAAAAGTGAAGAGATTTAATTGGCTCATGGCTCTGCAGGCTGTAAAAGAAGCATGGTGCCAGCAACTACTTCTGGTCAGGACCTCAGGAAGCTTTTACTCAGGTAGAAGGCTGTGAGGGTCCAGATGTGTCACAAAGCAAGAGAGGGAGCAAAAGAGAGGGGAGGATGTGCCAGTCTCCTTTAAACAACCAGCTCTCTCACAAACTAACTTATTACCATGGGGAGGGCACCAAGCAATTCATGAGAGATCAGCCCCCATGACCCAAGCACCACCCACCAGGCCCCATCTCCAACACTGGGGATCACACTTCAACATGAGATTTGGAGGGGACAAATATCCAAACCATATCAGGAAGCATCAGTTTTTTAATGATAATTATTAAGTTCATACATTTCTTGAGAGAAGTAATAGTGTTTTATGCAGGAATAATTATATTTTCTAGTTTGTTTTATGATTGCGTAAAATGAATATTGGGTTCTAAAAAGACAAACTGATTGTGTAATTAAGGATTCCTCAATATGATATGTATGACTAATGTGTATATTATAATTAATGTGATACCACCTAATTAGAAATGCTGTTGATTAACTTAGAAGTGATTCTTAATTCACCTAGTTCCTTGCCTATAGTTGGTACTCAGTAAGTGTTGAACAAATACATGAATATAATAGTTTTGGTTTTGTTACTACCAGGAAGAGGAAAAATGTGATGAAATTCCAGACTCTGAACCAATTCTGGAGTTTAACAGAAGTGTTAAAGCTGATTCTACAAAATATAATGGTCCTCCATTTCCGCCAGTTGCTTCTACTTTTCAGCCCACTGCCAATATTCTGGATAAAGTAATTGAGAGAAAAGAAACATTGGAAAATAGCTTAATTCAATGGTAAGTTTACAATGTTTTTGGTGTGAATAGAAACATAGTAGCAAATATAAATGGAAAGTATTAAATTGTGATTGAAAGTATTCCTTGTCTTCTTTTGTTTATTAAACTTTCTTTGCTTTAGTCACTGGAAAGTGTTTGATACAATGCTGAGGGCTTAACTATTGTTGGAGATATTGTTTTTGTCCTTGAATATTTGTACTCGGTCTGTCTACTCTGGCAAAGTAGACTATTAGGAAACCTTAACAAATGTACATTTCTTTTTTTTTTTTTTTTTTTTTTTTTTTTTTTTACCTTTTTTTTTTTTTGAGACGGAGTCTCGCTCTGTCACCCAGGCTGGAGTGCAGTGGCCGGATCTCTGCTCACTGCAAGCTCCGCCTCCCGGGTTTACGCCATTCTCCTGGCTCAGCCTCCCGAGTAGCTGGGACTACAGGCGCCCGCCACCTCGCCCGGCTAGTTTTTTGTACTTTTTAGTAGAGACGGGATTTCACCGTGTTAGCCAGGATGGTCTCGATCTCCTGACCTCGTGATCCGCCCGTCTCGGCCTCCCAAAGTGCTAGGATTACAGGCTTGAGCCACCGCGCCCGGCCAACAAATGTACATTTCTTTAATCCAGTGATTCATTTCCAGAAACTTATCCTAAGGAAGTAATTATGGTTTGCTACTAGGCCAGGGATCCCCAACCCCAGGGCCACGAAACAGTACCGGTCTGTGGCCTGTCAGGAACTAGGGAACTAAGCTGCACAGCAGGAGGTGAGCAGCGGGTGAGTGAGCATTACTACCTGAGCTCCACCTCCTGTCAGATCAGCCATGGCATTAGATTTCATAGAAGCACAAACCCTATTGTGAACTGTGCATGCGAGGGATCTAGGTTGCATGTTCCCTATGAGAATCTAATGCCTGATGATCTGAGCTGAAACAGTTTCATCCCAAATCCATGCCCCCACCCCCACCCCACCACCCCTGCCCTGGTCTGTGGAAAAATTGTCTTCCACAAAACCAATCCCTGATGCCAAAAAGGTTGGGACGGCTACACTAGGCCATATAATACCTAGCACTACAAAAAAGGCACTGTTCAGGTTTGTTACATTCTGATAACAAGTTGTAATATGTTACTCTTGTTACATATTACAATAACAAATGTAACTTGTTACATATGAATATGAAATGAACTCTATTATTTGTATTTTTACTTGTAAGAAACCTTAAGGAAGTTATGGAATAAGTAAAACGGCTGAATATTAATATAATTATGAAAATTAGGTTTAGAATAAATTTAGTGATATAAAAAGACATTAATAATGTACTGGCATATAAACGAAGCAGGATACTAACAATGTAACCCCAGTTTACAAGACTTTACTCAAAAGTAAGTATACAGCCGGTGCAGTGGCTCACGCCTGTAATCCCAGCACTTCCAGAGGCCAAGGCGAGTGGGTCACCTGAAGTGAGGAGTTCGAGACCAGCCTGACAAACATGGTGAAACCCCGTCACTACTGAAAAAAAAAAATACAAAAATTAGACAGGTGCGATGGCGCACACCTGTGGTCTCAGCTACTCGGGAGACTGAGACAGGAGAACCTCCAGACTGGGAGGTGAAGGTTGCAGTGAGCTGAGACTTCGCCACTGTACTCTAGACTGGGTGAAAGAGTGAGACTCTGTCTCAAAACAAAGCAAAACAAAACAAAAAAGTGTGCATAAAACGAAAGTTTGATAAAGCATGTATACCAAATTGACTGTGTTTGTCCCTGAACCTAGGATTATAGGCAAGCTTTATCAATTTTTTAAACTCTTAGGTATTTTCTAAATTTTCTACAATGAACGCCTATTATATTATTTATATAATAATTTTTAAGAAGTCTATTAGTTGCAGTAAAGAAATGTTCTAGAAGCCTCCTGTTCCCCTTTTCCTTCCTGAAGATGACCTTGGAAATAGATTTTTTCTTTACATTTTAAGAGGAAAACTACCTATAATATAGCCTATATGTGTATTGCCTTGAAGAGAGGGCAGCTAGACTTCTTTTCTAGCTCTGATCTTACATGGTTTTTATGTGTGCGCTCAGAGTGGAAATCAAACAGTTTAGGTACATGATATGCCAGACAGTCATTGGTCCAAGTCTTATTTTGAGTTTAGGAGTTCTTTTAAGCTTTTCATTAGACTAATCTGGAAGATTTTAATTTGATTTCATAAACTCTCTCCCACAAGGAGATTCTGTTTACTGTGGTTTATCTTCTTCAGAGGCACTTTTTTTTTTTTGAGACAGAGTCTCACTCTATTGCCTAGGCTGTAGTGCATAGTGTGATCATGGCTCACTGCAGCCTCGACCTCCTGGGCTCAAGCCATCCTCCCACCTCAGCCTTCTGAGCAGCTGGGACTACAGGAACGTACCACCATGCCCAGCTAATTTTTGTATTTTTTGTAGAGACAGTGTTTTGCCCTGTTTCCCAGGATGATCTTGAACTCCTGAGCTCAAGCAATCTGCCCAACGTGGCCTCCCAAAGTGGTGAGATTACAGGTGTGCGCCATGATGCCCAGCCCATTTTATTTTTTTTCTTCTAGATTTAACTTTCAGAATGACTGCTTTCACACCAACACGTTTGTGACATTGATAAAGGTTATTTTTAAGGGTGGTATGTCTGACATTTTTTACATTTCAATCAAATTGAGGAATCTTAACTTTTATCTACCCCACCATCCCCTCAGGGTAGAGCAAGAAATAATGTCAAGAATTATCTCTGGGCTCTTTCCAATCCAGCAACAGATTGCACCTAATATCAGTGTTTCAGTCAGTGAGACAAGTGACCCACTGACTTCTGACCTTGGTAAGTGAAATGGAATCTTTTTTGTTTTTATTAAAAGACAAAAGCTTTAGTTCATTGTGGATTTATATATTCCAGAGGTCAAGTAAATTCTCCAGTAACAAAAGGTAAGTTCTTCTAACCTTACTTCCTAGTACTTCTTTGGTGATGGTTAGTTCTCTCTCATCCTCTTATTTCATATTGCAGCTTTCAGATTATTAAACCACTCTTCATACCTCCCACCCCAAATCTCTGTTATCCCCATAGTACTTTGTACATATTTTTGTTATAGTAATTATCAGATTATATTAAAGTTGGTTTCCATATCTGTCTCACCCTTTAGATTATAAATTACTTAGGATTTAAGGATGTTTCTCCTTTTGTGCCTAGTCCTTGCCTGAAACCCAACAAGAGTTTAATTATTCATTGAATGGTTAAAATGAGCCTTTCTTTATGGAGCCTATGCCATTCTTTTTTTTCCTTCCTTCCTTCCCTCCTCTTCTCCCCCTTTCTCTTCTCCATTTTTTTTCTTTTCTTCTTCTTCTTTTTCTCCTTCCCCCTTTTCCTTTTCTTCTCCCCCTTCTCTTCCCCATTTTTTCCTTCTCCCTCTTCCTCATATTTTTCTTCCTTTCCACCTCCTTGTTGTTTTTTTGAGGTAAGTTTACTTGCCATAAAAGTCACCACTTCTAAGTGTACAGTTTGACAAGTTTTTTGTTTGTTTGTTTTAATTAGAGCCAGAGTCTCCTTCTGTCATCTAGGCTAGAGCCTGGACTGCAGTGACATGATCATAACCCACTGTAACCTCTAACTCCTGGGCTCAAGCAACTCTCCTGCCTCAGCCTCCCAAGTAATTAGGACCATAGGTATGCACCACCATGCCCAGCTAAAAATAATTTTGGGGCCAGGCACAGTGGCTCACGCCTGTAATCCCAGCACTTTGGTAGGCCAAGGAGGGCAGATCACCTGAGGTGAGGAGTTCAAGATCAGCCTGGCCAATATGGTGAAACCCTGTCTCTATGAAAAATACAAAAATCAGCTGGGTATGGTGGCACACACCTATAATTCCAGCTACTCCGGAAGCTGAGACAGGAGAATTGATTGAACCCAGGAGGTGGAGGTTGCAGTGAGCCAAGATCATGTCACTGCACTCCAGCCTGGGCAATAAAGCGAGACTCTATCTCAGTCAATCAATCAGCACATTTTGTAGAGATGAGGTCTTGCTATATTGCCCAGGCTAATCTCAAACTCCTGGCCTCAAGTGGTCCTCCTGCCTCAGCCTCCAAAAGCACTGGGATTACAAGAGTGAGTCACTGCACCTGGCCCAGTTTGACAAGTTTTGACAAGTTCACACAGCTATGTATTAGCCACATAATCATGAGATAGAAAAACATTTCTGTCTTCTCCAAAAGCTTCGTTATGCTATTTTGCAGTCAATTCCTAAACCTCACTCATGCCCACTGGCCTCAAACAACACTGACCTGCTTTCTATTACTGTATTTTTACCTTTTCTAGAATTTCATACATATGTAATCATGCAATATGTAGCCCGTTGTTGGCTGGCTTCTTTTATTAGCACAATATTTTGACAATCATGCTATTGCATGTAGTAATACTATAATGTATAGATATACCATAATTTGTCAATCCATTTACCAGTTGATGGACGTTCATAGTCTTTTCAGTTTTTGGCTATTATGAATAAAGCTGCTACGAACATTTGTAAGCAAATGTTTGTGTAGAAATCTTTTAATTTTGCTTGGTCATATGATAAGTAAATGTTTAACTTTATAAGAAACTGCTAAACATTTCCAAAAGTGAGTATACTATTTTGCATTCCACCCAGCAGTGTATGCGACTTTAGTTGCTCCATATCCTCCCCAACACTTGGTGACTTGGTGTTGTCAGTGTTTATAATTCTCGCCATTTCTGAACATATGTGGAGGTATTTCCCTAACTGTACTAATAACTGAGTAGTATAATTACTAATGATGTACAACTTTTTAATGTGTTTATTTGCCATCTGTATATTTACTTTGGTGAAATCTTTTTAAATCTTTTGACCATTTTTAAGTTTGAGTTGTGTCTTCATATTACTGAGTATGAAGTTTTTTTATCTATTCTGGATACAAGTCCTTCATTGGATATGTTTTGTAAATATTTTCTTCTACTTTGTGTTTTGCCTTTTTGTTTTCTCAGCATTATATTTTGAAGACAAAAAGATTGATTTTGAAGAAGACTAATTTATCAGGTTTTTTTCTAGTAGTTTGTAGGGATTTTTGCATGCTGTTTTTAAAAAAACTTTGCTAACCCAAGATCACTAAGATAGTTTTCTATGTTTTCTTCTAGAAGATGTATGGTTTTAGATTACACATTTAGGTTTTAGTTTATTTTGAGTTAAGTTTTATGGTGTGAAGTAAGGATCAAGTTCTTTTTTGTTTGGGTGTTTTTTGGCATATGGATTTCCAGCTGTTGTAGTAGTATCATTTGTTGAAAAGATTATCCTTACTCCATTGAACTACCTTAACACCTTGGTTGAGCATCAGTTGGTTATGTATGTGTGTATCTTGTTTTTGGGCTTTGTATCCTATCCCATTCACCTGCAAGTTATACTAATACCATACTTATTGATTACTGTAATTTAATAGTAAGACTTGAAATCGGATAGTGAAAGTTTTTCTAACTTTGTTGGTTTTTTTTTTTTTTTCATTCCTGTTTACCATTATCTCTACTTTTTTTCTTCTTTCCAGCCTCAGGATAAGCTATTCTTTCTCCCTCGTAGACTATCCTTTAACAGCCCGAATCCTAGACTTCAGAGTCTATATTCACCACTTTAATTTCTCATTACCCACTTCCTCTTTAGTCCTTATGGGTTGGCCTTCTTTTGCCCTCTCCTTCAGGAAACTCCTTTTGCACAGCATTTGCTTGTCAAAAATGCTTCAAATCCTTTTTCAAATCCTTGTTTTAGTGGATGGCTCAAGCATAGGCACTATTGACCATCTCTGATTCTTAAACTTTTCTCTTGGTGTTGGCTTCTTAAACTTCATTCTGTTATTCTTCCTCTTGTTTTTTTTTTTTTTAAACTTCTTTAAGACCTTCATTTTCTCATTTTATTTTCTGCTACTTGAATACATTTATTTCACTAGTTCCCATGGTTTGCCCTCTTTTCTGTTTTTTCCAGTTTCCTCCTGACATTAGTTATCCTGTGTCAGTTGATGAACCCTAAGCCATGTATTTGGGCCGACAACTTGCAGTTCTGCTGGTTGGTGAATATTCTGCTTGATGCTCCCCTGGCATCTCATCCTTAGTATGTCTAAAATGCTTCTCATTTTTGATATCACAATTCTCCCAGCACGCATAATCTCTAAAGCCTTGGAGTTATTATTTGCTCTATTTTCTTTGCTTTATTCTTCTTCATTCCCCACTCAGCCATACCCTATATCCCAGCTTCATAGAGTTTGTTGTTGCATTTGGTTAATTTGTCCTGTTTAGCATAGCTCACATGCCTTCTGTTGTTACTATCCTGGTTTTCTTTATCATCTCATCTTTGAGGGAAGGACAAAAATGAACAACAAATTTATGAGAAAATTGTTTTCCTGGTGAAAATCAGACAATTTACAAATTGGGTATTTAGATCCTGTTTTCTTCCCTGTAAAAGATTTGTGTTTGCTTTTGTTTTGCCAGTGTCTGGGTAGGGATTTTGGGCCTTATAAAAAAGATGTTCTGATTTTTGGCCATGCTCAAAGAGTGAATTATGGAAACTAAAAAGGAGATGTATCAACATATATTGTTGAATATAAATTTGGGATCGTGATAGTCTCTGCTATGGTAACTCAAGAGCAAATTGCTGTTACTTACCCCATCAACAAGTGATCCCACTACACTTCTACCCACTTTTTAGGGAATTCTGGATATTGTTACTATAGTTGTATTACTTAAGGAGTACTCTTTGATGAGGTCACATCTCCATCAGGTTGTACAGATTAGTATCCACTTATTTTCCACATGGAGCTTTATAAATATCACTACTTTAAGTCAAGTAAAGTCTATTCAGGAAGTTTTACTTAATTTGATGTACATTAATGTAAGTGGAAAGTACAACCCATTCAGAAATTAATATACCTATAGGACATATGATAACAAGCACCTCAACTGCAGTAGATGTTAATAACTGATGTATTTGAAACTAGAAGGAAGGGAGATTTGCCTTCATATTTAGTGCATTCTTTTGTTTTAGTCGAGATCTGTCACAGAGTTTCCTCTTGTTATACTCTTAGAAATGTGAGTTGTATTCAGATGAGGGCATTTAATGTGCCCATTTTTATCACTAAATTCTATAGTAGTGGAGAAGAGGCCACCTAAGTAAATTTTCATCTCCCTTTTTTTATTTACAGAGAATATTTGTTATGTAAGTTGTCCACTTAGTCTTTTTCATAATAAGTAGATATGTTTGTATTTTCATTTTTATTCCTCTTTCCACCCTCCCCCACTCACCTCCATACACATATATTGGCATCTCTGAACTTTTAAGAATGAAAGTTTGGTCCAGGCGTTGGCTGTCGTCTATAATCCCAGCACTTTGGGAGGCCGAGGCAGGTAGATCACCTGATGTCAGGAGTTCAAGACCAGCCTGGCCAACATGGCGAAACCCCCATCTCTACTAAAAATACAAAAATTAGCCAGGCATGGTAGCACATGCCTGTAGTCCCAGCTGTTCAGGAGGCTGAGGCAGGAGAATCGCTTGAACCTGGGAGGTGGCGGTTGCAGTGAGCCAAAATCATGTCACTGCACTCCATCCTGGGTGACAGAGTGAGACTCCATCTCAAGAAAAGTAATAATAATAATAATAATGATAATAATAATGAAAGTTTGAATTGCAAGCATGTTTCTTGCCCACTCATTCTGATTTTTTTTTACTTTTAGTGGAAGGAACAAGCAGTGGCGCCCTCCAGCTTTTTGTTGATGCTGGTGTTCCTGTGAACTCAGACATGATTAACCATTTTGTGAACGAAGCCCTTGCTGAGACCATTGAGGTCATGCTGGGTGACAGAGAAGCAAAGAAGCAAGGTCCTGTTGCTACAGGTGTTTCTGGGGATGCTTCAACAAATGAAACATATTTGCCGGTATGGGGAATTTTGGATACATTTATTGAAGAATAGTAAAATAGATGAATTTTAAGCACATACTGTAAGATCATGGTTTGTGGTAGAAATATTATCATTTTTAGAGACATGGTCTTTATATATTGCCCTGGCTGGTCTTGAACTTCTGGGCTTAAGTGATCCTCCTGCCTCAGCCTCCTCAGTAGCTGGGATTACAGGCACCAGCCACCATGCCCAACTTGTGGTAGAATTTTATTCCTTGTTGCTATGATTAAAGTAACATTTCCCCCAGCATTTTATTTTAAAAACTTTTAAATCTATACAATAGTTGAAAATATGATACAATGAACATCTGTACACCCTTTACCTATACAGTTATTGGTATACATGGAAAATTGGCCAGTCCTTGCATACTCAAGTCTCATAGTTGGCCCTGTAAAACTGAAGAATATAAAACATCAGCCCTCTATATATATGCATTTCTTATCTCATGAATACTGTTTTTGATCCACATTTGGTTGAAAAAACGAAATTTGTATGATTGGCCTCTTGCAGTTCAAACCTATGTTTTTATTTAGTTACTTATTCAAGGGTCATTCATATTTATTGATTGATAATATTTTGGCACACTTATAAAAATCTCTTTATATCTGCTATGTATTATATATCCTTTAAAAACCATTTGAAAGTTACAGACATCATAACACTTTACCTCAGAAGCATCAGCAGTATCACCACAGAACAAGTTGCTTTCTTACATAACCAAACATTATCAGACCCCCCAAATTTAACACTGACATGTTAATAATATAGAATATAGAGACTATATTTAGATTTCCCTAATTGTTTCAAAAATATCCTTTATAGTTTTTTTAAATCAAGATATAGCCAAGGATCATATATTGCTTTGCGTTATTATATAAACTGATATTTTTAATCTTTAAGAGAAAATACATTTCAGGAACTTTTATTGCTTGTTTAATCAACCTTAGTTGTGTTAAAAAGAATTTATAATCTATTATACGAAGCCAAAATTTACTCTGTATTACCAGCTATTTAAAACTGTAGTTACTTCTGATCCTATAGATCACAAGGACATCATTTTACATACGTGAAACATTTAAACATCATTCTATGTATAAACATAAAGTTATATACTGTATTTTACTTTTGTAGAGATTGTTGTGGTATAATGTGATTAGTGTGCCAAAGATTTGATCTGTAGTTTTGATCTGTGCTTTATGAGCTCATTGGGAATATATGCAGTACAGATGTGGTCAGGGTTATGGTTTTTTCTATGCCAATTACTTTGGTTTGCTTTTTGCCTATGTATTGCATATATTTTCAGGAGGGTGATTGGATGAGAAAATGTGGGAAAACCAGGGTAAAGAGCTTGGACTTTGGGGTTGGTAAAACTTGGAATTTGAATTCCAAGCTCCACTACTTTAGTTTTATCTCTGTAATAAAGATAGAATACTTAGTTTAAATGACCATGGCTTTGCCAAAATCTGCTTACTGAATATCTAGTAGGGCAAGCACTACTCCCAGCCTGCGACTTATCACTCTTATCTTCAGAATTGTCATGGCTTTTCTTGGCCTTTTAATCTCTTACATATATTTTAAAGTTAGTTCTTAAGTTCTATAAAAAATATTGTTGAGATTTCAGTGGGAATTAAACCAATTTTGACTGGTTTCATTTAAGAAGGATTGACATCTTTATGGTACTGTTTTCTTAGCCAAAGTTTTGTGGAAGATTAAGTGAGATGATATATGGACAGAGCTTAATCTAGTGCCTAGAACTTGGTAAATAAATACTCAGTTACTAATAGTTTATCATTTTTATTATCCATTACCAATACTAGAAGAATACCTTTGGATTCTTTAATCATGCTGAGTTATATATATTAAATATAGTGTTATATTTGAAAACAACACTTCCATGCTCTATGTTTATGCAGTCAAGAAGAAAAAAAGACGTAGTGTACTTCTTTCATTTTAAAATGAAGGCTAAGAGTACACTAATTATTAAGCAATGCTATAGAAATTCTAATATGCGTCATGGTTTTAAATTGCATCTTAATTTGCAACCCATAATACAGAATAAATAAAGCATAATCACCTTATATAAAGACTTTTTAGAATGAAGAAAAAGTCAAATTATATATTTTTTATATATATATATATATATTTTTTTTTTTTTTTTTTAAGACGGAGTTTCGCTCATGTCGCCCAGGCTGGAGTGCAGTGGTGCTGTCTCGGCTCACTGCAACCTCTGCCTCCCAGGTTCAAATGATTCTCCCGCCTCAGTCTCCTAAGTAGCTGGGATTACGGTTGCCCGCCACCACACCCAGCTAATTTTTGCATTTTTAGTAGAAGCGAGGGTTCACCATGTTAGCCAGGCGGTCTCGAACTCCTGACCTCATGATCTACCTGTCTCAGCCTCCAAAAGTGCTGGAAGTACAGGCGTGAGCCACCGTGCCTGGCCCAAATAATGCATTTTTAAAATGGTCAGAGGACAAGAGCAGACAGTTCATACACATAGAAGAAATACAAATCACCCATGTACATATAAAAAGATGAAGATGATCAACCTCATAGATAATAAGAAAACAAGTTATTGAAATGCAATTTTTACTTGTCAAATAGGCAAAACTCTAAAAGTTTTATAATTCTGGGGGAAGTTGTCATTTTCCTACCTTCTGGTGGTAGTGTAAAATAGTAAAATCCTGTAGCAGGAAAGCTGGCAATATCTATTCAAGTTAAAAACATAATTAGTTCTTTAACTGAGCAGTCCCACTTCTGGGAACTTAGTCCATAGATATATCCATATATCATACACATGAAATGACTGAAGTCAAGATTATTTGATAACTCTGAGGAAGGGCTCTAGGTAGAAAGGACAAGAGCAGGAGAGACACTTAATTTTCACTATCCTTTTGTACCTTTTGAAGTTTGAACCATTTGAATGATTACCTATTCAACAAATTAATATTAAATTGTTACATTTTTCCTTCTCCAGTACTTTCCATCTCCCTGCTGTCTTCGCTTCTCCCTAACTCCCACTTTTTCTTATCCTTCCATTACTTTTTATATACTCAGTTTTTTGTGTGTTCCAAAAGGCTGATTTTTTGTTTGGTATCTTGTCAATCAGTTAAAATGCTTCCTTTCTGTTTTATGCCTTTCCTTCATGTTTGTAATTGGGTTTGATCTTCAGCTTTGTCTGTTTAATCTTTCTGTCTTCTTTATTTTTAAAATTTCAGCTTTTATTTTAGGTATAGGGGGTACATGTGTAGGACTGTTATATGGATATATTGGACCCAGATAGGGAGCATAGTACCCAAAAGTAGTTTTTCAACCCATTCCCCCCTTCTTCCCTCCTGCCCCCTGCCATCATAGTCCACAGTGTCTACTGTTCTCATGTTTATGTCTATGTGTGCTGGTTTAGCTCTCACTTATAAGTGAAAACATGTGGTATTTGTTTTTTTTCTTCCTCAGTTTGTTCAGAATTATGGCCTCCAGCTCCATCCATGTTGCTGCAAATAACGTGATTTTGTTCTTTTTTATGGCTGTGTGGTATTCCATGATGTATGTATACCACATTTTCTTTATTCAGTCCCCCATTGATGGGCTCCTAGGTTGACTCCACATCTTTGCTGTTGTGAATAGTGTGGCAATGAACTTATGAGTGCATGTGTCTTTTTGGTATAATGATCCTTGGGGTATATACCCAGTATGGTCTCAAAAGAAAACATACAAGCCGTCAACAAACATATGAAAAAATGCTCATCATCACTAATCATCAGAAAAATGCAAATTAAAACCACAGTGAGATACCATTTCAGTCAGAATGGCTATTATTAAAAAGTCAGAAAAAAAACCAGATCGCCATAAATATATACACTTGCTATGTACCCACAAAAATTAAAAATTAAAAATTTTAAAAACAAACTAATAACAACAAAATACAAACCAACAGATGCTAGTGAGGCTGCAGAGAAAAGGGAATGTTTATACACTGTTGGTAGGAATGTAAATTACCTCTTCTCTATTTTAAAAGAGGGTGCCTTAGAATTCTGTGGAGACCACTTCAGAGGCAGAGTTATTTCAATTGCCTGCGACTTTCTGCAGGCCAGTTGTAGACTAACAGGTAGAGGTTCAAGAGGTAGGGTACTTAACCCCACCATCAATTTAAATTATATGTAGCCTATGAATGAGTTCATGTTATTATTTCAAATTACTTTTATTTGGGTGATTATAAACACAGTTTATCTTCTTGTATTAATTTATTTTAGGCAAGAGTGTGTACCCCACTGGCTACTCCACAGCCTACGCCTCCTTGCTCACCTTCATCACCTACTAAGGAGTGTGTGTTGGTAAAGACTCCAGATTCTTCTCCCTGTGATTCAGATCATGATATGGCTTTTCCTGTGAAAGAAATATATGCTGAAAAAGGTAGAAACTTTATTTCTATAACTCAGTTTTAATATTAGCAACTATTAAATACAGTTTCATGATTGTCTTATAAGATGCTTTTTGAGATTATTGTATATATACTTGTTGCTTACTAGGTTTTACTAAATCATTTTTTCTCGCAAGGAAATTTAGGAATTGATTGCAACTTCTTTAAATCCGTAATTGAGGCCAGGCATGGTGGCTCACACCTGTAATCCCAGCAGTTTGGGAGGCTGAGGCAGGTGGATCACGAGGTCAGGAGTTTGAGACCAGCCTGACCAACATGGTGAAACCCCTGTCTACTAAAAATACAAAAATTAGCCAGGCGTGGTGGCATGTGCCTGTAATCCCAGCTACTCAGGAGGCTGAGGCAGGAGAATTGCTTGATCCCAGGAGGCAGAGGTTGCAGTTAGCCGATATCGCACCATTGCACTCCACCCTGGGTGATAGAGT
This sequence comes from Papio anubis, assembly GCF_008728515.1. Taxonomy (NCBI): domain Eukaryota; kingdom Metazoa; phylum Chordata; class Mammalia; order Primates; family Cercopithecidae; genus Papio; species Papio anubis. The sequence continues at coordinate 48,038,133 of NC_044982.1, read as the reverse complement.
GAGGCTCTGTCTCAAAAAAAAAAAAAAGTATACAATTGAATAGATGCTTAGACTACTTTAAGTATTAAAAATGATATCTTCTCAAGGTATTTTTTAATGCTTTATTAAATGTAGGAATTTTCACATTAATGGCTACCACCATTGTCATTATTATTATTAATTATAATTGCCATTATTTGTGTGCTAAAATGGTAAAGGATATCTGAAGCAATGTATCGTGCCATCCTATGGAGTTCTTTACTGACTACTATCTTTTTCTGTCTTTTTTTTTTTTTTAAATCTTTAGGAGATGATATGCCTGCCATCATGCTTGTTAAAACTCCAACGGTTACCCCTACTACTACACCTCCTCCAGCGGTGGCAGTTTTTACCCCAACTTTGTCAGATATTTCCGTTGATAAATTGAAGGTATCAAGCCCAGAGCTTCCCAAGCCATGGGGTGATGGAGACCTGCCACTGGAAGAAGAGAACCCTAACTCACCTCAAGAAGAACTTCATCCAAGAGCTATGTAAATGAGAACATACTCACTAGTAACTGTACATTTCAACTTACATTTGACTTATGTAATCCATTGAAAACATAGAAATACTATACAAAGCTTTATAAACCACAGACTACCTTACACTTTGAAAGAAAGAACTTTCATAAATTTTGAGTTTTGAAAAATTATCAAATTATACCTTCACCTTTTTTCTTAAAAGGTTTGAAACAGATAGAAATAAAGGTATCTATTACATTGTTAATAAAATAGAAAACAATTTCTCACTATTGTGGGTCATTATTTACTATCATCAGTTAACTTTTATATTTTTATATATCTCTATGTAGATTTATTTGATGTCTGGAAGAGCTGTCAAGATGGCCTATGATTAAAGCATGAAAACAATTTTTTAAAATCTTGTTAATTATAGTAGTGCAGATTTAAGAAAATATTTCGCTAAAGGAGACATAGTCTTCAAGTCTATTTTTAATATCAAAATGAATACAGGCCTTCAGTGACCTAACAAGCTCAAAATATGTGTTTATTTTCTTAGTGTAATGTCTGTGGCTAAGGATGAAGAACCAGAGAGTATGGATTTCCCTGCTCAGCCTCCACCTCCAGAGCGAGTTTCCTTTATGCCATTTCCTGCTGGCACCAAGGCCCCTTCCCCCTCACAGATGCCAGGTTCTGATTCATCAACACTGGAGAGCACACTGAGTGTTACTGTCACTGAAACTGAAACTTTAGATAAACCCGTCTCTGAAGGAGAGATTTTATTTAGCTGTGGTCAAAAATTGGCCCCCAAGAGTAAGTTAATTTGTATTAATTGATTTCACTTGTTAGATTATGGTAATCCCCTAAGTAATACTTTCCTGTTTAAAATATTTTTACTTAACTTTCAAGATTTAACACGGTACAGTAGAAAGAATGGGGGACTCAATGCAATTTAGTTAACTTTTCTGAGTCTTAACTTCAGAAAGTAAAATCTTCCTCATAATCCCACCCTCCAGAAATAATATCACTATTAATGGTTTTGGGTAGACCTTTCCAGTCTTTTTTGTCTATGGATGTATGTTTACCTTTAAAAATAGGATCTTATTATGCATATTGTTTTGAAACCTGAATTTTTTTTTTTTTTTTTGAGATAGGTTCTTACTCTGTCATCCAAGCTAGAGTGCAGTGGCGTGAGCATGGTTCACTGCAGCCTCAACTTCCCGGGCGCAAGCAATACTCCCACCTCAGCCTTCTGAGTAACTGGGACTACAGGCATGTGCCACCATGCCCGGCTAACTTTTATATTTTTTTGTAGAGATGAGGTTTCGCCATTTTGCCCAGGTTGGTCTCAGACATCTGAGCTCAAGTGATCCACCCGCCTTGGCCTCCCAAAGGGCTGGAATTACAGGCCTGAACCACCACACACAGCCTGAAACCTGAATTTTTTTTTCCTAATAATGTATTGTGGATATCTTTTAATATGACTCCATAGTTTTCTTATTTTTCTTTTATGGCTGTTTAGTCTATTTACTCCCTTAATAGAGGGCATTTAGATTGTTTTCAATGCTTTCAGTCTATACACAACTCTCTAATTACCATCCTTTCATGTATATATATTTTTGGTACACTTATCTGGTCTCTTCCTTAGAATACATACCTTAAAGTGAGATTGCTGAGTCTACTTTAAAGATGTATCAACAACATGTTCTCTAGAAAGGATTTTTTTTTCTTTTAAGTTCTAGAAAGGATTTTTAGCTCTTAATCTGTTTTAATTATATCAACAGTATATGAGAATACCCGTTTCTCAATTTCATAACTACAATTGATATTTATAGTTTTTAATTTCTAACAAACTGGTAGGTTAAACAAAATTCTCATCTTTGTTATAAGTTGTACTTTTAAAAAGCTGGTAAGATTGAGTAGTTTGTGAATTACTTGTTTATAAACTTTGCCAATATTTCCATTGCAGTATAATTTTGAATCTAATATGCTATGGCTTTATGGTCAGATTATTTACTAAATTTGTGTTTCTTTTTTTTTTTCTAAATTTTTATATTTTAATTTCTAGTTTTAGAAGATGTAGGACTGTACCTGACAAACCTTAATGATAGCTTATCCAGCACTCTGCATGATGCTGTTGAAATGGTAAGTAACAATCGACTCCAACACGGAATTCTGATAAGAAGAATATCTTTATGAATTGGTTGCCATTGATCAGGTTTTTTCTCAATTTTTTGAGTTATAGATACAAAATTTAGTAAAATAACCGTGAAATAATTTAGGGCTTCTTGCACATTTCATTATATAATCTTATAATTGTGAGAATGAAAAAAAGTTATTATTCACCCCTGTGGCTCTAGGAAAAAAAAAATACATTTAATGTAATTAGGTAATGAAATCTAGCTGATTGCAAATTGTTACCTCTGTATGTTGTCTTTACAATATTTAAGCAGGATCTTACCTATTTCAACCAACTCTCTTATAATACATTTGTTATTTTTCCCTAACCATGATTATGATTCTTTGTGCTAATAAATGTTTAAATTTAATAGCTTAAAAAGAAAAATGAGGTCTGGGATGCTAACCCTTTCTAGTTTTTGTCTATCTCTGTAGAAGCAAAAGTTGGTATTTAAAAATATCACATTATATATAAATATATAGAAATGATAGTAAGAATTTTCTTTCGAAAAAACCATTAAGGAATAGAAATCTTTACTTTATATACATTTAAACAACCTAAGCAAGGAAAGATAATTGTACTCAACTATCATCTATATTTATTTACATCTTTTTAAAGCGTTGTTGCTATTTTTTTAAGTTATTTCACATAGGCCTATGAAAATACTTCATTAATAAGTTTTTTGATAAGATTTTAATGAAACAATTTTTAAACAGTAATTATTTATTGCAAGTAATTGCTTGAGTTAATTGTGAAGAGAGCACAGCAATCACTTTTATGAAATAATATGGGAAGAAGGCATAAATGAGATATCTTTATTTTCAGAGAAGCATTACTAACATTTGGCCTATTTAGTGTACTGTGATAGCATTTTTCTCTTCTTTGAACTTTTTCAAGTGGCAAAGCATGTTTAAATGTATTTAAAGTAAATAGCTAAATCGAACCAAGACTAAATTATAACTTGTTTCTGTTTTTCTACATTTGAAAGTAAATTCTAATTTTGATATTTTTACTATGCCTAAATCACATATGCTACAAATTCATAATAAAGTCAAATACAAAAGTACAATCTGGAAAAACCCCAAATAACTTGAAGTCATGTACCAGTTGGCATTTATCTATACATAGCTAGGGAATAGGTACTTATAATTTAAAATCATGTTAATACCTGTATTTACAAGATAATCTCCTTTGTTGGACTCTGAGGCCCACACTGTTCCTCATTGTTGAGACGAGCCTATTTTTAGGCACGAAGAAGCCTATACAGGGTGCTCCAGTGAGGGTCTTCAATACCAACGCCCTCACCAAGTAAGCCAGATGTCAGCCTAAAGGCAAAGGGACATTGAGGTCTATCGCTGCCATACCATACTTCTGCAGTTTTTCATTTTTGCTTGTGGTCCAGGTTGCAGCATTACAACGCTTTGCCCCCATTGCCACACTGTGGCATTACTTTACTGCAGAAATATGAAGAGGAGGCTGTGACCCAAAAACAGTGATATCGTAAAAAACATTTAAGATTCATAGTAGCTCAACTGCATGGGACAGACGGTTTAATTTTTATGTTTTTATAATCTCTAGTTTACGTGTTACCGAATTATACTGTGGTTTATATTTGAGGCAAAGGTAGAGGGCTTTTATTATAGACAAATGGAAATGAGAACTGGATGAAAATAAAGAGTTCATCTCCTTTCCAAAAATGCTAATACCGTCATTTCATGACTGCTAAGTTTTTATTAATCTTAAATTGAGAAAAATGCAATTGTTCGAAATAATTTATTTTTGTTAATTGTCTTTATGTTTCTTTTAGGAGGATGATCCTCCTAGTGAAGGGCAAGTGATTAGGATTTCCCATAAAAAATTTCATGCAGATGCAATTCTTTCTGTTCTTGCTAAACAAAACCAGGAGTCAGCAGTTTCACAGCAAGCAGTCTGTCATTCAGAGGTACTTTTTAACTTTAATGACTTTTTTTTTGGTTAGATATAAATACAGGAAAAAAATTAAAATATTCTTACTACTAGTTAAAGCATGCTAGTATTTTGTTTTTTTCAAGGGTCAGTGTTATAGCAACTTTAACTTGGAGTCATAGAACTGTAGAGTTTTATAACTGAAAGGAATTTAGACCATCTGTTCCAACCACCTTATTCTACAGCTAAAAAAGCTAAAGCTTTGTGAGGATTATTCATTCATTATGCAATTATTTATTGAGTATCCGTTATATGCCAGACACAACCTGGGAAAAGATGCAAAGATAAATAAGACATGACCCCTACCTTTAAGCAGCTTACAGTCATGAAGGAAGATAAGGGCTTACACAAGTAATTATTCAACAGTGCAATAACTGATCAAACAGCTGTATTTACAAGTACTATATGAACACACAGGAGAAAAGACTCTGCTTGAAGTTAGGTGACACTTCATACACAATATTACATTGATGTCAGTCTTTAAAGATGGAGTAGGACTTTGCAGGCAGCAATGAAAGGGGGGAAGGGCATTTCAGAAGCAGAAATATCATTTGTTAAGGGATGAGAGCCAAGAAATATTAAAGCATATTTGGAAAGTATTGAAAATTTCTGTGTGGCTAGAACTTTAGATAAATAATCAGATATGTGTGGAGAAGTAGATTGAACCAGATGATCATAAAGAACATTTTATTTAGGCCATGTGAAGGCTTGGGCACTGTGGAGCCCATGAAGGTTTTTGGGCAAGGGAGTTGCCTTAGGAAGGAGTATGAAGCCATAAACAAATGAGGGAGACATGGGGGATCTGTCAGAACACCACTGTAGTAGACCCAGCAAGAGAGAATGATAATATGAACAAAGACAGTTACAGCAGAAATAGTGAGGAGAGAGATTTCAATTTAAGGGCATAGGATTGACAGTAATTGGTCACTGGTTGAGAGAGGTAAAGAAGCTTTTTTTTAAGGATAATCTTGAAGTTCCTACCTTGGGAGCCTGGGTAGGTGATTGTAGAGTTGTTGGCTTAGAAGTGCAGAGAGAAGAGTGCCAGATTTTGTGGGGAAAGTAATGAGTTTGATATACACATCAAATTTAAGGTGCTTAAGGAAATTCCAGGTAGAAATATACAACATTGTCATTCAGACTGGTTAATGATGGAGCTGGGACTAGGATTCTTGATCTATAGTGCTGTTTCTATCATATCTGGTTGTCTTTGCATGAACAAATGTCAACTGGCTTTAGATGAGCTGGAGATCTAAAGACTATATAGGGCCCAAGGAGATGGTTGGTTTTATTTCCTATTTTTATTCTTAAAACTTTAAATGATTAGGAAAGATAAGAGAAGATATAGAATTTAGTAATGGGAAAAAATGAAAGCTTAACATATTCCTTAACATATTCCTTCTAAATTTAAAATAATTAAATTTTCTGTAACTTTAGTTAGCAACAGACCAAAAATTGATTTCACCGGAAAAATATTAGTTGTGATGTCTGTGTTGCTAAATTCAAAAACGTACTCTCATAGCTGCAGAAACTAAGGTGCTTAGTATCGAAACCAGTAAGTTGAGAGAGAGAAAGAAGGGACGGGAGAGAGAGAAAGTGCATGTATGCGGGGAAAGGAGAGAGAAAGAGGGAGAGGGAAGGAGGGAGAGAGAATGAGACAAGCAAATTGTACAAAAAGAGGTGGCAAATAGCAGAAGTGTCTGCATAATTTATAAATTCCACTGACTAATCCCAGTTTTCTTTTTGGAAATCACTAATATCTGTTTTATTTGTTCAATTTTATCGGACCTTTTTATCTTTTAGATGCTGGGAGATTTATCTTCATTATTTCTTTCTCCCTTTCATTTCCACCCCTCCCCCGCCTCCCAAACTCTTATTTCTAGATATTGACACTTCTGTTTCTATTTTTATACCTTAAATTTTCTATCTCTTTCTTTTCTTCTCCATTCTGGGAGAGCTCCCCAATCTGATCTGCTAATTATTAATTTGTTCTCTACCATACTGTTTATCCCATTTATTGTATTTTTCATACTTGACATTCTTGTTTTCTTTTTTTTTTTTGCTTTGCATTTTAATGTATTTTCTTATCGCCTACTGTATGTCTGTCTGTCTGATTAATATCATTCACTTTGTTGTCTGTTTTTTTTTCTTTTTTAAACTTATTGACTTCTCAGGTATCTGGTTCTTTTGACCTGTGAGTTCATATTTCACTGATGGGATCAACTATTCTGTCTGAGAATTTGGGTAAGGATAAAACCAGTCCATGGTCTGTTTCAGAGAGTTGAAGAAGAGGGGAGGAGAGAGCCCTAGGGAAGAGAGCCTCAGGCAGCACAGAGCCACCCTTGGTCACTGTCCCTGCTGTTTGCTGTTACTCCACTATATAGCTCTTCTGGTGATTATTGTGTCTTTAAGCCCTTAGGAAGAAGTTGCTTTGAGAGGGTTTATAATCCGCTAGTCCTGGGGTTTGGAGGGGAAGAAGGTGATGGAATGAATGCCCACGGATGGGCTTCTGGACAGATTTCATCTATAGTTGTCACCATAGCTAGGCCTTCATGTTCCCTGATATTACTCTGGGGCGCCAGCATTTGCAGCTGGGGTTGTTGACAAGAAGACTTTTATGGTTGAGGGGCAAGCAGTGATCTCAAATTAATGGAGGAAGAAACAAGCACTTTTCTCCAGTCATTCCTGTCACGAAGCTCCTCCACACAGCCTCTTCCCTAGGATGCAGCCCCTTTCTTTCCACACACACCAGTTTAAGTTAACTGACTGTCTTTCCAGTGGGTTTTCACAGCTTTTACTTTAGTTCTCAGAATCTCTGTAGTTACTCCAGTGTTGATTTTGAGAGCTGTCAGCCTATGTTATTGTGCTGTCCTGGCTAGACCAGCAATGCAGAAGTTAGAATTCTATTTTCTCCAGATCTTTTTCTAAGCATTAACCATTTGTATATGCATAAAAATATATTCGTGTATATGTATATGTGTGTGTGTATATATATGTATGAATTTTTTTGAGACAGAGTTTCAGTCTGTTGTTCATGCTGGAGTGCAGTGGCTCAGTCAGCTCACTGCAGCCTCGAACTCTTGGACTCAAGCAATCCTCCCACCTCAGCCCCCAGAATAGCTGGGACTATAGGCACGTACCATGCCTAGCTAATTTTTTATTTTTTGTAGAGATGGGGTCTCACTCTGTTGCCTAGGCTGATCTCCAACTTCTGACCTCAAGTGATCCTCCTACCTCAGCTTTCCAAAGTCCCGGGATTATAGGTGTGAGCCACCATTTCTGGCTTAGTATGTAATTTTGAGGTGTGCATATATTTTGTTGTGCAATTTTAAATTTTAAAAAGCCAGTTGCAAGGCTTTTTAAAATTTAACATAAATCCTGAAGATCTATATTCTTTTTACCTACCATGTAGTATACCATAGTTTAATTATTCTCCTATTGAAGGATTTTTAGATTGGTTCCAGTTATTCCCTAATCAAACTATACTAGGTATAAAATCCTTTTTTTTAACTCATGAGAAATTATTTTTCTAGATTTAGATACTAAGGCATGGCATTGCTGGCTCAAAGATATAAGCATTCATAATTTAAGTAGGCACTGAAAAATTGCCCTAACGTATGAGATCCCTTTCCCATGTCACACATAATGCTTTTAATCTTAAATTTTTGCCAGTCAGATTAACAGTGACATTTTGCATATTTTCCTGTCTAAAGGACTATTACATTTGTTTGTAATAAGAACTAGTAACAGTGATACATTATAAGTTAAAATATTGTTTTGCTAAGAAAATAGTGGCTTTTCTTTGTGCTTGAAACTTCTTGCTCAGAGGGACATTAGGTCAGTGAGAGCTGGCTGATGGGAAACTGTAATTTGTACATATATGTAGATGGGCTAGGTATATTACTCTGTATTATAGGCAGCCTGACTTAAATTGACATGAGTTTAAGCACTGAGTATAATCCAAAACTCAGAGATACTTGTGAGTATGAGGGCATTTTGTAAATAGGCAAGATAAGTCTTCAGTAGGGTCATAGAGTATTCTTAAGGTGTTAAATAGTTCAGCAATTACAAGTATCCTAGAAAACAGATTCGCAACAGAGAAGTTACTGTAGATTGGCAGAGTAATATAGGCATTGTGAAATATTTCTCAATTTCTGGAGAAAACAGAATTGCCGTCATTCTAAACACTGCCCAAGAGTCTCCAAGGGATTTCATATTAATTATGAAACAGTATTTTTTAATTTAAAGGATGTTGAGGCAATCAGTATTCCTAAAGAAGAGTCAGGCTAAGAGAATATGGAGAGATAGAGATGTACATAGGAGAATGAAGACAAATTGAAGAGAATCTTGAATGTTGAGCTAAGAAGTTTAGATTTTATTTTATAGTCAATGGAATCATCAAAGATGTTTCAGCAGTGATTTCTTCATATATTCTAGTAAAAAAAACCACTTGTTGGTTGAAATTAAACCCCTTTTAAATGAGAAACATGGGAGCTTTCAGATATTGGAATTTTTCTTCAGTTCTTAATTAGTAAATTCATTAATTAGAGTATCTCAAGTCATAAAATGTACTAGTGATTAGGATTTATAATTTTTTAATACAGAAAGAAAATAGGAGTCTTATATTTTTTCAGTTGTTCATTTATTTCATAGATTTCATTTAAAGCAATTTTGTTTTGTTTTGTTTTGTTTTTGAGACAGAGTTTCACTCTTGTTGCCCAGGCTGGAGTGCAATGGCGGGATCTCGGCTTACTGCAACCTCTGCCTCCTGGGTTCAAGCGATTCTCCTGTTTCAGCCTCTCGAATAGCTGGGATTACAGGCATGCACTACCACGCCTGCTAATTTTGTATTTTTAGTAGAGACGGGTTTTTGCCATATTGGTCAGTCTTGTCTGGAACTTCTAACCTCAGATGATCTGCTCGCCGCGGCCTCCCAAAGTGCTGAGATTACAGGCGTGACCCACCATGCCCGGCCAACAATTTCTGTGCTTTTTGTATTTTTTATTTTTCCAAGGAAAAAGAACATTATTAAATATGAGTAAAGTAGTCTTCTATAATCTCTATACTTTTTTTTTTTTTTTTTTGAGACAGAGCGTCACTCTGTCGCCCAGGCTGGAGTGCGGTGGCTTGATCCTGGCTCACTGCAGCCTCTCCCTCCTGGGTTCAAGCGATTTTCCTACCTCAGCCTCCCGGGTAGCTGGGACTATAGGTACCCGCCACCACGCTTGGCTAATTTTTTTTTTTTTTTTTTTTAGTAGAGGCAGGTTTTCACCATATTGGCCAGGCTGGTCTCAAACTCCTGACCTTGTGATCTGCCCACCTCGGCCTCCCAAAGTGCTGGATGGTGTGAGCTAGGCCTCTATACTTTAATAAAAATCTTATTATTGATATATGGGGTGACCTTTATGCTGTTTAAAGTATATTATTCTCATCAGTTGTTTAATTATAAAGTTTCCACTAACAAACTTGAGGCAATTTTTATTCATGAAGAATGAGAGAAATTTTCTGTTATTCCCCCTTTAAGCTGTATGAACAATGTGTAATGCATACCAGCATTTAGTGGTTTTGATCTTTTGTCTTTTTTGACACGGTCTCACTCTGTCACCCAGGCTGGAGTACAGTGGTGCAATCTCACTCACTGCAGCTTCTGCCTCCTGGGTTCAAGCTAACCTCCTGCCTCAGCCCCCCAAGTAGCTGGGACTACAGGTGTGTGCTATGATGCCCAGCTAATTTTTGTATTTGTTGTCGAGATGGAGTTTTGCCGTGTTGCCTAGGCTGGTCTTGAACTCCTGAGCTCAAGTGATCCACCCGCTTCGGCCTCCCAAAGTGTTAGGATTATAGGCATGAGCCACCGTGCTGGCCCCACTGAGTATTTTAAATTGTAATATAATTTTTCTTTTGTGTTTTATTGCTATTTAATTGGCGCTTGAAAAATAGATAGTGGAATTGAAAAATAGATAGTGGTTAATTTCATAAAATATATGAAATTATTATATTGAAAACAAAGCCTATCACTAGGCTTATTAGACTAACTTCTTGAACTTTTCTTGCATGTAACGTATATGTGGCATAGAAGGCAGTTTGTAAAATACCTTCCAAGGAGTCAAAGGGTATTGTTCATGATATTTGGCAAACATTTCCTGTGTTGACTTGATTTTAATATAATGGTCTTAACAATTGTTTCTACTTTTTAAAGGACTTGGAAAACAGTGTGGGTGAACTTAGTGAAGGACAAAGACCCCAGCTAACAGCGGCAGCAGAGAACATCTTAATGGGACATTCTCTCTATACGCAGCCACCTGTCACTAATGCACAATCTTTGGATCAACAGTGTGATCCTAAACCATTATCTCGGCACTTTGACGCAGTTTCAGGTATACACCAAAATATTTTTTCTTGATGTGTCATAGTAGCATCCCTAATCTGAGTTGAGAAAAGTATACCTATTTTCAGATGGGGGCTTGCAAAATTTCTTTATTAAAAGGGATTTTAATAATTGAAAAGATTGGTGATAACTTTTTTTATAGTATATATAGCAGTGTTTCCCCAAATGTGATTCATATATCAATGTTGGTACTTGAACCATTGGGTGGTATGTGAATTAATTTTGGTAATACACATACATACACTTAAAACTTTTTAACTGTGATACTTTTATTTCATTTTATTTGCTTATTTGTTTACGTATTTATTTATTTAGAGACAGAGTCTCACTCTGTCACCCAGGCTGGAGTGCAGTGGCGCAATCTCGGCTCACTGCAAGCTCCACTTCCCGAGTTCACGCCATTCTCCTGCCTCAACCTCCCGAGTAGCTGGGACTACAGGCACCCACCACCACACCTGGCTAATTTTTTGTATTTTTAGTACAGACGGGGTTTCACCGTGTTAGCCAGGATGGTCTATATCTCCTGACCTCGTGATCCGCCTGTCTCGGCCTCCCAACATGCTGGGATTACAGGTGTGAGCCATCGCATCTGGCCTATTTTATTTTATTTTATTTTATTTTACTTTATTTATTTATTTATTTATTTATTTTTGGAGATGGAGTCTTGCTCTGTCGCCCAGGCTGGAATGCAATGGCATGATCTCAGCTCACTGCAACCCCTGCCTCCCGGGTTCAAGCTATTCTGCTGCCTCAGCCTCCTGAGTAGGTGGGATTACAGGCATGTGCCACCATGCCCAGCTAATTTTTGTGTTTTCATAGAGACAGGGTTTCACTATGTTGGCCGGGCTGGTCTCAAACTCCTGACCTCAGGTATTCTGCCCGCCTCAGCCTCCCAAAGTGCTGGGATTACAGGCGTGAGCCACCGTGCCCAGCTGATGCATTTATTTTAATATGTACTAGAAAAATATAACGAATTCATGAAAACTGACATAACAGATCTTTAGGACAAGGTTAAATTAGATAATACTGTAGACATTTATTCCTTATACTATATGGATTTCAGTAGCACTTAGTGCATTCAGGACTATTTTAGAATTTAAATAAACTTTCTGTTGTGACACGTTGGAAATAAGGATAGAGTAGAGAATACCAATCGCTAGCATATATAGTTGACTCTCATTTATGGACTGTTATATTCTGTGGTCACCACAAACATATTAACAAATATTGAACCGTTGCTCCTAGGATAAATACAGGATTAGGTTTCTGTGAGCCTCTGGTCATAACATTTTTATCAACTGATCAATATATAACCTGGTTTTATTTATGTTTCTGTTTAAAGAAATCTTATTAATATATATTTTGGATTCATTAATATTGAACTCACAGCCATTGAACTATCCAGCAGTGTAACTTGTGCCTGAAGGAGGCCTATCTAACACATATATTTTCTCCATAAGACACAGCAGAAGAGCCTTTTTGTGCTTAGAAACACTAGACAGGCCGGGCGCGGTGGCTCACGCCTGTAATCCAGCACTTTGGGAGGCCAGGGTGGGCGGATCACTTGAGGTCAGGAGTTTAAGACCAGCCTGGCCAACATGGTGAAACCTCATCTCTACTGAAAATGCAAAAATTAGCCAGGCATAGTGGCAGGCGCCTGTAATCTCAGCTACTTGGGAAGCTGAGGCAGGAGAATTGCTTGAACTCGGGAGGTGCAGAGGGCAGAGGTTGCCGTGAGCTGAAATCGCGCCACTGCACTCCAGCCTGGGCAACAAGAGCGAGTCTTTGTCTCAAAAAAAAAAAAAAAGAAACACTAGACAGTACCTCAGCGCTAAGGGGCCATTTTAAACAGTGAAATCACCAAAAAACAAACAAACAAAAAACAAACAAAAAAAAAACCATGAAATGTGAAAAACACAGCTTTACGTATACTGTGAAAAGGTCACTTGTTTACAGTATGAGAGCTGAAATAAGGTGGAATGTATCCTTGTTCAGCATCAACTGGAAAAATGCATATAAGGCAATTTAAGTTTTTCACCACTCTGTACGTGTCCACAAATGACCACAAAGGTGCTGCAAGTATTGATTTGGGGATTATAAATACATTTTAGCAAGTAGGTAAATTTGCAAATATGTAATTTACAAATAAATGAGGATCTGCTATATTCTTATTATTGATTTTTAAATGTCCATTGCTTCTTTCTCTTAAGTGAAAAGAAACTTCTGGAGGCATGCAGATTTGCCAAAAATCAGAAAAGGAAAAGCCTGAATTTAGAGTATTTAGTTTCATATTGAATGAATGAATATCTTGTATCGTTCAGAATTGGGAGAAGTTCAAGACTGAATTTCCCATGTGAATAAATGTAAAGATTGGCCTCATTTCTCATTTTGTACACATAATGAGAGTATTAAATGTTTTACATTCTTTAAAATTTGTAGGATTCAAATAGCATGAAATGTGACTTACATTTATGTCCAGCTAAATGTGCAGAATGCAGTTAAACAGAGTTAACACTAGGTGGCTCTCGCAAATCACTTGAACTGCTAGGTACTTAAGAGCTACTAGGTACCTGAGAGCAACTAGGCACTTGGTTGAAATGTTACAGAATAAACTCCCTGAGGAGATAGCCTCTCTGGTCCTTTCTTAAATTTCTGGTAACCCTAGCAGATTACCTATAGGACAGTGCATTTTTAATGTTAGATACATTGTAGGTATTTGTTTGATTGGAAAAAAAAGTAACACGGTATACCATAAGACTGAGCACATATGTAAGGCAGTATAGCAAAATAGCTAAGAGTTTAGGCTTTGAGAGTTTCCGAAATGGGTTTGAATTCCAGCTCTGTATATCTTTGGTCAAGTAACTTAATGTTCCTGAACCCAAATTTCTTCATGTGTCAGGTGGGAATAATATTGCTATGTACAAAATTACCCCACATTTAACAGCTGAAGGCAACAAATATTTATTATCTCACAGAACTCTGAAAGTCACAAATCCGGTAGTGGCTTACCTGGGTGGTTGTCAGGATCTCTCCTGACGTGGCAGTCAAGATGATGGCTTGGACTGAGGTCATCTGAAGGCTTGACTAGGGTTGTAGGATCCACTTTCCAAGCTCACTCATGTGCCTTTAGCAAGAGGCTTCACTTCCTCACCATGTTAAACAGTCCATAGGGCCATAAATGATGTGGTAGCAGGCATCTCCCAAGAGAAAGTAAGCAATCAAGATGGAAACAATACTGTCTTTTTTTTTTTTTTTTCTTTTGAGAGAAAGTAGCTCCTGAGTAGCTGGGACTACAGATGCACACCACCATGCCTGGCTGATTTTCGTATGTTTTTATAGAGATGGGGTTTTGCCATGTTGGCCAGGCTGGTCTCAAACTTCTGAACTCAAGTGATCCACCTGCCACAGCCTCCCAAAGTGCTGGGATTACAGGTGTGAGCCACTGCGCCCAGCTGATAATGTCTTTTATAACCTAATCTCCACAGTGACATGCCATCACTTCTGTCATATTCCATTGATAACGCAGACCAATCATGGAACAACTTAACAGATGAGTTTAAAAAGGTGTGAATACCAAGAGGGCAGGGATCATTGGGGGCTATCTTGGAGGTAATGGTGTCTATCTCATTACGGTTATTAGGTACATGTATTTGATAATGCATGTGAAGTAGTAAGCACAGTGCTTGGCACATGGCGTTGTTCTCTTTAATAATGCTTGGAGCATGAAAAGTACTATCTTATATGTACTTCATAGAATCAGAAATTACCAACAGTTGACTAAAAGGACTTTGCCTATAGAAAACTAATTTGTTCCTCTTGTTTCAAGATTGTATCCTGGTGACCACAGAATATAGCTGTGGTCCATAGATGAGAATCAACTATATATGCTAGTGATTGGTATTGCTTTTCATCAGCGTTGCTCACAGAGGGTCATCTATTCTTACTTCGCCCCTCCCCACCCCTGCTAATTTTCAGGAAATGTCCTATTTCCTGTAGTTCTCTATCACTGTCTCCATTCCTTAGGCTCTGAGGTTGGGTTGAGTAACTGAATGATGCAAAATTGGCTTTGAGGAGTTGTCTTGGGGACCCTAAAATGTAAGCTATAATTTGAATGAATTATATGTGGACCCTGGGATATACTACAAACTACAGCTTTTTATTTACTCAAAAAACCTGTATTGAATACCCACTGTATACCTAGAGCTGTGTAAATACTACATTAAGCACTCAAGATTCAAAGATGATAGGTGTCTGCTCTCAAGACATTTACTAACTACTGTGGGAGAAATAAATAACAATTATAATATTGTATGACTAGTACAACATACGGCTGTGGGAGTGCAGAGGAGGAATTCAACTCATTTGTGAGGGCTTAGAAAACGTTTTCTGCAAGAGCCAATGTGAAATTGAATCTTAAGGGAATTAGCCAGATGGTAAATTATAAGAATATTCCAGTTTGTTCATTTACCTTATTCAGAAGACATTTTTGAGTGCCTGCTATGTGCTGAGCATGTGCTAGGTTCTATGAATATGAAACTTGGTAAGGCCCTGTTCACAATGATTGTTTTTTCTCTAGTAGACATAGTAGATAAGAAAGCAAAAACATGCAATAAATTACTGTAGTTATTGTGAAGAAGTCCATATAGGATGGATGTTCAGGTCAATTGTAGTTGAAGGGATTCAGGAAAGACTTCATAGATGAGGGAAGTCTTGCTTGAAGTGACTCCCCAAAGATGAATAAATGCTTGCCATGTGGTGAGTGAGGAGGGACCTTTCAGGCAGAATATGCAATAAGACAGGGAACAAAGGCAAAAAAAAACCCCAAAAAACAAAAAAAAACAAGGGTTAATCACAGAAATGAGGTGTTTTTGTCAAAGAAGTAGAGCTTAAGATACAATGAAATTGCAGCAGGGAGCAGAAACCAGGTCATGAAAAGCCCTGGATGATCTATTAAGGAGTGCAGTAAGGATCGCTTTGTATACAAAATGGGAAATAGTAAGTCTTACTTTATACTTATTCCCATGAACAGTTCAGTCTTAAGTTTCTGTCAATTCTGAATATTGTGTGATATTCATCAGTCTGCTAAAGATTATAAATAAATGAGTGATATGATCATATTTACCTTTTATTTAGCAAGCTCATCTGAGGTGCAATGTGATGGGTAGATTGGATGAGTTAAGACTGGATGCAAGGAACCTGATTAGACAACCATTAAAGTTGACCTGATGAGATATTATTCAGTAGGGAGGATATATAAAAAGGGAGATTTGAGAGAGAATTAAGGAGATGGACAGGAATTCATTTGAGTGTGAGCAGTAAAAAAGTAGCAGAAAGTCTAAGAAATACCTAGGTTTCTGGCTAGAATTATTGGATAGATGGTCATCTCAGTCACTGAGAGAGAGCGAATATGGAGGAAGGACAGAATTAGGAGGAAGGAGGTGGAGTGGGGTTTATACGTACTGAATGTGTGATGCCTTTGACTTTCATGCAAATGAAAAAAATCCGTTAGATATGCCAGACCAAAAATTCTTGCTGGACTGGCAATTTTAGGCAAATTTAGTGTTCTCTAAAAGTCTGCCATGGTTGCTCTCCACTACAGTAAAATCCTAGGAAAGCAAAATTAGGGATTTCTAGTTATGATTAATTAAATTAAATTAAATTTGACTTGATTGAAATAATATTTTAAAATCCCTCTTTTAAAGGTCTAACTTGCATTGGGTAAGACACCCACACTCAGTGAGCCTGCTTGTTAGAAGACACAGCAAATTCAGCACTGTTATGATTGTTGTCATGGAATCCTTTCCTGACCCTTATCACTGGGTTAAATACCTGTCATATGTACTCTGTATAATTCTCTAATGTCACCTGCCTAATGTTGCTCTTACCACACTGATTTGTAATCTCACGTGAGGGTATGGACTTTATCTTGTTTACTGTCATATCCCTGTCACCTAGCAGGTTATGTAGTACACAGATCATAGTAAATATCTGTTAAATTATAGGATGGTATATGATGTGAAAGCTATTACACACTTTTTGAGTGCTTCCCACCACCACTTTTTTCCTGTCCCATGTATGCCTTATCCCAAGTAACCCGTGTTAAGATTCTGGCATATAACCCTCCTGTTTTTTACCTCACACATATAATTTTATGCACACATGCATGTACAATATATGTAGTGTGTGTGATTGCCATTATTTTACAACTTGAAATCATATCTTGCACACTTGCCTGCATTTTGTGTTTTACCCAGTAAACCCTGTAGATTATTCCAGGTCAATTGGTATTACTTAAATTTGTTCATTTTAATGATTGCATAAAACTTCGTAGTGTTGATTTCCAATAATTTATTTAGTTGTTTCTCTATTGATGGATGTTTATTACCA
Organism: Papio anubis; assembly: GCF_008728515.1. Taxonomy (NCBI): domain Eukaryota; kingdom Metazoa; phylum Chordata; class Mammalia; order Primates; family Cercopithecidae; genus Papio; species Papio anubis. The sequence goes on along the minus strand of NC_044982.1, from coordinate 48,020,744 downwards.
TTTCCCTGCACTATAAACAATGCTAGAGTAAGTATCCACACACGTATCCTACCAGATTGTTGTGTTTTATATACTCCTCCTCACTCCAGTGTATGTACTCCTGGAAGCTCTTCTATACATGAGCAAATATATCTTTAGTTTGGAAATAAATAATGCCAAGTTGCTTTCTTGAAAGTTTAAACCAATGTATTTTTATCAGCAATTTATTAATGCCCTTTCCTTACATCTCCTCCTGAAATTGTGTTGAATAGTTTTTTTATATGCCTCAGTAGAAATATGAAGATATATTTCTGACTCCTGGTGAGTTTATATGTCTTTTCAGTCATATGTTTTTTGGCCATTTGTATGTGCTCCTATAAAGTTCTTTTCCCATCTGGGAGGTTCTCAATTTTTCTTGTTATTTTTAAAGCTGTTTGTATAGTTTAGATGTTTTCTACTATTTGTATTGTAAATATTTTTATCCAAATTTATATTTTGTTCACTGACATTGTTGATCTTTTTTTGCCATATAATTTGAAAATTTATATATAGGTATTTCTATCTTTTATACTTTCTGTGCTTTCATGGCTTAATCATGTTGCTATACTATAGAAAAAAGCTAATCATTTTTATCTATTTATCTGATATCCAGTCACATTACCACATTCTCGTATTAGTTCTAATAGAGTTCTTTTGTTTTCATTAGAGTCTCTGGGATTTTCTAGGCATATACCATATTATCAGCAAAAGAGTTTTCAATATCTTCGTTTTTAACATTATATGTAATTCTTAATTTTCTCTTAATTTATCTTAGAAAAATGTCGAAGAAGTCACATAGGAATACAAAAAGGCATAACAGAATATAAAGAGGCAAATAAAGCCTGGAACATGAGTTACTTTAAATTATAGGTATTATTACCATTACTTAAATTAATCTCATGTTAGATAATTAAATGAAAATTAATCAGGTAATAATTTTGATAAATTGTTTTACACAGATGTAATACTATAATAGTAAAAATCAAAACTCAATGCATCTGGGCATGGTGGCTCACACCTGTAATCCCAGCACTTTGGGAGGCCAAGGCGAGTAGATCACTTGAGCACTTGAGGTCAGGAGTTCAAGACCAGCCTGGCCAATATGGTGAAACGCTGTCTCTACTAAAAATACAAAAATTAGATGGGTATGGTGGCACATGCCTGTAGTCTCTGCTCCTCGGGAGGCTGAGGCAGGAGAATCGCTTGAACCCTGGAGGCGGAGGTTGCAGTGAGCCGAAATTGCACTACTGCACTCCAGCCTGGGTGAGTGAGTCTCCATCTCAAAAAAAAAAAAAAAATTAGAACTCAATAGATGTATTTTGCTTTATGTAAAACCCTATTGAAAACCTAGATTAACATAAAAGATCAATCAGAGTGATTATTTGCTATATCTAGGAAATTGTCAATAGAATGCCTTTAAATGGAAAATATCTATGGCGTGTTTAAAATATTTTTTCAGGCTGGGTGTAGTGCAGTGGCTCATGCCTGTAATCCCAGCACTTTCGGAGGCTGAGGCAGGAAGATCACTTGAGCCCAGGGGTTTCAGACCAGCTTTGGCAACGTGGCAAAACCCTGTCTCTATTAAAAATACAAAAAATTATCCAGGTGTGGTAGTGCACACCTGTAGTCCCACCCACTCGCGACGCTGAGGTGGAAGAATCACCTGAGCCTGGGAAGTCAATTATGCAGGGAGCCATGATCATGCCATTGCACTCCAGCCTGGGCAACAGAAGTGAGACTCTGTCTTTAAAAAAATAAAATAAAATAAATATATAAATTTTAAATATATGTATTTAAAACAACTTAATTTGCATATAACTCCAGGTCTATTTCTATTGATTATATTTTAAAAGATTAGCAAGACTGTGAAACAGAGAGCAGTGACTTAATTCCTTTGTGCTTCTTACTAGCTCTCTGATTTTGGACAGTTAGTTAACTTCTCTGAACCTTAGTAATGTCTGTGAGAGACAGTTACAATACTGTAACCTGTCTGTCTTACAGAATGATTGTAAAGTTCAAATGTAATAAGATCATGTACTTGTATATGAAAGTGCTTGGAGTATATAGTGCAATACAAAGGTACAGTGATGTTATTATTAGATACATAGATATCTCTGCTCTTGTCTTCTTTTTACTGATTTGACTGAGGTGCCATTTATTTATTTATTTGTTTGTTTATTTATTTTGAGACGAGGTCTCACTTTGTCACCCAGACTGGAGTGCAGTGATGCTATATCAGCTCAGTGCAACCTCCACCTCCCGGGTTCAAGTGATTCTCCTGCCTCAGCCTCCTGAGTAGCTGAGATTACAGGCACATGCCACCACACCCAGCTAATTTTTGTATTTTTAGTAGAGACAGGTTTCATTATGTTGACCAGGCTGGTCTCGAACTCCTCTCCTCAGACGATCCACCTGCCTCAGCTTCCCAAAGTGCTGGATTACAGGCATGAGCTATTGCGCCCAGCCAGAGGTGCCATTTAGATAAAAAAAGAAGAGCTTGATCACTTGAAGAAAAAAATTCACAGAATAGAGCTAGGCAGTACAAACATTTTCCAGGCAGGAAATTGCCCTTTGCTTTAAGATTACCTTTTAGATAGAAAGTATTCTTTTGACTCTTAGAGATAGGAACGGTAAGCAGGAGTGTTAAGAGTTCGTATGTGGGAAGGAGGCTTCAGATGAACTGCATGGACAACTTGTTGATTGAAACTTTACGTAGAATATTGCATGGATTTGTTTGAACATAGGTACTTTTTGCATTCTCTCTGAGTTTTGGTTTTAACTGCAGTGAAGGCTTGGTCCAGGTGTTTTTGTTTGAAGTACACTGCTAGTTCTAATTCAGCAGGTGAGACATACTGGTAGTTTTAGTCAACTACTTGTTCATTTTTGAAGATAAATTTAACAATTTATTTTAACTTTTTGTTTACATTTTTGATAACAGGTAGTATTTATGAAGATTCATGTGCTAGTCATGGTCCAGTGAGTTTGGGAGAATTGGAGTTGGAGCCAAATTCTAACCTTGTTCTTCCCACAACACTTCTGACATTACAAGAAAATGATGTTAATTTACCAGTAGCCGCTGAAGATTTTTCCCAGGTACCAAATTAATAGCACTTATATTTTACTTCAAATGAGAATTGAAACAATATTGCCTTAGCATGGTACCCCATCAAGATCCAAGCCTCTGAAGTCAGATAGCTTCAAATCATGCCTCTTTTATTTCCTAACTCAAGCCTGGATATAAATCTTAGTTCACCTAAGCTGTGCCCTTGAACATATTAGCCCCTTTTAAGCCTTAATTGCCTATCTTTAAATTAAAGAATAAAAGTAACGGCCAGGTGCAATGCCTCACACCTGTAATCCCAGAAACTCTAGGAGGCCGAGACAGCGGATCACTTGAGTCCAGGAGTTTGAGACCAGCCTGGGCAATGTGGCAAAATGCCGTCTCTACAAAAAATTAAAAAATTAGCTAGGCTCCTGTAGTTCCAGCTACTTGGGAGGCTGATGTGGGCAGCAGATTGCTTGTGCCCGAGAGGCAGAGGTTGCAGAGAGAGCAGATTACACCACTGTACCGTACTCCAGCTGGGTGACAGAGTGAGACTCTTGTCTCAAAAAAGTGAATAAATAAATAAAACATAAAAATAATATATATAAAAGTAAGGTAGCTATTTAATTTACATCTCTGTATCTGCATACACTACCTAGCTTAGTAATTTGCACATAGTAAGTACTCGATAAGTGTTTATTACATTGAAATTTGTAAAAAGTGTTTCATAAGAAATGTATTGCGTAAGAAATTTAATACTGAGTGAAGCCAATGGCCCATGCAATCTCATGTACTGAAAAAATAGGTTTATTACTCACCAAGATGTTAATCTAAAAAAGTTCAATATTAGTTTTTTATTTGTGTATTGGCAATTTATTACTCATTTCGAAGTAATTTATGAATAAGTATTCATGGTATTGTGCAGCAGTACATGTGTTAAGGAAGAAACCAAAAAATATGTAAGATAGAGATTGTGGAACACATGATTATGTGGGGTTCAGTATTACCAACCTGTGACCAAGCAATGATTAGGAAAAATTAGTTAATAATGAAAAAGCATGTTAATAACTTCAGTATGAAAAAATTTTTTGTGACCATGATTAGGCAAACATTTCTGGGATATGATACCAAAGGTACTATCTATGAATAATAATTTTTTAAATTGATCTTATCAAAAATAAGAACTTCTGTTCTTCAAAACACAGTTAAGAGAATTAAAAGGCAAGCCACTGACTGGGAGAAAATATTTACAAATCTCTTATCTGATCAAAGACTTGTGTTCAGAATATATAAGGAGCTCGCATAACTCAGTATTAAGAAAACAAACAATCCAGTTTAAAATGAACAATAGATTTGGACTAGTACTTTACCCAGATATATGAATGGCAAATAAGCACATAAAAAGATTCTCAGCTGGGCATGGTGGCTCACGCCTGTAAGCTCAACACTTTGGGAGGCCAAGGAAGGTGGATCATGAGGTAAAGAGATCGAGACCATCCTGGCCAACATGGTGAAACCCTGTCTCTACTAAAAATACAAAACTTAGCTGGGTGTGGTGGCTTGTACCTGTAGTCCCAGCTACTTAGGAGGCTGAAGCAGGAGAATCCCTTGAACCCGGGAGGTGGAGGTTGCAGTGAGCCGAGATCGCGCCACTGCACTCCAGCCTGGTGACAGAGCAAGACTCTGTCTCAAAGAAAAAAAAAAAAAAAGATTCTCAGCAGAGTTAGTCATTAGGAAAATGCAAAATAAAACCACAATGAGCTACCACTACATATCCATTAGAATATCTAAAATCTAAAAGACTGTCACGCCAAGTGTCGGCAAGGATGTGGAGCAACTGAACTCTCATACTTTGCTGATTGGGAATGTAAAACGATCCAACCCCTATGGAAAAGAGCTTGGCCATTTCTTTAAAAATACACACCCACCATATGAACCATGCATTTCACTCCTAGTTTCTCAAGAGAAACTAAAACATATATTTACACAAAGACATGTACATGAATGTTCATACAACTTTATATTTGTAGTAACCAAAAACTAGAAACAACACATTGTCCATCAACTGGTAAATGGACAAATTGTGGTGTATGCTGTACAGTGGAATACTTAGCAATCAAAAGGCATGAACTATGAATACAAACAATAACATGGATGGTTCTTACAAAAGTTATGTTCAGTAAAGAAGCCATACCAAAAACAAACAAAAAAATCACTCTGATTTTATTTATATAAAATTTTAGAGAATGCAAACTAATTTATAGTAATAGAAAACATTTCAGTTCTTTTTTGGGGACAGTAGGAGGTAGAGGTGGGAAGGGCAAGAGGGAGAAGATAAAAGGGTGTGAGAAAACTTTTGAGATTGATGGATATGTTTATTGTATTATCTTGATTGTGGTGATAGTTTCATGGGTTTATAGGTAGGTCAAAACAGCAAATTGGACACTGTAGATATGTGCAGTTTATTGTCTGTTATGTATATCTCAATAAAACTTTCAAAATAAAAGTTTACTTCCTTTTAATTGATGGCTTGTTTTAGAATAAAACTATAAAGTGTTACCAGAAGAATGGGCCTCAAAAAATTCCTTTGTTAGATTTCTTTAGCTGACAGGGACGTATGGTTAGTAATAATGGCACATATTTATAGTGCTAAATGCTGTTCTAAGTTTTTTGCGTATTTTAACTCCTTTAATCCTTATAACAGCCTAATGAGGTAGTTATTATTATCCCTATTTCATGAATGAGGAAATTGAGGTATTAAGCAGTTAAATAACTTGCCCAAGGTCAAAGCTAGAAAATGCCTTACACAGATTTGAACACAGGCAGGTTAGCTCCTGTGTTCATAGCTCTTATTCACTGTGAGTAAGCAAGGAAACCACTAGAAACGTTCAAAGTCTCAGCAGCCAGAGCCAGAGGTAGTCCTAGTACCCATCTTAGAAATACACACCAAGATAATATTTCCTTCGAGGCAGAAACATACATGACTAACAGCTCTAAACTTGAAAGACCAGAGTTAAGACTAGTTATTATTACTGCAGCTTAGAGCTACTCATTTTTACCCCTAGATAAAGAGGATGCTTGTCAAAGGTGCAGTGATTACATTGTGTCCATGTGGACAGATGTTTCAGATTCTTCTATGGTTGCATTTATTGACAAGGGTTCAGGGATTTCTTTTTAAGTTCCTGTTAAAGCTGTTTTCAGGGGCTCCTGTAATAGCTGTTTTCAGGGGCTCTTTATAATTAAGCTCATAAAACAGGAAAGAGAAGAAAGAAAATCACACAATTTGTGATGTGTGATTATGAAGAGATTTGTGACTAATGTAAATTTCAAATTTGATTATGTTATAGGTAAGGGAGAGAGATGATAGTGCTTATGATGGAGCGTATGTTTCTTGAATGGCAAATGGAACATAACAATACCTACTCACACTTCTGAGAATTAAATGATGTTACTATATATAAAAGCTCTTCGAAAATTGCAGTGCATTATGCAGATTTTCATTTTATGCAAAAAGTGGTTATATGGAAGAGTTTGCTGCCAAATTAAGTTCTTATCCTGTCTAAATCCATTATATGTATATAAAGTAGTTTGATTCATAAGTAGCTCTGAATTTTCTAATAAAAATAGAAATGACTTCAATATTTGAAATCTGTATATATGATCCAAATCTTTTTAAAGTTTTTTTTTGCAACATCTTTTCTTTTGTGGTATGTACCTCATCACCTGTTTATCGGTAGAAGTGCTAATACATAAATGGCAATAAAAAGCAACTAGACAGCAAGCATATTATTAAAATTTTATAAACACTTGAATAATTTGACTTCTCAGATTTTTTAAGTAACTAAAAAATATTATGACTTCATATCTTAAATTATTTAGTACCAACAAAAGCGAAATCAGGATGTTAAGCAAGTTGAACACAAACCATCACAAAGTTACCTACATGTTGCAAATAAATCTGATATTGCACCATCACAGCAACAAGGTAAGACTTGTTTTTATGTAGTAATATAATAGTTTGATACTTGTCTGGATATTGAACAAATATGAGAATTCTTTACTTTTGTATACATCCCACTGCTCTCTAGGTTTTTGTTTTCTTTAGTTTTCTCTCATTTAGTCCATTTAGATGAAGAATCGGTATTGTATTTGACTGTAAATTAGTTTGTTATTTTTACCAGTAAACACTATTTCTAGTGGATTTTTAAACTCGTAGCTGGTGTCTTTCCTTTACCCTACCTTTTAGTTCTTGTTCAATTGAATACCAAGGTCTTTTTATCTGTACATAGGTCTGTTTGAAATTATAATATGTTAAAGACAGGAATTATGGCTGTTAATATGCTTTGTAAAGCACATTATTTAGTGCATGGTGTTGTTGACCAAGTATAACTTAAAAACAATTGCCTCTCATGTTACGTACTATTGATATGGATGACCTTAACTGTTGTTTATCAAACTTGTGTGGTTACCTTTCATTCCAGCATGCAAGCATTTTGATATTGTCTCTATGTTTCTGCAAGGCTGTTGGCCTCGTGCTTTGTTTGCCATCTTGCTTCTTAGTTATTTACATTTTATATAACCTAAAATCTGAAATTTTACAGTAGAAATTAAGATATCTTCTGTTTAAAAACTTTCTGCCACAATCCTGGAAGAAGTATTAGGAATAGTTTGAGAAGCAGAATTTTTCTTTTTTGCTTTTATAACTGTGATTTTTATTTAATTTTCAAATAATACTTAATTGAGCAAATGCATATTATTGAATGCCAGTATAATTTGCAAATGTAACTATGCATTTGTTGTTTTGGGAAGGACCTAAATGAGGATATGCTCAAGATAGTAAGATTATGCCACTTAAGGTTTAGGTTTTCAGTCTTCCATTTGTTGTCTATTCCCCTCTTGCTCCAAGTTTTCAGAACTTTGTCCTCCTGACCCTTTTTTTTTTAACCTCATCATAGTATGTTAATATTAATGTACTGTGGAAAATTGCCTATAAAACTCTTCTTATGGTGATTTAAAAATTAATCATGATAGTATATCGATATGGAAAGATAAATGTTTCTCAGGTAATGTCAGAATTTACTTCTTGTTCTTCAACTGAGTCTTCATTTATGAACTATCCTTCACAGTCAATGATAGTTTCTTTAATGTTTTTAAAAATTAATCATTTTTGACATTATAAATGAATTTCATTTTCTTGGGGATGTTATATGTAATGAAATAATTATTTTTCTCAGCTGATAGGAAAATATCTCTGGTAAAATGTTAGCTGGTGGAAGGAAGTTTTATGTGGAAAGGGTTTACAACAGTTGGATTTAATACATTTGAAATGTTTTGCGTTGCATTTTACATCTAGTACAAAAGTTAGGAGAGCAGACCTCTACCAGCCTTGACTAAGACAAATAAATAGCAGTGGGCTATAAAGAGAGCATTTTAAATACAGGCCAAGTCTTTCACTCTATAATGATACATATCTTTATACTGAAAATTTCTTGAATGAATATGATTGACTTGGCAAATATAGTCAGTTATGACATTTTTTCCCATAGATTTTGTGGGTTTTATTTTTTTTTCTCTGATGAAACTCTGAGACATTGCCAGATGTTCCAGAAAATAAAAGTCAGAGTGCCAAAATAATTCTCTGGAGCTCTCAGGACTTTGGGTGACCTTGAAGGAATTCAATCCTCTCATACATAGCAACCTTGAAGATAATGAAGGAAATTCACCTTATCACAAGGGAATTAAAACCACATCTTTTCTAGCAGATAAATGCTTCCAAGAATACTAGAACCCCAAATTTTGGCTATTTCAGGGGGAAGTATCATGTATTTCACTTGAAATGTGTAGTAGTTTAATATATGTCTACAAAGAAAGAAGCAGTAGCAGCTGTTTTAATGATCATCCATTAAAAATTAACTGAAGAATGGTAGGACACAGATTCCAGCACCATATTGCTAGGAACTTAGTAAAGTACTTAGTTTTTTTCTCCCTTGACTATTACTTTCAGATTTTAATATAAAAGAGAGGAATTCATTGTTCTGACAAACGATATCTTTAAAGCCTTTAAGAGTAAAACCTTTTTATTTGGTATTGAATTTATTGGTTGTATCTTTGACCACATGATACCACTTATCTAATTCTATGTACTGATTAATGTATCTAACAGTTTTACAGTGAAAGTGCTTTTTTAAAAAAGTATTTGAATAGTCATTTCTATTTTTCCCCCTTTCCTGTGCAAGTTAATTTCTACTCATCTTTTGCTATACAAGTTAACTTTCATCAGTACAAATGAGAGGCTAGTTATAAGTCAATTTATTTGTGATGAGCCCAGGAATAATTAAATTCTATGAAGTAATATATTAAAATAGTATACTTTAAAAATTATTTTCCTTCTTTTTTTCTCTTTAAATTCTAAGACCATCATAATACATTATCATTACAAAGTCAGACATACTATATACTACTACCAGTCAGTGGGGGGAAAAAAAAGTCATATGTTTTATGATAAAATGCTGTGATAGATTGGATTGTCAAATTTGCTTGAAAAAAATCACAGCAGTTTTCAGTTTTTCTTATTTGTAGATTACACATGTTACTCAGAAAATAAGTATCAAAGTGCTAAAAATAATAGGTGTAATTGCTGTTATTTGTCAAAATCAGTTTACATTTTTGTGGGAAACACAGAATCACAAATGTTTCTTTCTGGCAATATGTCCTGAGTTAAATTCGAGCCAATTTAGCACCTTTTATACTCATATAACTGTGATGATGACTTTAAATGTGTAAATAGTAGAAAATTCAAACATATATTCTTAGAAGCTATTTTTGACCACGTGTGCAAATAATTTTTCTTTTTTAATAGAATGGTGCATTTTTTGCCTTTGTATTTGAAATTTAGCTAAATTACAATAGCGATCAGAACTATAGTTGACCTTAGTAATTTCAAAACCATAGTTAAAAGAGTTTTAAGTTGATTTTTAAAAATCTTAAGATATGATAGGGATTTCAAAACTATTTGTGTAGATCTCTGATAGGGAGGGGTTGGGGCACAGACTAATAAATGTGCCAAAAATATGTGAATCCAGATGTGTAACAAGCATTGTCTGAATAAATGTGTTTTCCACAAATCCATCCTATTGATTAACAGAAAATAAATTCACTTTGAAATGTTGCTGAATTTGGTAGTTTTGTTTCCACTTAGGATGAGGAAATTGGAAAGAGTGTCACTTTCACCCTAACTATAATAAAATGTCAGATAAACTTCAAAATCATTAACATTTCTTGAACCTATCAGAGAGCTTCTGATGCAGAGCAACTAAGTAGCCTAAAGTCCAAGGAAAGACAGACTCCTCCAAAAAGAGATGAGACACAAGCACTGTCTCACTTGTGACAGAGCACGGTCACAGAAAGAGACACCAGGCACCAATCAAGCAGATAAGAAATATTTGGTTAAACTTTTTAGTGGGTTGCTAAAGGCCAAGTATAGAACCATTGGTAGTCACAGATACAAGTGGAGTTCACACCCACTTGTAGGCATCTTCTGCACAGACCTCTAGAGAAAGATTGTGGGGAAAGGCAGAGAGTCTCCCTCACTGGTGCAGGCCTGAATGAAGGGAGTGACTGTCACTGCCAGAAAGGCAGGATGCCCGCTTTGACCTTTCTCCTTTAAGAACAAAAGCCTTAAGCCACTGAGGAAGGGCCAACACATCTGTTATTTCTAGGGTATAGGTGAAAACCTATTGTGGCTGGGGGAAGGGTACAGGAAAAAAAGAATCCACTCCTGGCGGAGAAGAAGGAAATAGTCTTGTCCCACAATCTTTTATCAGCACTATTAGAAGTTTCTTATTGTTGGGAGAGTGGTTGGAAACTGTCCTGCACAAAATTTGCCAAAGGGACAAGGCAGAATTTAAAATGTCAGTTCCCTCTAAATTGATGTATAGATTCAGTGCAATCTCAAAAACATTCCTGCAGGGATTTTTGGGTAGAAGTTGACAAGCTAAATCTAAAGCTCATAAGAAAATGCAGAGGACCTAGAATAGCCAAAATAACTTTTAAAAAGAGAAATAAAGTTGGAAGATTATACTATATAACTCTAAGACTTATTATAAAGCTACAGTAATCAAGACAGTGGGGTACTGGCATAAATATCAATGGGATAGAATAGAGAATTCAAAGAAAAGTCCACACATTTATGATCAGTTGATCAATTGATTTTTACCAATGGGAAAGACAATTCAATGGAGAAAGGATAATCTTTTCAACAAATGGTATTTGGACAGAGCTCATCTATATACAAAAGAATGAACCTCAATCTGCATTTCACAAACATACAAAAATGAGCTAAAAAATGGATCATAGATCTAAATGTAAAGCCTAAAACTACAAAACTTCTAGAAGAAAATATAGGAGAAAATTTTTCTTTGTGACCTTTGGTTGGGCAGAGATTTCTAAGATATTGCAGAAACTATTGATAACTGGACTTAATCAAAATAAAAGTTTCTGTTCTTCAAAAGACAGTGTTAAGAGAATGAAAAAGGACCAATCACAGACTGGAAGAAAATATTTGCAAATTTGCTTTCTGATGAAGTAGTTATGTCCAGAATATATTTTTAAACCTTACAAAACTCAACACTAGGAAAACAAACAACTCAATTTTTAAAATGGATAAAAGATTTGAACAGATACTTCACCCAAAAAAGATATTTGTATGGCAAATAAGCACATGGAAAATTGTTCAACATCGTTAGTAATTGGGAAGATGCAAATTAAAGATTAAATACTGCTGAATACCCATTAGGTTGACTAAAAGCAAAGAAACTGATACTACCATGTGTTGGTGAGGATATAGATCAATTCTAATTCTGATACATTGCTGGTGGGAATGAAGAATGCAACATGCACTTTGGAAAACTGTTTGACAGTTTCTTATAAAATTAAACATAAATTTACCATATGACTCAGCAGTCCATTGCCTATGTATTCACTCAAGAGCAATGAAAACTTATTTTCACACAAAACCTGTATTCAAATTTTTTTTTAGCAGTTTCCTTTATAATTACCCCAAACTGGAATCAACCAAAATATCCTTCAACAAGTAAATGGACAATCTGTGTGATACATTCATACAATGGAATAGTACTCAGCAATGAAAAGACATGAACTACTGATACACACACAACAGCACAGATGAATCTCAATTGCATTAAATGTAGTGAAAGAAGTTAAACTCAAAAGGCTACATACTGTATGATTCTATTTATATAGAAAAGGCAAAATTTGTTGGAAAAGGCAAAACTGTAGATATGGAGAACAGGTTGCCTCGAAGAAGAGTTTGACAACAAATGGCAAGAGGGAACTTTTTTCCATTTTGATGGAAATATTATATATCTTGATTGGGGTAGTGTCTATATAACTATGAATTCTTCAATGGTTAGTCTTACTGGTTATAAATTATACTTCAATAAAATGATGTACATATTACTGAGTTTATGACACTTCCTTTGCTTATTATGAATTTTCTTAATTAGCTTGTACTAAAAGCTTATCACTTGGGAAGGCATAAAAGGTTTTGTTGTTAAAAGGTGTGTAAATGTGACACTGTATTACATTTATTTACTCTTACATCTTTTTCTTATGTTAACACTTTAGGAGGAGATAGTTTGACATATTTTATAATACATTATATCTTCAATACAATGTAAATTGGATTTTTAGGTGTTTATTTAAAAATACATTCCATTTAGACTAGAAGTCTGAAACATTTATGTTGTATAATTAATAGTTACTAACTAGAAACAAAGAAAAATTGTATGTGCTAATAAATCTACAGTGGAAATACTCTTGTTTAAAATTTTCTTATTTAGATGTCAGAAAGGGAAGAACTGTCAGCTCAAAAACTTGTGTTTTTCACTGGCACATCCAATATAATGTGTAATCAACCCAGTTTAACTCAGTACATATTAATTGAGGGCCCTTCACACTCTACGCTTCTAAGCTTCAATGCCTTTCTGCATTATCTTCTTTCTACCCAGAGTTTCCTTCTCTCCCCACTTTTATATGCCTACAAATTACTTATTCTTCACATTCAGCTCCATCATTTTGAGTCCTTACTGAACCTCCAATTGAAAACATCTTATTCATTTTAACCCACTCTCTTTTCCTAGCTCTTTTCTGCCTTGAACATAATCATAATCTTAACAATAGTTTTTGGCTGGGCACAGTGGCTCACACCTATAATCTCAACACTTTGAGAGACTGAGGCAGGTGGATCACTTGAGGTCAGGAGTTCAAGACCAGCCTGGCCAACATGGCGAAACCCCATCTCTACTAAAAATACAAAAATTAGCAGGACGTGGTGGCACATGCCTGTGGTCCCAGCTACTTGGGAAGCTGAGACATGAGAACTGCTTAAGCCTAGGAGATGGAAGTTGCAGTGAGCTGAGATCACACCACTGCACTCCAGCTTGGATGACAGAGTGAGATGCTGTCTCAAAACCAAAACAAAACAAAAAACAGGGGAATACATTTACCAGAGATTTGCTAGGTGCGTTCTATGTCATTATTTCATTTATTCATCACAATACCATGCCATGCAGGTAGTTTTGTTTGTTTGTTTTATAGAGGCAGAGTCTTACTGTCACCCAGGCTGGAGTGCAGGGGTATGATCGTAGTTCATTGCATCCTCAACCTCCTGGGCTCAGGCAATCTTCCTGCCTCAACTTCCAAGTAGTTAGGACTACAGGTATGTGCCATCATGCCTGGCTCAGGTAGTTTTATTTCTGTTTTACAAGAGAGAATGAAAAGATTCATGAAGGTTGACTAGTTTTCCCAAAGCACACAATTTAGAAAATGGAGATCTGGAATTCCAGCCCAGATCGACTCGATTGCAAAGCTGATGCTCCTTTCCTTATGTAATACTATTTATTGAATATGCATTTAACAAATATTTATCATGTGACTTAACAGCTTGTTGACAAGAGCTGCTTTTATCATCTCTGTGTTCCCCGGACTGATTATTTAATATTCCAAAGAAAGTGATCTATGGGATAGTTTTGTGATTTGTTTTTAAGATATGTTATCTGTTTGTTATTTAAGAGAGCTTGTTTCCCATTGTAGCACTGTGGTGATCAGTAAATGCTCATGGAATTGAATTTGATGATTACATCATTTGCTATTAACCCCCAACAACATTTAATTCTGTTATTTAGTAATAAGACGGAAGAAGGAAGGGAAGAGAAAAATGAGAATATTTCATTACAATCATTTTTCCATTACTGTCTCTTTTTAATGTAGACAGTCGTGCAGACAGCCACAGTGGACTAATCTAAAGTGATTTTTATTTGCTTTTCCAAAAGATTGATTTCTTTTATAGTATTAACATAAATTTTTATTGTTTGAGGACATAATAGTTGAATAGAGGATAGGGGCAGCCAAGAATATGTCCAAGGGTGGGGAAAATTAAATCAGCTTAGATATTAGTTCATGGGCAATCTTTTTGAACTTTAGATGAGAGAGAAAAATAGTGTGGACATTCATTCACTCTTTCTTTTTAAATTGAGATATAATTCACATACTGTAAAATTCTCCCTTTTAAATTCTCAGTGGTTTTTAGTATATTCAAAAAGTCGCTGAATTATCATAACTTTCTAATTCCAGAACATTTTCTTCACCCTAAAAAGAAACTCCATATCTATTAGTAATTATTTTCCATTCTGCCCTCCCCAACCCTATCCCTGGCAACCACTAATCTACTTTCTGTCTCTATGGATTTCCCTATGCTGGACATTTCATATAAGTGGAATCATATACAAGATGGGTTTTTCTTTTTGGCTTCTTTCACTTAACGTAATGTTTTCTTTTAGTTTTGGGGGGGTTTTGTTGTTGTTGTTGTTGAGACAGAGTTTTGTTCTGTTACCCAGGCTGGAGTGCAGTGGTGTGATCATGGCCCACTGCAGCCTCTGACCTCCCGGGCACAAGCAATTTTCCCACCTCAGCCTCCTGAGTAGCTGGGATGGCAGGCGTGTGCCACCATGCCCACCTAATTTTGTTTTTATTTTTTGTAGAGACAAGGTCTCACTCTGTTGTCCAGGCTGGTCTTGAACTCCTGAGTTCAAGCAATCTGCCCACCTCAGCCTCCCGAAGTGCAGGGATTACAAGTGTGAGCCACCACACCTGGCAACATAATGTTTTCAAGGTCCATTCATGTTGTAGCAGATATCATTACTTTATTCCTTTTTATAGCTGAATAATATTCCATTGTGCATTCATTCTTAGGTTAATCTTTTTTAGCATCCCTTTACATAAAGTACCATAGAAAGTGCTGCGGCCCTAGAGAGATGGATGAAACAAAGCATCTGCTCTCCAGGGATAAAAGGAAGAAAGGCCATTTTGTGAAGAGATGAAGACTGAGCGGTTGTGGCTGCCTTGCCGACCTCGAGCAGCAGTCGGCTTCTCTACATAGAACCCGGGAGTAGGAGTCTCAGAATCGAATCTCTTCTGCCTCCCCACTTCTGTGAGATTTTTTTGATCTTCAGCTACATTTTCAGCTTTGTGAGAAGCCTCATCATCTAACACAGTGGCCAGCAACATTACTGACAAGACAGATCCTCACTCCGTGAACTCCTATGTGTTCATTGGGAATCTCAACACTCTTGTGCTCAAGAAATCGGATGTGGAGGCAATCTTTTTGAAGTATGGCAAAATTGTGGGCTGCTCTGTTCATAAAGACTTTGCCTTCGTTCTACGTGTTAATGAAAGAAATGCCAAGGCTGCTGTAGGCGGAGATGTACAGCTCCTCTTTTGACTTGGACCGTGACTTTCAGCGGGATTATGATGATAGGGTGTACAATTACCCAGCCCGTGTTCCTCCTCCTTCTATTGCTCGGACTGTAGTGCCCTCGAAACGTCAGCATGTATCAGGAACACCTCACGAAGGGGAAAAAGTGGCTGCAATTTTAAGAGAGGACAGCAGGTATCTTCCAAGTCTGGAAAGTTGAAAGGAGATGACCCTCAGGCCATTAAGAAGGAATTGACCCAGATAAAACAAAAAGTGGATTCTCTCTTAGAAAACTTGGAAAAAAATTGAAAAGGAACAGAGGAAACAAGCAGTAGAGATGAAGAATGATAAATCAGAAGGGGAGCACAGCAGCAGTTCCATGAAGAACGATGAGACTAATGTGAAGATGGAGTCTGAGGTGGGTGCAGATGCCTTTGCTGAGGAGGGGGTCCTACTGGATGATGATGACAATGAAGATTGGGAGATGACCAACTGGAGTTGACCAAGGATAATGAAAAAGAGGCTGAAGGAGAGGGTGACAGAGACAGTGCCAATGGCGAAGATGACCAAGCACATAGTGGGGTTTAGAAATCTTACCCCATTATTTCTTTACATGGGTGCTTGTCTAAGATCAAATTTTTCACCAGATCCTCTCCCGTAGTATCTTCAGCACATGCTCACTGTTCTCCCAATCCTTGTCCTTCCCATGTTCATTAATTCATATTGCCCTGTGCCTAGTTCCATTTTCACCTCCTTTGATGCTCCTAGTAGTTTTGTTAAGTCTTACCCTGTAAATTTTGCTTTTAATTTTGATACCTCTTTATAACTTAACAATAAAAAGGATATATGGTTTTTATCAGCTGTCTCCAAAATCATCTCTTGTTATGCAGGGAGTACGGTTCTTTTCATTCATACATAAGTTCAGTAGTTGCTTCCCTAACTGCAAAGGCAATCTCCTTTAGTTGAGTAGCTCCTGAAAGTAGCTTTGAGTTAGAAGTATGTGTATTATACCCCCACATTAGTGTGCTGTGTGAGGCAGTTCAACACAAATGCAACAACGTATTTTTGTGAATGAGAGCTGGCATGTCAAATGCATCCTCTAGAAAAATAATTAGTGTTATAGTCTTAAGATTTGTTTCTAGAGTTGATACTGTTGGTTATTTTTGTGAACACCCTGATGTTTGGGACCTTTTTTTCTCAAAATAAACAAGTCCAAATTAAACCAGGAAAAAAAAAAAAAAGAAGAAAGGGGTAGTTGAGAAGGATAATTTCTTTAAAACACTGCACCTCAGAAATAATTTGTTAGAATACTATTAAATATGAAAAGACAAACATCTTTCTATAATTATACTGTCAACTTGTCACTTTTTTCTTATGGTGTTGAAAAATAAACGTGGCAACAAGTGTGTTAGGTCAACTTGCAGATTGTTTTTATGTATATACATTTCTTACATTTTATGTGAGGATGTTTGCATGAGAGAGGCATAATCCATATGAGAAAAAATATTTCCCTGGTGTAATAATGGATTTTTAAACATAGGTGATTATTTTAACTGTTCCAGTGTGAAAGGATTTGTACTTTTGATTTAAGAGATAGAATATATATATGCATATCTCTCTATATATAATGTCTATATCTATGTCATATATATATATATATATAAAAAATCAGATAGACAAATGTGTGTAATTAAGGATGGTCCCTCACAATGAGCAAAATGCATAAAGGATTGACATGGAAAATCTGTTAAATAAGACATTGAATATTATGCAAGGATTTCTATAACATTTTTACTTATTGGTACTAAAAGTAATTTCCTTTTCAATATAGAAGCATTTTAATTGTGGAAATTATTTAATTTCCTTTTTGTGGAATCAATTATACACCGTATATGGAGAGCTTGGGTTTTTCTCGTCTTGTTGACATTAAACACATCTCACCAAAACCATACACAAGGATTGTTTTGAAGACTTGCCAACATTCCAAAAACCTCTTCAACCCTTTCATTGTTCTTTACCAGATTTCCTGAAACTTGACTTTAAAGTTTTTATTACAATTTTTAAAATAGAAATCAAATTGATATAAAATATAATTTAAACTGTTAGATCAATCAGTAACCTTTTTATTCAACAACTATTACAAATAATTTAACCTTATAATCACAGAGGTAAATATAGAGTTGATAAAAATCTTTACCTTTTGATATTAATGAGGTAAATACTTAAGACTTGGGAGCAGGGGAACCATCTCCAGTTCAACAGAACCAAAGGTTGCGATCACAATTAGGAGTAGCATCTGATCTTACTTCTAGTTGAACATTATTATTGTTGTTGTTGTTGTTTTAGGAGTAGCATCTGATCTTCTAGTTGAACATTATTATTGTTGTTGTTGTTGTTATTATTATTATTATTATTGTTATTATTGTGATGGGTCTTGCTATGTTGCCTAGGCTGGTCTTGAGCTCTTGGGCTCAAGTGATCCTCCCACCTTGGCTGGGATTACAGGCATGAGCCACCACTCTCAACCTCAGTATTATTTTTATTATACCACAGTGCCCTCCAAATTAACTGCAAGTTGATATATTACAAATGCTGTCCTTCTAATCAACCTAGTAATCATTTACTAAAAATTTTTTAGTGATTTTAATTTTATAGAAATTAGGCAGACTATTTCAATCATATAACAGTGAATTATTCCACTAAACCGGTTCTACCCTTTTTGTTCATATAATGAAAATAAAAAGAGAAGCTTGATTATTTTCAGTTCAGAATACATTACCCTCAAATAAATTCAGGCCAGAGATGCAGCTACGCAGCCGTCCAGTGTCATAAAAAAGCAATTCACCATTGAGTGATCTCTCCATTCAGAAGTGTGCAGTCTTAATGTATGGCTGTGAGAAACTGTTATTTCATGATCTTTTTATTAAAAGCTTGACTGAAAACTAAAATAAATTAATAAATTAGAACAGGGAAGTGATATAGTCTTATCATACATGTAGGATGAACCACTACTAGACTGTTAGTCTCTAATACTGTATTCCTCAAACTTTAACAGACATAGAATTTTCCGGGAGTATTTATTTATTAATAAAATGTAGATCCTAAAGTGATTGTTTGCCTGTGATGGGGCCTGGGAATGTAAACATTAAACTAGCACCCCTGGTTATTCGGATGCTGAAGAGGGAGGACCACCCTTTGAGAAACACTGATTAAGGACTCCAGTTGTTTTTGATGATTCTGTTCTTCTATTTAGAATTAGAGGCACTTTGGAGACAAATTGCATGAGCTCAAATCCTAGCTCATTTGTTTACTAGCTGGTGACCCTGGGCAAAATACTTAACCTCTCTGTGCTTTTCTTATCTGTAATATAGTATAGATACTTCATGGTAATTAAAGACATAAAATACACTTATACTAGAACCTGACATATATTAAGAGCTATTAAAGTGTTAGCTTTGCTCATTGCAACCTCTGCCTCCCGGGTTCAAGTGATTCTACTGCCTCAGCCTCCCAAGTAGGTGGGACTGCAGGCTCATGTCACCACACCCAGCTAATTTTTGTATTTTTAGTAAATGTTGGCCAGGATGGTCTTGATCTCTTGCCCTTGTGATCTGCCTACCTCGGCCTCCCAAAGTGCTAGGATTACAGGTGTGAGCCACCATGCCCGGCCCTGAAAGTGTTAGCTTTATTAGCATGACTGTTTCTAGGAAATCTCTCCTTTTTGAATACTCATGTTATAATCAGCTCTCCTTTAACAGATAGGAAATGAACCTATATTTGTCCTAAGCTTTAAAGGATGCTGGTGAGGAAATGCTAAAGATGGCACATGTTCAATATAGTGTTAGGGAGATAAATTAACTTTCAACAAAATTGTTTCTTTTCAGTGAATATATTTAAGATTATATGTATAAGATATATCTTAGGGACCTGGGCAAGATGGCTGAATAGGGACAACTACAGTGTGCAGCTCCCAGCGAGATCAATGCAGAAGGTGGGTGATATCTGCATTTCCAACTGAGGTACCCAGCTTATCTCACTGGGACTGGTTAGACAGTGGGTACAGCCCACAGAGGGCAAGCAGAAGCAGGGTGAGGCGCTGCCTAACCCATGAAGCACAAGGGGTCGGGGAACTCCCTTCCCTAGCTAAGGGAGGCCCCGAGGGACTGTGCTGTGAGAAACAGTGCGTTCTGGCCCAGATACTATGCTTTTCCCATGGTCTTCGCAACCTGCAGACCAGGAGATTCCCTCAGGTGCCTACACCACAAGGGCCCTGGGTTTCAAGCACAAAACTGAGTGGCCATTTGGGCAGACACCGAGCTAGCTGCAGGAGCTTTTTTTCATACTTCAGTGGCGCCTGGAACACCAGCAAGACAGAACCATTCACTCCCCTGGAAACAGGGCTGAAGCCAGGGAGCCAAGGGGTCTACCTCAGCGGATTCCACCCATATGGAACCCAGCAAGGTAAGACCCACTGGCTTCAAATTCTCGCTGCCAGCACAGCAGTCCGAAGTTGACCTGGGACACTCAAGCTTGGTGGGTGGAGGGGCATCGGCATTATTGAGGCTTGAGTAGGTGGTTTTCCCCTCAGTGTAAACAAAGCCACCAGGAAGTTGGATGTGGGTGGAACCCACCGTATCAAAGCCACTGTAGCCAGACTGCCTCTCTAGATTCCTCTTCTCTGGGCAGGGCATCTCTGAAAGAAAGGCAGCAGCACATCTGGCGGGTGCCCCTCTGGAACAAAGCTTCCAGAGGAAGGAACAGGCAGCAATCTTTGCTGTTTGGCAGACTCTGCTGGTGATAGCCAAGCTAACAGGGTGTGGAGTGGACCCCCAGCAAACTCCAGCAGACCTGCAGCAGAAGGGCCTGACTAGTAGAAGGAAAACTAACAGAAAAGAACAGCATCAACATCAACATAAAAGGACATCCACGCAGAAACCCCTTATGAAGGTCACCAACATCAAATACCAAAGGTAGATAAATCCATGAAGATGACGAAAAACCAGCCCAAAAAGGCTGAAAATTCCAAAAACCAGAATGCTGCTGCTTCAGAGGATCACAACTCCTCACCAGCAAGGGAACAAAATTGGACAGATGAATTTGATGAATTGACAGAAGTAGGCTTCAGAAGGTAGGTAATAACAAACTCCTCCGAGCTAAAGGAGCATGTTCTAACCCAATGCAAGGAAACTAAGAACCTTGAAAAAAGGTTAGATGAATTGCTAACTAGAATCACCAGTTTAGAGAAGAACATAAATGACCTGATGGAGCTGAAAAACACAGCTCGAGAACTTTGTGAAGCATATACAAGTATCAATAGCCAAATTGATCAAGCTGAAGAAAGGATATCAGAGATTGAAGATCAACTTAATGAAATAAAGTGTGAAGACAAGAATAGAGAAAAAAGAATAAAAAGGAATGAACAGTGCCTCCAAGAAATATGGGACTATGTGAAAAGACATAAATTTGATTGGTGTACCTGAAAGTGACAAGGAGAATGGAACCAAGTTGGAAAACACTCTTCAGGATATTATCCAGGAGAACTTCCCCAACCTAGCAAGACACGCCAAAATTCAAATTCAGGATTTATAGAGAACACCACAAAGATATTCCTCAAGAAGAGCAACCTCAAGGCACATAGTCATCAGATTCACCAAGGTTGAAATGAAGGAAAAAATGTTAAGGGCAGCCAGAGAGAAAGGTTGGGTTACCCACAAAAGGAATTCCATAAGACTAATAGCTGTTCTGTCTGCAGAAACCCTACAAGCCAGAAGAGAATGGGGGGCCAATATTCAGCATTCTTAAAGAAAATAATTTTCAACCCAGAATTTTATATACAGCCAAACTAAGCTTCGTAAGTGAAGGAGAAATAAAATCCTTTAGGGACAAGCCAATGCTGAAAGATTTTGTCACCACTAGGCCTGCCTTACAAGAACTCCTGAAGGAAGCACTAAACATGGAAAGGAAAAACTGGTACCAGCCACTCTAAAAACATACCAAATTGTAAAGACCATTGGCACTATGAAGAAACTGCATCAACTAATGGGCAGAATAACCAGCTAACATCCTGATGACAGGATCAAATTCACGTATAACAATAATAACCTTAAATGTACATGGGCTAAATGCCCCAATTAAAAGACAAAGACTGGCAAATAGGATAATGAGTCAAGACCCATCAGTGTACTGTATTCAGGAGACCCATCTCACAAGCAAAGACACACACAGGTTCAAAATAAAGGGATGGAGGAATATTTACCATGCAAAGGGAAAGCAAAAAAAGCAGGGGATGCAATCCTAGTCTCTGATAAAACAGACTTTAAACCAACAAAGATAAAAAAAGACAAAGAAGGGCATTACGTAATGGTAAAGGGATCAGTGCAACAAGAAGAGCTAACTATCCTAAATGTATATGCACCCAATACGGGAGCACCCAGATTCATAAAGCAAGTTCTTAGAGACCTACAAAGGGACTTAGACTCCCACACAATAATAGTGGGAGACTTTAACTCCCTGCTGTCAATATTAGACAGAACAATGAGACAGAAAATTAACAAGGATGATCAGGACTTGAACTCAGCTCTGTACCAAGCAGGCTTAATGGACATCTACAGAACTCTCCACCCCAAATTAACAGAATATACATTCTTCTTAGCACCACATCACACTTATTCTAAAATTGACCACATAATTGGAAGTAAAACACTCCTCAGCAAATGCAAAAGAACAGAAATAACAGTCTCTCAGACCACAGTGCAATCAAACTAGAACTCAGGATTAACAAACTCACGCAAAACTGCACAACTACATGGAAACTGAACAACCTGCTCCTGAATAACTACTAGGTAAATAATGAAATTAAGGCAGAAATAAATAAGTGCTTTGAAACCAATGAGAACAAAGACACAACATACCAGAATCTCTGGGACACAGTTAAAGCAGTATGTAGAGGGAAATTTATAGCACTAAATGCCCACGGGAGAAAGCACAAAAGATCTAAAATCGACACCCTAACATCTCAATTAAAAGAACTAGAGAAGCAAGAGCAGACAAATTCAAAAGCTAACAGAAGACAAGAAATAACTAAGATCAGAACAGAACTGAAGGAAATAGAGACACACAAAACCCTTCAAAAAATCAATGAATGCAGGAGCTGGTTTTTCGAAAAGATCAACAAAATGGATAGACCACTAGTTAGACTAATAAAGAAGAAAAGAGAGAAGAATCAAATAGACATAATAAAAAAATGATAAAGGGGATATCATCACTGATTTCACAAAAATACAAACCACCATCAGAGAATACTATAAACACCTCTATGCAAATAAACTAGAAAATCTAGAAGAAATGGATAAACTGCTGGACACATACACCCTCCCAAGACTAAACCAGGAAGAAGTCAAATCCCTGAATAGACCAATAACAAGTTCTGAAATTGAAGCAGTAATTAATAGCCCTAACAACCAAAAAAAGCCCAGGACCAGACGGATTCACAGGCGAAATTCTACCAGAGATACAAAGAGGAGCTGCTGCCATTCCTTCTGAAACTATTCCAAGGAATAGGAAAAGAGGGACTGCTCCCTAACTCACTTTATGAGGCCAGCATCATCCTGATACCAAAACCTGGCAGAGACACAACAAAAAAAGAAAATTTCAGGCCAGCATCCCTGATGAACATCAATGTGAAAATTCTCAATAAAATACTGGCAAACCAAATCCAGCAGCACATCAAAAAGCTTATCTGCCACGATCAAGTCAGCTTCATCCCTGGGGTGCAAGGCTGGTTCAGCATACACAAATCAGTAAACGTAATCCATCACATAAACAGAACCAATAACAAAAACCACATGATTATCTCAATAGATGCAGAAAAGGCCTTCGATAAAATTCACCTCTTCATGCTAAAAACTCTCAATAAACTAGGTATTGATGAAATATATCTCAAAATAGTAAGAGCTATTTATGACAAACCCACAGACAATATCATACTGTATGGGCAAAAGCTGGAAGCATTCCCTTTGAAAACTGGCACAAGACAAGGATGCCCTCTCTCACCACTCCTATTCAACATACTATTGGAAGTTCTGGCCAAGGCAATCAGGCAAGAGAGAAATAAAGAATATTCAAATAGGAAGGGAGGAAGTCTAATTGTCTCTGTTTGCAGATAACATGATTGTATATTTAGAAAACCCCGTCATCTCAGCCCAAAATCTCCTTAAGCTGATAAGCAACTTCAGCAAAGTCTCAGGATACAAAATCAATATGCAAAAATCACAAGCATTCCTATATGCCAATAATAGACAAACAGAGAGCCAAATCGTGAGTGAACTCCCATTCACAATTGCTATAAAGAGAATAAGATACCTAGGAATACAACTTACAAGGGATTTGAAGGACCTTTTCAAGGAGAACTACAAACCACTGCTGAAGGAAATGAGAGAGGACACAAACAAATGGAAAAACATTCCATGCTCATGGATAGGAAGAATCAATATTGTGAAAAAGGCCATGCTGCCCAAAGTAATTTATAGATTCAGTGCTATCCCCATCAAGCTACCACTGACTTTCTTCACAGAATTAGAAAAACTACTTTAAATTTCATATGGAACCTAAAAAAGAGCCCTTATAGCCAAGACACTCCTAAGCAAAAAGAACAAAGCTGGAGGCATCATGCTACCTGACTTCAAACTGTACTACAAGGCTACAGTAACCAAAATAGCATGGTACTGGTACCAAAACAGATATATAGACCAATGGAACAGAACAGAGGCCTCAGAAATAACACCACACATCTACAGCCATCTGATCTTTGACAAACCTGACAAAAACAAGCAATGGGGAAAGGATTCCCTATTTAATAAATGGTGCTGGGAAAACTGGCTAGCCATATGCAGAAAACTAAAACTGAACCCCTTCCTTACACCTTATACAAAAATTAACTCAAGATGGATTAAAGACTTAAACATAAGACCTAAAACCATTAAAAACCCTAGAAGAAAACCTAGGCAATACCATTCAGGACATAGGCATGGGCAAAGACTTCATGACTAAAACACCAAAAGCAATGGCAACAAAAGCCAAAATAGACAAATGGGATCTAATTAAACTAAAGAACTTCTGCATAGCAAAACAAACTATCATCAGAGTGAACAGGCAACGTACAGAATGGGAGAAAATTTTTGCAATCTATCCATCTGACAAAGGACTAGTATCTATAATCTACAAGGAACTTAAACAAATTTACAAGAAAAAACCCCATCAAAAAGTGGGCAAAGAATATAAACAGACACTTCTCAAAAGAAGACATTTTTGTGGCCAACAAAGATATGAAAAAAGGCTCATCATCACTGGTCATTAGAGAAATGCAAATCAAAACCACAATGAGATACCATCTCACGCCAGTTAGAATGGCGATCATTAAAAAGTCAGGAAACAACAGATGCTGGAGAGGATGTGGAGATATGGGAATGCTTTTACACTGTTGGTGGGAATGTAAAGACATTGTAGAAGAACACTGTAACAGACATTGTGGCAATTCCTCAAGGATCTAGAACCAGAAATACCATTTGACCCAGCAATCCCATTACTGGGTATATACCCAAAGGATTATAAATCATTCTACTATAAAGACATATGTACATGAATGTTTATTGCAGCACTATTCACCGTAGTAAAGACGTGGAACCAACCCAGATGTCCATCAGTGATTGACTGGATAAAGAAAATGTGGTACATATACACCATGGAATACTATGCAGCCATAAAAAAGGATGAGTATGTGTGCTTTGCAGGGACATGAATGAAGCTGGAAACCATCATTCTCAGCAAACTAACACAGGAACAGGAAACCAAACACTTCATGTTCTCACTCATAAGTGGGAGTTGAACAGTGAGAACACTTGGACACAGGGAAGTGAACATCACACCGGGGCCTGTTGGGTGGTGGGTGCTAGGGGAGTGATAGCATTAGGAGAAATACCTAATGTAGATGATGGGTTGATGGGTACAGCAAACCACCATGGCACGTGTATACCTATGTAACAAACCTGCACGTTCTGCATATGTATCCCATAACTTAATGTGTAATACAAAAAAAAAAGAAAAAGTATGCATGAACAGGTATGTGTATGCAGCAGAGAAGAGGAGGTAAGTACCTATGGCTGATAATACTTAAGATGGCATCAAACTACATACCAAATTGTTACTTCACTTCTGTTTCTCTGGCTTACTTCAGAATTACCTTGCACAGGATGAAAGACTTAATGGAACAGGAAAGGGTCCTTGTGTTCAGGCTCAGCTTTTAGGATGGGAGTAGCCAATGGGAATAATCTGGGCAATCCTGCATGTGCAGACTGGGAAACCCAAGTCTTATATCTCATATACCATAGTAATTTTTACAGTTCCACAGATGAAAATGAAATGAAACCAACTCCATCATTTTCAGAAAATATGTCTTTTAAGAAATCTATTTATTATTATTACTATAAAAGCAAAATAAAACAAGATCACTGTTTTATATAGTTACAAATTTTTTTAAATATATGCATGACAAATGCTGTGTAATACACCTCATTATTTTCAGAGTGTCCCTGATGGGCTCCTTATCCTTGACCTAAAAATGGTGATTCCAAATTTAAGACTTTCTTGGGTATACTTTTTAATTGCAGTAAATACAGAGGTCAAAATTACTCTTGGGTTTCTAGTAAGAAGAAATGCAATTACTTGTGAATTATTTTAAGCTCAAATGCTATTTGCTATCTGTTAAAATGGTAAAACAAGTTACTCTGTTATGGAATATATACCCACAAAAGTCTTTCAGTAAAATGTTATTGCTAAAATGTGTCTTAAAATCTAATTGTTAGTCTTTGTTACACTTGCCAGCTCAGAATGGTCAGGAACCTTTTTGTGTGATAAGCCTCACAGAGGCTATGGAAAATAGGAGTACTTTTTTCTTGGGAATAATAATTGCAGTAATACTGTACCATCTAATGAAGTCATAAAAAACAATTTATATAGAAATACAGTTCTGAGAGCCTTGCAATTACTGCCTTTTGTGTCATTCTGCCTACATTACACAAACTAGGACTTAGGAAGTCCTGGAAATAATATGTTGGATATTTTCTAATTATTGTGTCAGCATGATCAATCATTTTCTAAATTTGCCAGTTTCCTGAAATAGCTTAGCTTATGTTCATAGCACTTTAGAGGAAGCAGTGCAAAATTAGTTTCTATCGGTGTCACAAAAGAAATGAAATATTTATCTTTGGCAAAAAGACCTGTACACCAAACTTCAATTAATGAGTACAAGAATTAGAAATCAAAACTTTGTTTAGTCTAAGGAAAAACAGTTCTTTAAACTGTAACCACATGGCTGTTTCTTGTTTGCATCAACTCTGGGTGACTGTTATTGTCTTCTGTGAATTCTCTGGGGCAGGGGCCTGACTTTGTTGAATGAGCCAATTGTTTTCCTTTGTGTTGCCCATCTAGTAAGTTCCCATCTGGTTTGTATCAGACTGTTTTCACAGCCAACAACTGCTGCCTTCTCTATATCCTGACACTTCGGGGCCCCACGCTATCAAAGCACTGCTGCGATGGCCTTGCTGGCAGGGCCTATACAGCTGTGCCTCACAGCTTGGAACTATTACCCAGAGTAATGGTAACGTAGAACTTGGACTGGCCCTTATTCCCACTGGTGTCGTGTGTACAGTGAGCAGAAACCCACCCTCTCCCTCTCTCCCCCTTGCCCCGAAACTTGCTATTCAACAGAAAATCTTTAAAGCTCTTATTTTAGGATGTGGAATGGTGGTGTTCCTATTTTCTAGTGGCTTCCTGTATTTGAAAGCTCATTTTTCATTCTTTCACTCTTTCAAAAGTTAGCAGGTCTGGCCTTAGGGAAATGAACTGGTCACTATGTCACATTTAATTTTTGTTTCCATATTTAGTTAGGAATGGCTAGAGATGTCAAAACCCACTGTCAAGACTACACAGATAGTACCGTGTATTTTTAGTGATAATCACAAGCCATAATTTGAGAGAAGTCTTCATATTTCGGAAGGGTTTCCATCTCAGAAAGTAGATTTTCTGTGTGTAGATATAGAGGCACTTAGCTTCAAACTGTTTAGTAAATATTAGGGAGTTACTTTGCCGTCAGCTTTGGTAATTACCAGATGTCATGATAAGAATGTTACAATAGTGGCCTTCTCTAACAGTCTGTGGCCTGGTGTCATATACATGTATTAGAATTATGGGCATTATTACTGACAAAGCTATGGTCGAGTTTAAGTGTAGTTATGATTTATTGCTTAGTAGACATAAACTGAAACAGCAAACTTCTTTTGTACCAAAGAAAGGAATTAAATGTGAATTTACAATGTATTAAGATTTTTAAAATGCTGTCAAGATTAGTTAAAACTGGATTATAGTTTGTGCTTTCAATTAAATCAAGTGACTGATTCTCATAGAGCATGAAGTATCCTAGATAGTAAGCCCTGTGAGAGTTAAACTACAGCAACCACAAAATCTCACCTTCTGCTTCTGAATAATTTCAGTGCACTGGTATTTCAAGGTTTCCAGAGAAAAAACAGAAAGGAATTCATCTTTGTAGTCAGCAGCACGGCCTCTGACTTAGTGTAACTATTTGATATTAAAGGTTACCTAGTAATGTCAGTAATTTGGCTTAATTTTATCATTGGAAAAAAAGTTTTAAAACTACAAAGGTATCACCTTTTAATTGCTGAAACTACCCTATTGGTTTTTTCCATTTTCACTTTTTTATGGAAGAATAATATACATTCAGAAAAGTATACATATCATAAGTGTACAGCTCAAAGAATTTTCACAAATACAGTACACTTGTGCAAGCAGTATCCAGCTCAAGAAATTGAACACTGCCAAACCCCCAAAGGCCCTCATGCTCCCTTTCACCCCAGCCACAGTCTGCACTCCCACAAGCGTAAAGCCACTATTCTAACAACCTAGCTTAGTTTCCTTGTTTGCACTTCACATAAATGAAATCATACGGTATGTATGGCTTCTTTCACCAGGCAAACCTATTGTAGTTTTTAAGGTTCTTTTAGTTTTTAAACTATTATGGCATGCTTTTATAAAGAATGATCTGAGAGGAATTTGTTTTAGTAGCTGTTTCACAGGCTGTTCAACTAACAGGAAGTGAGTTGTAGATAAAGTTGTCTATTAAAACATAGAGTCTCTCAGTTCTCAACCAAATTTTAATGCTGGAATGTCCCTCTAGACATTCTTGCCCCTAAAAGGCAGGCACTCTCTCTGTCATAACACCAACAGGAATACAGTCAAGTACTTAAATGCCTTTTAATGAGCTTTAATAATTGAATGTACATTACTCAAGTTAATTGTGATTTGCATTCAGGATAGGTGGGTCATCTATTTTCTGAATTAACTGTCAACTTCTTGGCAGTGGGATATATACTTTTATGCTGCCAGGATCCTATTTCTGAAAATGCTATTATTTAAGAGAGTTGGTATACCTACTAGAGCCAATGAGTAACTTAATTTGGAGGATATGGCCAGGTTATTTAACAAGTACTAACTTCTTTTTATATATTTTTAAGTACCCTAATAATTTATTGGATTTTTAATTTTTTTTTTAGTGAACTCAAATTAGTATAAAAATGCAGCTATTCTGACTGTTACTAATTTTAGATGTCTCCTTATTAGGTTTTGTTTTAAATTCTGGACATCATCCCTTTAAAAATTTGTGTTGTTTTGTGGGTTAAAAAATTCACATTTTGGGGGGCTTTTTCTTTATATCCTTGTTTTGCTGTTAACAGCCCTATAGTTTTATGCTGTTTTCTTAGATAATCCATAAACAATTTGTTTAAAATAATACTATAAAGATTTACAGATGTAAGTATTGCTATACCAGTGACTCTTACTGAAAATAGCATTAAAGAGTCAGAAGGTAAGCTTTCAAGCCCACAATAATTTTTTTTAATATAAGAGTATAACTATTATAAAGCCCAAATTTCTATTTTTTAAAAATACCAATTTTTACAAATGTTATTTTATTCTAGATTCAGGGGGTACATGTGCATGTTTATTGCATGGATATATTGGTATATTGCTTACTTGTGGGGATTGGGCTTCTAATGTACCCATTACTCAAATAGTAACATTGTACTTGATAGGTTATTTTTCAACCCTGCCCCCTCTTCCCCACCTTTTGGAGTTTTCATTGTCTGTTATTTCCATCCATATGTCCATGTGTATCCATTATTTAGCTCCCACTTACAAGTGAGAATATGTGGTAATGGATTTTCTGCTTCTCAGTTAGTTCACTTAGGTTAGTGGCCTCCAAGCTCCATCTATGTTGCTGGAAAGGACATTATTTCATTCTTTTTTATGGCTGTGTAGTATTCCTTGAAAAATACTAATTTTTGGAAAGCTTCTACACTAACTATAACATGGCTTACTTTCAATTGGCACCAGATATAGCAATAATATTTTGAATGATTATTTGAAATAAAAAGCTAAAATATTGAAATAAGGGGGAGTATTTGGAAAAGGCACAGTGTGTACAAGTAGTGCAATCCCAGTACCCACTGTGTGCCTTCAATTAAAGGTTTTTCAGCCAGTATTCCTGCTTTTCCAGGCTGGAATTCTATTTCCAAATCTAAGATCACTTGTTCTTTATTTTGTAGTATCTTCAAACATTTAAGTAACAGTTAACAAGTCAGCTTTTAGTGGTAAAGATAAAAATATCAATTATATTTATAGTTAATATATAACTCAATTTCTAGTCAGCATTGCTCATTCAAAATTTCCATAGAAATGTTAATAGAAATTTATAGATCAAATAATTCCAAAATTTTCCTTCTGTTCTTTTGACTTCAATACCAGTATTATGTTTTTTTTTTTTTTCAGTTTTGATCAGCAGGATAAAGAATTGTAAGAACGAACAAACTTGAGAAGCAGTTTTCAAGTTGTATTGATCTAGTTGTAGACCATGTTTGCTACTTTAATCATCAACTGCAGAGCACAATACTCACCCTTCCAGTAAACCCCGTAAATCAACAAGAGAGAATTATGAAGCCACTACTTGTTCTAAGAATAAAAGTGGTCAACTCTGATATTGTGATAGTGGCTTGTTTTTTTTAACTGTTAAGAGTTATCACTGCAGAAGTCAAGATTCTCCTCCAGTTTTGACTGAGGAGAGTTTGTTTATGTCATAGTTACCATTTATGTACCCTTCCTTTATGTGGCATACTCTGCTAAAATCCTTTATAAACGCAATTAGGTAGGTAATATTCTTTCTATAAACAAGTGGTTCTTCAATGGAAGGGATCTCTGAGGTGGTATTGATACCTTTGTTTTCATGTTTATACTGTTTGTTCTTTGTAGAATTTGAAAGGGAGCTCTATTAAACTGGAGGGACCAAGCAGTAATAGTTTCTCTCCCTCTCTAACTCTTGGAAATTTAGAAACAGAGTGAGAAGTGAACACAGATAGCATTTAAATGTTAACATCATAGTAAGCACTTTTTTTTTTTTTTTTTGAGAGGGAGTCTCGCTCTGTCGCCCATGCTGGAGTACAGTGGTTGCAATGTTGGCTCACTGCAAGCTAAGCCTCCTAGGTTCACGCCATTCTCCTGCGTCAGCCTCCCGAGTGGCTGGGACTACAGGCACCCGCCACCACGGCCGGCTAATTTTTTGTATTTTTAGTAAAGACGGGGTTTCACCATGTTAGTCAGGGTGGTCTCGATCTCCTGACCTTGTGAGCCACCACTCCCGGCCCATAGTGAACACTTTTAATACATTTAAAGATTTTTTAAAATCATATCACAGTTAAGCTGGGCATGGTGACAGACACCTGTAGTTCTAGCTACTAGGAAGACTGAGGTGGCAGGATGGCAGGATCCCTTGAGCCCAGAAGGTCAAGGCTGCGGTGAGCTATGATTGTACCATTGCACTCCAGCCTGGGTAACAGAATGAGACCTCATTTATTTAAAAAACAAACAAACAAAACCTGTATTTTTGGTTGTATGTTCAATTTTGGTCTATTTGTGGATATCAAATATATGTAACTTGTATTTGTCCACACTCTTGTCCTTATAAAACTATGTAAGTTTTCTACAGTATAACAATAATAGTTTAACATGAATGTTTATCTCCAGTGAGAATGTATGGCCCAGCATAATGGAATGTGGAATGCTTATAAATTTACTCATTTAAATATCTTCTTATGAAAATCCACCCAATCTTTTTTTAATTTTTAGTGTAATTTTTTTTTAATTTTTAATTTTTGTGAGTACACAGTAGGTATATGTATTTATGGGTTACATGAGATATTTTGATACAGGCGTGCAGTGTGTAATAATCATATCAGGGTAAATGGAGTATGCATCTCCTTTGTGTTACAAACAATCCAATTATACTCAGTTATTTTAAAATGTGCAATTAAATTATTTTTTATTATAGTCACCCTGTTGTGCTAGCAAATTACGGGGCCAAATTCATTCTTTTTTTTTTTTTTAAACCCATTAACCATTGCCACTTCCCTCCCACTCTCACTACCATTCCCAGCCTGTGGTAACCATCCTTCTACTGCCTATCTCCATGAGTTAAATTGTTTCTTCTCTTCTTTTCTCTCCTCTCCTCTCCTCTCCTCTCCTCTCCTCTCCTCTCCTCTCCTCTCTTCTCTTCTCCCCTCTTCTCTTCTCCCCTCCCCTCCCCTCCCCTCCCCTCTCCTCTCCTCTCCTCTCTTCTCTTTTCTTTTTCCAGTCTGGCTCTGTCATCCAGGCTGGTGTGCAGTGGCACCATCTTGGCTCACTGCAACCTCTGCCTCCTAGACTCAAGCCATCCTCCCACCTCAGCCTCCCAAGTAGCTGGGTCTACAGGCGCAAGCCACCACACCTATCTACTTCTTGTATTTTTTGTAGAGACTGGGTCTCACCGTGTTGCCCAGGCTGGTCTTGAACTCCTAAGCTCAAGTGATCCACCTGTCTCAAACTCCCAAAGTGCTTGGATTACAGGCATGAGCCACCTCACCCGGCCTGTTTTTATTTTTTAGTTCCCACAAATAAATGAGAACCTTCAAAGTTTGTCTTTCTGTGTCTGGCTTATTTCACTAACATAATGACCTCCGGTTCTATCCATATTGTTGCAAAAGACAGGATCTCATCCTTTTTTATGGCTGAATAACACTCTATTGTGTACATGTACCACCTGAAATTGTTGTGAAATAAATGAAGCTTAAGAGATAACTGATTTTTATCTTAAAGAAAACTAGAAAAGAAATACTGATTATACAACGTTATAATTTTTTTCATATCACCCTACCCCAAGAATTTGTTTGAAATAAGTTATAGAAGGTTGTTAATTGACTAAACTTCACAGCACAGATTAACAGCCTCAGAACAGAGCCGTGCCCTTGGTATCCAGGTATCTTTTTGGCCTGAGACTTATATGTGCTATAGGTTTCGCTCAGTTAACTTTCCGACTCTCTGGCCATAAAAAAAGAGTTTTTCCTCAGCCTATTTTATCTCAGTACTAACAATTTGCTTTGGTATAATAGTGTATTGCTCTTCTGTGCTCCCTGACAGCTTTATGGGTTGTTTCCTATGATTGCATTGAGTAATATGCTCCAGGCTGGCCTAGGAAGAAGGGAGATTCTAAACCTCTTTTTGTAATTATTAAATTCTTACGTAAGAGAATCTGTGAAAACTTTTCACCTTGGAAGAAATGGCCCATGAATTTCCTTTGTTTAATACAAATTTCAGATTTTCTCATGACCCTTTGCTTCCCCCCTTCTCATCTGTGATGCATAAAGACAATAATCCATTAAAGTATTTTCTATTGATAGTCATTAAAATTCAGCTGTTTAACTTCCTTCTTTACATTAAGGCCACTAGATCAAACTTCTGTTTACCTGGTTTTATGAGAATAACGGTGGGAGTGCATTTGGTTTGTGTTCTTTTAGTGAATAGGAATGAATCATGATTATTTCTATGCTTAACTGATTTTCTTCTGAAAAAATAAATTTTTCTGTAGTTTCACCAGGTGATATGGATCAGACACAAAACGAGCTCAATCCGTACCTCACATGTGTATTTACAGGTAAGAGTTTTACTTTAAAAGTTCTTGAACTTGGAGCTGTTCAGATTTTTTCATTGCCTTACGATTCTTTCTCTCATAATAACACAGTAGAAATACTAATAGCAATTTTTAATTCTTCTGTAATATCTGTAAATTCACCCCAGGTTATAAACTCAGCTCTCCAAAAGGTGTAAGTTAGGGGACAGGAAAAAAAACCTATCTTTTGGCTTTGGAAAGTTTATAAAATGATGAATTAAAAGGCTGCAGGTGTGGTATTCAGCGCACTAAGGATAGGACTCGAGATAATTCCAGCTGGGGGAGGTTATTTGTTGGGACAGGACAGTGTTTAAACTTTGAAGTCATTT
The DNA here is from genome assembly GCF_008728515.1 of Papio anubis. Lineage (NCBI taxonomy): Eukaryota > Metazoa > Chordata > Mammalia > Primates > Cercopithecidae > Papio > Papio anubis. The sequence goes on along the minus strand of NC_044982.1, from coordinate 47,986,482 downwards.
TAAACAAAGTGAAGCAGCTGGAACCTGGCATAAGAAGAAACAGACCTTTCACATTAACGATTGCTTTTTAGAGGAAAAAGAATTGGAGTTGTTTTTACAGGTGTCGGAACATTTATTCTTCCTATAAGAACTGCTTTGTTTTTACCTTAAATTATAAATTTTAAAATAAGCATTTGTCAACTCATTTGAAAAACAAAAAAAGTAATAGGATTCATATGCCTAAAAGATATTTTGGGATAAGATCATTGTAACATTTTAAGTTACCCTTTCTAAAACATGAGTAAGGAAAGAAATGTTTAATAGTGACTAATTCTGGAAAGCAGAAGTGAATAAAATATTGCATACTATACTTAACATCAAATGATAAGGCACCTTCTTCATCAAGACTTTCATTTATTCTCAGACACTGGGACTATGATGTTGCAAATCTGTACGACTGGGTTAAGTATGTGAGAAGAATTGAATACAGCAGGATAGTTTAGCAGCTGCTTACGCAGGGATTGGAGCAAGAGTGGATGAGCCCGGGGTGGACAGGAAAAATGCTTCAAGAACTCAATAAAACACAGCTGAAATACTATGACATTTTCACAGACAGCTGGGAAGCAACTGCATTGCTGGAACTCAGGGCTGATTTTAAAGACAAGATCTGGTCAGCGTGAATCTAAGCAAGCTGTTAGCAAAGAGAAACCACAGACTCTCTAGGTAGAAACAAATCAATTTGGTTCAGCAGTGATTTCAGGGTCCGCTATTTGCCCAGCATCATGCTGAGGCTTTGTAGGATGCAGAGATAAATCAGACAAAGTCACTGTCCTAGTGGAGCACATCTTTAACAGAAACAACAGACTTACAAGTTAGTAACAATAATACAAGGTGATAAGGTCACAGATACTTATTGTGTACCTGCTGTACTAGTCACTCAGAACACAAAGACTGTCAGTTCCAGAGACTTCGCATGCTCTTAAGGAATGCATTGTCTGGTAGAAATGACAGATCCATAAATAATTACAGTGCAGTCTGGTAAGTGCTGCAATCAGAATAAGACAGCCACAATTAACAGGAGAGGAACTAATATTTCACCACTATCACTGGAAAAACAATTCAGAGAATAGAATCCTACCATTCATTACATAACTTATTACTTAGAATCAATTATAGTTTTTCTTTTACTTAGTTTTATAAATCTGACATCCAAAACCAGAAAATATAAAATTTTGTTATGAATTTTAAATATTTTTAAAGCAAAAAAATGGAATTTCAAATGTCAAAAACGTGTATTATGTCTCAGGAAGCTTCTAATGCATGGTCTGACTCCATGGCATGCCCCACTTAAATGCATGCCAGGTTAAATGACATACTGCAAACCCATGGAATCAAGGAATAGTCTTTTTTATAGACCTGAAAACAGCTGTTGAAACAATTACATCATAGAGTAATGACTTGACTGTGCAAATTTAAAAAGTCAAACTTGAAAAGCATCAAACTATATTTAATAGAGGTAGAAGATTTATATTTGCTTTCATGGTGATTTATTAAAATGTTACATCTTTTCTTTAAAAAAATTTAAATTTTTTTATGAATTTACCTTTTCGCCGGCTCACAGTAATCTAAGTGATGCTTTTTTTAATGTTCCCAGTCTAAAGAGTTCTCTTACAAAGTTCTAAAACTGTGATTTAGCTTGTGTAAATGAATACTTTAAATAAAAATATTTCGGCCAGGCGCAGTGGCTCACACCTGTAATCCCAGCACTTTGGGAGGCCGAGGTGGGTGGATCACAGGGTCAGGAGTTTGACACCAGCCTGAACAACATGGTGAAACCCCGTCTCTACTAAAAATACAATAATTAGCCGGGTGCAGTGGCGCATGCCAGTAATCCAAGTTACTCAGGAGACTGAGGCAGAAGAATCGCTTGAACCTGGGAGGTGGAGGTTGCAGTGAGCCGAGATCACGCCATTGCACTCCAGCCTGGGTGACAGAGCGATATTCCATCTCAAAAAAAAAAAAATTCCCAAAATGTACATTAGCAAATACCTTTATATAAGACGGTACATTGTATTGCTATAACTTCTTGATTAAAACACAGTTAACTAGAGTTTAAAGTAGCATAACTATTTGGAGGCCTCCCAGAGTGCACTCTCTCTTTCCCCACTCCCTTTTTTTTTTCTTAATTGTATTTCAATGAAACATTCTTATTCCTCCTTCTAAAGCAGAGTACCATTTGCAGCCCACCCTGAGCCTCATTGCCTTTTAGATAGTGGCTTCCAATTACATAAAAGTAAGAGCTGATCTGTTTGAGTGCTTTCTATGTTCCAGCACTATACAAACACTTTGTAACGTATTATCTTGCTGAATCCTCATAAAAACCTCTGAAGTTGGTACTCATATTTTTTTTTATAGTTGAGAAAACTGGAGTTCAGAGAAGTTACATAACTTTTTCAGTCTCTTATTATTTTCTATCCCTCTTACCTTTTAGCTATTTTTCTTTACAGTACTTATCACTTCCTGTTATATTTGATGTTTATTTCCTTACTTGTCATTCATCCCCTAAACCCAACAGAATGTGCAGCCGGTGAGGTTGGACCCTTTGTTTTCTTCACTGCTGTATTCTCCAGAGTCTAGAACAGTACCAGGCACATAGTAGGTGCACAATTGATATCTGTTGGATGGATGAATGAGTTCGGCTCTGCCCTGTTCCAGAATCCATTCTCTTAATCCCCTCTGCCTTTTACTCCTTCCCATACAGAAGCCTCACACCAGCAGTCTGGGTGGGGCCATTCCTAAGTGACCTGATTTGGACCCTACTCTTGACCTGTCATAAAGAGACGTGTTCTTAAAACTTCATCCCTGCTCCCAAGTTTGTTGGCGTTCTTACTACTGCCTAGTCAGTCAACCAAATCTGTCATTTCAGAGTGAAACTTGGTTCTTTATAAGTACTAAGTCTCCATCCAAAATATCTTGACCCTATTTCCACTGCTGAGGACCATTAGTTCTTCCATGGACTATTTTTATAGATCCGTCTCCTCTCTCTTTATCTTCCACACGCTATTAGTATGATTTTTTACCTTTTTTTTTAACTTTTATTTTGGGTTTGGGGGTACATGTGAAGAAGGTTTCCTGTATAGGTAAACTCGGGCCACGGGAGTTTGTCATACAGATTATTCCATCACCCAGGTATTAAGCTTAGTACCCAATAGTTATTTTTTCTGCTCCTCTTCTTCCTCTTACCCTCCAACCTCAAGTAGATCCCAGTGTTTGTTGTTTCCTTCTTTGTGTTCATGAGTTCTCATCATTTAGCTCCCACTTGTGAGTGAGAACGTGCAGTATTTGGTTTTCTATTCCTGTATTAGTTTGCTAAGGATGATAGCTTCCAGCTTCATCCATGTTCCTGCAAAAGACATGATCTTGTTCTTTTTTATGGCTGCATGGTATTCCATGGTATATATGTACCACATTTTCTTTATCCAGTTTGTCATTCAGGGGCATTTAGGTTGATTCCATGCCTTTGCTGTTGTGAATAGTGCTGCAGTGAACATTTGCGTATGTGTGTCTTTATGTTTGACTGATTTATATTCCTCTGGGTATAAACCCAGTAATGGAATTGCTGGGTCGAATGGTAGTTCTGCTTTTAGCTCTTTGAGGAATACATCATATTACTTTCCATAATGGTTGAACTAATTTACACTCGTACCAAGTGAATGAGTGTTCCCTTTTCTCTGCAATCTCACCAGCATCTGTTATTTTTTGGCCTTTTAATAATACCCATTCTGACTGGTATGAGATGGCATCTCATTGTGGTTTTGATTTGCATTTCTCTAATGAGCAGTGATATTAAGCTTTTATTCATATGCTTGCTGGCTTCATGTATGTCTTCTTTTGAAAAGTGTCCGTGTCCTTTGGGGTTGTTTTTCTCTTATAAATTTGTTTAAGTTCCTGGTAGATGGTGGATATTAGACCATACATTTGCTCAAATTATTCCTCTGTTCAAAATCTTTTGTGACTCCTTACTGCTTTTACAGGACTTGGCCCTGGCCTTGCTTTATAGCCTCATCTCACCATTCCTCCTATCTGAACAATATTTGATATCAGAATACTCAGAGTTCCCTTAACACATTAACTTTATCTTGACTTTATTTTGTTGTTCTTGTTTCCTTCATTGCCTTCCCACCATCTTTTCAGTCCCAACTCAATGGCTACCTTCCACTTCCTTTAAACTAAGGATTCCTATACATGTTTATCTCCCCTACTAGGTGATGAACTTCTTGAGGATGAGGACTCTGTCTTCTTCATCTGCATATGCTCTTAGCTCCATACATGCAGAAGATTCATATAGATGTTTAGTTAGTGCATATATGCTTTTGGAGAAGCCCACCTTAATGTCTCTGGGCCTCAGTTGCCTTGACTGTTTCCCAGATTTACTGTTAGGATCAGATTATATGATGGGGAAAATGTATTTACAAAATTTGAATTATTATACAAATATAAGGCAATAATTGCAAGAAATGCTTATAGTGATTGAATTCAGTATGTTCCTTGAGACTTGGAAACTTCTAGGAGATCCCCCCACCCTAAAAAGTTATAGCTCTAGTTACAGCATTGAGCAATTTAATCAGTAATTTCATGCACAAAGTAGAAAAAGAAGGTATATACAAAGTGGTTTTGTGAAATTAAATAACAGAGAAAAGAGTATTTGGTATCACTGTTGTTTTTGGCAGATGCATAACTCAAGGAATGGAGTTTTTCTTAATAATAATTAGAAGGTAACATTAAGTTGTTTGTATGAGTGGAAAATTAATTTGCTCTAGAACTTAGTTATATCCAGTGTTAGTTTTTACTTTATTGATGAGGTGAGCTCTGATATTGGCTGCTTCCCTGAGTTATTTTGTGTATTCTGCATCATGGCTTTGTAAAATATAAGAATATTTAAATATTATATATTATTAATGCTTATGTTCTATATACATTTTTAAGGCCAGGCATGGTGACTCACATCTGTAATGTCAGCACTTTGGGGGGCTGAAGAAGGAGGATCACTTGAGACCAAGGAGTTTGAGACAAAGGAGTTTAAGACCAGCCAGGGCAACATAGGGAGACCCTCCCTTTACAAAAAATTTTTTTTAATTAGCCAGGCATGGTGGTGCATACCTATGGTCCTAACTACTTGTGAGGCTGAGGTGGAAGGATCACTTGAGCCTGCAAGGTTGAAGCTGCAGTGAGCCATGATCATGCCACTGCACTCCAGCCTAGGTGACAGAGCAAGAACCTGTCTCAAAAAAAAAAAAAAGATTAAAAAAAATAGTTTTTAGTGTCTATTCATTTCATTTTTATTATATCCTGACAAACTGAAAAGACTAAAGTCTTTTCCTATTTAAAATATGTATTCTATTTAAATTCACATAAAACTTGCTTTCTTTTTAAATACTATGGTATTATAGTTTGTGATATTGCTGTAATGATGCCAAATCTTCCTCTCCCTTTTTATAAAAAAATGAAATTGGTACAAGTAACAAAAAAGGAATGGTATAGTATTTAAAATAGTCTTTGTTAAATTTCCTTTTATGAAAGGAATTTTCCTTTTATAAGTATTCTAATCTTGGACAGCTGTGATTGAGTCATCATTAAAATCTCCAGAACTGTCTAATTGTACTGTGGCCCCTATACAAATTTAATCAAAGATTCTATGTTATTACTGTAGAAACTACTTGAAAAACATAAAGGGATTTTAGAAAAATTACTATGACTCTTTCTTGTCTGAAATATGTCTTTTAGATTGTTTAAGGTAATTTATTGTTAAGGTATTTATTATTCTTATGTCTATGGTAAATCCATGAAATTTTAAATGGGATTTTTGTTTGTTTGTTTCAAATAATACCAAGTTGACAGTCTTTATATTCTTAGGCATTGTGCTTTAAACTTACAGGGGTGAATTCGGGTATAGGCGGATACATACACTTAACATAGTCAACTTTGAATTTTTTACATATTAATGAATTATTTATCCCAAACTGCCTGCCCTCTGCCACCAGCCAGCTTTCATATTAGACATTATAATATTACTCTCAATCCATGGAATGGGAACTTTTTTTCATATTTCATTAAATGTAGAGATAATGTCTACTTTACAGTAGAGAGAGAAGTCTATTTTACAGAGAAAAACGCTTTCCAAAGTCAAGTGTCAATAATACTTGGATGACCACTGCAGTATGTTTTTCCTCTGACATTGCTAATCTTATATCACTTCTGTTAACTAATAGCATAACACCCTTAGGCACTCAGTAAATCATTATTAATGGCATGCTCTTGAGTCCATTTTTTAGGAATAGGAGGAAGAGCAAAGTGCCTTGGCAACCTTTGACTTCAAATGCCTTTTACATGACTCATGTCTTACCTCTTTAAAAACAAAAACAAAAGAAAACAAAAAACACGTTCTTGTGCTAACCACAAACCTTTAATTTCTGGCTATTATAGTGTTTTATTGCTCTCCTAGCTATTTACTTAATGGTAACAGTAGTAATAATGGCCATCTTTTAGTGGTAATGGGAGCGCTTAGTTTCTGACCACTTACTGAGTGCTAAGCTCTGTTGTTGAGCTCTTCACTGACACTATTTTATCCTCACTATACTGTGCAAGGTAGGTACTATTATCCCATTTAACATATGGGAAACTGAACTTTTGAATGGTAAAATAACTTGCTGACAGCCACACAGCCAGCAAGAAGTTAATTCTGGATTTCAGAGACTAGGCCCTTAACCCTACTTGATCTTACTATTTATCATTTGTATCACAACTTTTAGTTTATATACTCTTGAAATGTTGTCTCTGACTGATTAGGAGTGATGGTAGAAAGGAGGAAGGTGTATTTTACCTCTCTGACAAGTTCGAGCACCTTGGGACAAGAGATTCCCTCATATGCAATACTTATTTGGAATCCATCCCCCATCCCTCCCCCCGCCATATTATTTCGCAAAGTATAAAGCACGTGAATACTCAGGATATGCATGTTGAGCTGAATGAACTTGTCCTTTGTGCAGGTGGGAAAGCAATGCCACTCTCCGCTTCACAGATGCCCCCTGCCAAGGTGTCCATGACGCTGCCCTCAGTGAACCTCGAGGATTGCTCTCAGTCTCTGAGCATCAGCACGATGCAGGAGGACGTGGAGTCTTCGGGGGCAGATACCTTCTGAACGGGAAGAGACAGCCAGCACAGTGTTTATGCCACTGATTTTAAAGTAATTTTACCTTCGCTTAGAACCCTCTCTCAGACTGTTCAGTTTTTGAGCATATTCTGAAAAAAAAAAAATTTCCAATTTTTTAAATAAAATGAAAAGCATAATTTGGGTATTTAAAGTTTTTAAATAAAATAAGTATAAGTCATCATAAGTCTGACTGTGAGTTGTTTCTTAGAATCCTGAGATAGCATAGAGTAGTGGAGAGGGCATGGCTTTTGACATCTAGGCATTTAATCTATAGGTGTAATTATCTATGTATTTATAAAATTAGGTAGTTCAAGGTTATTCATTCTGACATTTTTATAACAGCAAATAGAAAAAAATTAAATATCTATCAATAATAGACTGGTTTTAAAGTGGTGGTACATCAGTACAATGGGATACTATGTATTACAAAAAAAGACTTTAAAAAGTTTATGTATTGATATGGAATAATCTCTGAGATGCACTGTTAAAGTGAAAAAGCCATGTGCAAAATAGTGTGTGAACTATGCAATTGTTGAAATTATTTAAAATGGGGTGGGGAGGAATTCAGATGTATGGTATGTCACATATTCTTACATGTGTTTGCTTGTAAATGTATTATAGAAACAAGAAACTGCTAAGTTTGTCTCCAGGGAGGAGAATTGTTGGCTGGGTGATAGGAGAGGCTAAGTGATAGGAATCAAGGATAATCGCGGTTACTATGTATTTGAACTTCAGTTGTGATAGAAAAAAATTATCAGTGAGATTAATTTTTATATGTCTTATGTATACCATATAAATCTTTATAAACCTGTGAAACATGTAACTCTATTAACTTTTGCAACATAAATACCTAAAATTAAAGGAAAATAAAAAGCATTGCTTCGTAATCAGATACATGTAGGTTCTAATCCCAATTTCTGTAACTCCTTGCTCTGTGATAGGGGCCAACAAAGCCCCTTCTTATCAGCTGTTTCAGGTTAATGGGTTTAATACTTACTTTTGCAGAATAATGGGCATTAGTGATTGTGTGTGGAGATGGGGTTGGGTAGTGTCCAGCACAGTGCTTGATACCATGTAAGTGCTCACTAGATGGTGGTGTTCTTATTATCTTGAGGGATTTCAGTACTGTATAGTACAGGGTATAAGCGCATGAAAAGACAGGCAGCCTAGCACTAGTGAAAAAAATTTACCTCCCGGAAAAATCATTTTCTGTCACAACTGAATTTCAAACACACAGTAATTACAGTCATCCTTGACTTTTTCAGCCTTTTTGTAGGTTGCTAAGTGGGTCTCAGCACTGGCAGCACATTAGAACCTCTGGGAGCTTTAAAAAATACTAATGCCTGGGCCTTGTACCAAGGGATTTCAATTTAATTGATCTTGGATGGGGTCCAGGCATTGGTATTTTTAAAAAAAAGACCTTTTCAGGTAATTTTAATGGGCACTCAAGGCTGAGAATTACTGAAGAGCAATTTAGAATTCCTTTAACTTCTAGTAGGGGCCATTGCCTGGGGATTTTTTTTCTCACTGAACATAGAAGCCGCAAGAATCTATGGAAAATCAGAAATGTGTCAGCCTTCTACATGCACTTCCTCACAGCTTCTCTCAGGTATTTGGTTACTGGAATGTTTTAGGTTTCACTTTAGAACACATTTTCTTTGATATGGCCCTTTGGACAGTTCTGCTTATAATAGTTTCCTTTAAACAAGTGGAAGAAATGCTGCTCTGTGGATTTTAATTTGTTTTTGATATTCATCTACAAGTCTCTGGGCAAGGTGAAAGCTGGTGAAATGTTGCCTAGTGCTGCTTCATTTTAAACGTGACACCCTAACCCCCAACCTTGGTTTCTGGTTTTCATAGTTTTTTCTGCCTTGGAAGGATGTTAGCAAAATCTTATTTTAGCTAAAGCATTTTTTATTTAAAGGTGTTGGTAGATTTTTCTCTCTAACCATAGAAAGCCTGCCTTTTCTAACTTTAGGGTAGAATTGTAATCTTGGATTTATTCTACTCCTTGTGCACTTGAGCTTTTAAAAAAAAAAAATTAGTGTCTGATTGAATTTCGCTCTTGTTGCCCAGGCTGGAGTGCAATGGCACAATCTCGGCTCACCGCAACCTTTGCCTCCTGGGTTCAAGCGATTCTCCTGCTTCCGCCTCCTGAGTAGCTGGGATTACAGGCGTGCGCCACCACACCCAGCTAATTTTGTATTTTTAGTAGAGACGTGGTTTCTCCGTGTTGGTCAGGCTGGTCTCAAACTCCCAACCTCAGGTGATCTGCCTGCCTCAGCCTCCCAAAGTGCTGGGATTACAGGCGTGAGCCACCAAGCCCAGCATTCATCAGTATTTTGCTTTATAGGATTATTTCTGTTCAGGGTTACTCCTGTACACATTCCTCTGCCAACCACTTCAAATCCTTTTGGAATAAGACTATATATGTAAAAACAAACTAAATGGCACTTTTGATTTTATAAGCTTTAAAATTTTTATTTTATATTTAATTTTACAATTTCCAACTTCTGGAATAAACTATTTATGAGGCATGCTATTAAGAGGTAGACTATCAAGATCAAGGCTGTTAATATTGCTGGGCTATGACTGGGCACACTGGCTCATGCCTGTAATCCCAAGACTTTGGGAGGCTGAGGGCAGATCACTTGAGCTCAGGAGTTTGAGACCAGCCTGGGCAACATGGCGAAACCCATCTCTACCAAAAATACAAAAAATTAGCTGGGCATGGTTGCACACACCTGTAGCCCTAGCTACTCAAGAGGGTGAGGTGAGAGGGTTGCTTGAGCCCAGGATGTCAAGACTGTAGTGAGCCGTGGTTGTGCCCCTGCATTCCAGCCTGGGTGACAGAATGAGACCGTGTCTCAAAACAACAACAACAACAACAAAAACCAACGCTGAGCTAATATGCCTTAACAGTAGGCTAACATGTGTTTAAAATGTTCCTTTCTGCTAGGCACAGGTGGCTCACACCTGTAATCCCAGCACTTTGGGAGACTGAGGCAGGTAGATCACCCAAAGTCAGGAGTTCAAGACCAGCCTGGTCAACATGGTGAAACGCCGTCTCTACTAAAAATACAAAAATCAGCCAGGCATGGTGGTGCGCGCCTGTAATCCCAGCTACTTGGGAGGCTGAGGCAGGAGAATCACTTCAACCCAGGAGGCAGAGGTGGCAATGAGCTGAGACTGCACCACTTCACTCCAGCCTGGGCTACAGAGTAAGGCTCTGTCTCAAAAAAAAAATAAAAAATAAAATGTTCCTTTGGTTTAAATCCTAAATTCGCTCTTTGTATACTTTAATAGAATCTTGAATAAATATTTTTATTCTTAGAAGATTATTTCAATATGTTTCTTATTACTTACAGGTTTCTGATTCCTTAATAACTCTTTAAAATGTTAACATATATCTTTAGATCTTTTATTGTTTTTCTATTAACTCAAAACATGTTAAAAATAAGTAAAGTAGCATTTTTAAGTTCATAGTATATTACCACCCCCAATAAAAAAATAATGGTTTTATTATTTTTTTTTATAACACTAGGCTAACATGTATTTAAAATGTTCCTTTCTGCTAGGCGCAGTGGTTCACGTTTGTAATCCCAGCACTTTGGGAGGCCGAGGCGGGTGGGTCACCTGAAGTCAGGAGTTCGAGGCCAACCTGGCCAACATGGTGAAACCCCGTCTCTACCAAAAATACAAAAATTAGCTAGGTGTTGTGGCATGTGCCTGTAGTCCCAGCTACTTGGGAGGCTGAGACAGGAGAATTGCTTGAACCCAGGAGGTGGAGGTTGCAGTGAGCTGAGACTGCGCCACTGCACTCCAGCCTGGGTGACAGAGTGAGACTCTGTCTCAAAAAAAAAAAAAAAAAAAAAATTATTATTATATAATTGAAATATACTTATCTTTTGAAAGATGTCCTGATACTGTGGTATTTCCTTATGTATGAGTAACTTGAACAATAATGGAGAGTACAGTCCTTAATATTTCTGTGCTGTTACTAAGAGAAAACTCACTGAAGCATTCTTTTCTATCATACATCCATATGTGCATCTGTTTAACAAACATGAAGTATGAAGGACATGGGGTGTACAGTGCAGCGTGGATCCTCAGGGGGAGGCTGGGCAGTCACCTCAGGATGTCATTCCTGCTTTTGGTCATACGCCTCTCCTGGAGGACAGAGATTAACCACAAGAAATTGTCTCTCCCGAATATGGAATCATCATTTGATCATTAAACATCAGTTGCACAGTAGTTTTAAGACTATTAGAAATGCAGTAGAGAAAAGCAAACTTTCTAATGCGAAATCTGATCATTATAGTTTAGGGAATTTCATGAAGGCAGTGTTTTTATTTGACCTAGGTAGGAGAATGGGGGGTAGATTTCAAGTGTCAGACTGTCAAACCTTTGAGAGTCATCAGCCTGTGTCTGTAATATTTTTAAAATATTTTTTCTTCTTGTCCTGAAGTGTTTACCTAGAAACAATAGGAAATATTAGCCAGAGTACGGATGCCCCTTTATGAGGCCTGTAAATATTGTAAAGCTTTGATGGCCCAGTAATTACCAAGACAGCAAGCAAATCGGAGCCCTTTTTCTGAGTCTTTATAGTATAAATAGTCACATTTATAATTTCAGCCATAGTGAGGAATAAGTTATTGATACATCTCTGGAATTCAGGGACCCCTAACCAAAGTTAAAAATCCTCAAGCAGTTCAATACACTCCTACCATCTCCTGGGAGGTCACTCCTACGAGACTTCTGAAGAGACCCAAATGATGAGACTGAACAGGACTTAAAATCTTCAAAGGAGCTGGGAAGGAGTCTATCTGCCAGGAATACATGCTCCCTGGGAGTAGTTCTCAGTATACATAGAGGTCACAGATAAAGAACAGGCCCACTGGCCCCATAATTAATATGTTGTATATGTGAAGAGTTAAGAGTGTATGTCTTTTTCCCAGAATTATGATGACAAACTATTTGAGTTGGCATCTTGTATCCTGCTTTTCCTGAGCATGGACATTTTTCTATTTTTTACAAGGTGTTACATTATGAGTAAATATGTAAATTGTAATATAAGAGGTATTTCTATCATCAGGATAGTTATATGGGATTGCTTGTCAAGCTTGGTAAGTATTTTTATTTCCTTTGCTCACATTCCCCAATAGTCGGACAGGTTATAAAAGTACCATGGACACTCGAGATAATTTAAAAATGTGATTGGGTTGACTTTTCTCTCCAGATAAAATATTGACTGTGTGTAGTTCTATGTAATTAAAACAACAGCCTGAGTAGCTGAGTCTAGAGATATTTGTGGTATGCTCTAAAGTATACAGAAGATGTTCAGATCTTAAAGTTAGTGGGATTGTTTGCTAGCATTAAGCAGAAGTATTCCTATGATTTGAGTGTTGTCTGAAGATAGAAATGGATAACAGGTCCAGCAAGAGGCAGGTTAGCAGATGAAGCTATGGTCTCTCATTCTTAAAAACAAGGTAGTGGAAACGTATTTTGCTTCAAAAAAGGGAGGGGAAAAAATGAAGAAAAGTACAGTCATAGAAAAGGAAAGCAATAGCTTTTAGTTACACATACCAATTTTACACAGGAGTCAGTTCATTTGATTGGGTATAACAAAAAGATCTGGTTTTGTTGTTTTTTGTTTCTGTTTTTGCATTGTCTTGGGTGGAATTTGCACTTACAAAGTTGTCTGCTTGATCTGAAGATCTCAGGTAAGTTGTGTGTGCCTTGAAACCAGCTTCTGGAGGCTTGTTGGTTAGCCTCAACTTGTGGTCACTCATGGGAGTAGAAGTCCATTCGTCTTAGTTGAAAGTTCATTTTCAATATGACATATGTAACTGTGGGTCAGTTGTAGCTGTTGTCAAGAGGACCTGAAGTGGCTCCTTCCAATAACGTTCTAATGCATTTTTATGTCTGTGTCAATTAGCATTTTCTGTAGGACAAACCACCCCAAACTAAGTAGCATAAAACAATCATTTACTTATGATTTTGGGGATGAGCAATTTGGGCTGGGCTCAACTAGGACAACTTTGCTTTGCTCCACATGATGTTGTCTGATCCTCACACATGCATTTACACTCAATTGATAGTTGATGGCCTCACTCACATATCTAGTGGTTGCTGGCTGTTGGCAGGGAAATGGAGGTAACTGGGTCATGTGTCTCTCATTATCCAAGAGGCTAGCCCAAGCTCATTTATGTGATGTTGATCTAAGAGTTCCTATGAGCAGTAAGAGAGGGCAAGCTTCAGTATGTAAGCAGCCCTCAAGCCTCTGCTTGTGTCATATTGCTAATGCTTTGTTGCCCAAACTAAGTCGTGTGTCCAAGTCCAAATTCAAACAGTAGATAATTAGACTCCATTTCTTGGTGGGTAGATCTGTAAAGTCGCATGCTAGGGAGCATGCATATGGGATGGGAAGAATCTGTGGCTATTTTTGCAACTTAACAAACATTGATTTCTCTTCTAGTGGAACTGGTCACTAAGTTCGAACTCATAAAGGTTTGAATGATGTCTCCTTTAGAAAGGCGGTTTGTACATACTGGGCACAAAACCATATACTAATGAACTTCTGATAGTATTTAGCTAAACCTGCATGTGACAAAAAATAGTTCTTGGTAGAGTTATTCCTAACCACATAGGGCATGCTATAAATGATGTGCTAGAGAGAAAATCTGTATGAGCTCTGAGAAGGTAGTCTTGTGGCCATTAACACTAGTGGCAAAACAGGCTAAGGCAGATTAGGGATTTTTGATACTTTAGACTTGGAGTCAGCACATTTTCTCAGTAAAAGGCCAGAGAGTAAATATTCTTGGCTTTGAAGGCCACATGTGGTCTCTGTCACATAGTCCATATCCCTCTTTGTTTTTTCTACAAACTTTTAAAATATGTAAGAAACATTTTTTAGCTCATGGACCGCATGAAAAGACTTCAGGCCAGATTTGGCCCATGGGGTGTAGTGTGCCAGCCCCTGATTGGGACAGCTTTTGTTTCAGTGCCTCCATTTGTTCTTTTTTATCTTTCCTGAATGGAGAGTACAGTTTTTGCATTCGGAGAGAAATTCTGCAGTCCTATAGGACTGTTATGGTGAAATGAGTTCCACAGTCACTGAAAAGAAGTAGGAATTCCCTGTATTGGGAACACAAAGTCTAGCAATGTTTTCTTTCTGAAACATCCGTAGATTTTTTTTTTCTTTTTTTTTTTTTTTAGACACAGTCTTGCTCTGTCGCCCAGGCTGGAGTGCAGTGGCACAATCTCGGCTCACTTCAACCTCCGCCTCCCAGTTTCAAGCAATTCTCTTGCCTCAGCCTCCCAAGTAACTGGGATTACAGGCACCCACCACCACACCTGGCTGATTTTTGTATTTTCAGTAGAGACGGGGTTTCACCATATTGGTCAGGCTGGTCTCAAACTCCTGACCTCAAGTGATCTACCTGCCTCAGCCTCCCAAAGTGCTGGGATTGCAGGCGTGAGCCACCGCACCTGGCACATCTGTAGCTTTTCATCAAGGAACAGGTTCTATCCCTCCTGATAACAGACTATTACTAATATATATTTACAGCTTAATGACCTGGATGGTTGTATAAAACTCATTTGTAAATGCTGAAAGGGCTTTGAGGAGTTTCTGTATTTTGTTTTGCCTTTTCAGTTATAACTGGGTAATGTTAGTTATAGATGAGATATTATTCTACCACTTCCTGATCAAATTTTGATTTTTTTCATTATTTACCATAGAGCTTAATTTGATTCTTTCATGATGCAAAAAATCATGGGTCAAGTTAGCATCCATTTGATGGATCATGGCACTCCCAGGCCGCTGTCAGAGACTGCTAGCACCCAGCTTTATGAAGAAAATGTCCCTGTAATTGCCAATATTGTTTCTCAGAAGGCTGGATTGATTGTTATGAGCCAATTATAGCTTGTCTAAATTGAGCCAATTTTCCTTCCAAGTGGGGATAGATGTCAATTTGATGGAATTCTTTGTAGTTGGGGTAATAAAAGCTACTTGTTTAGCATTTGAGTTAGCAAAGGCATTGTCATTGGTTTTCAGTGTTGTAGTTTGTGAGTTTCTAACTTAAGTGACACACATTTTTCATATTGAATAGCTTATAATGAATTTTCAATGTCTTTACCGTTTTTGGTAGTTTTAGTGTCTTTACCATTTTCGATAAGAGTAACTTAAAAAGTAAAAATATCCACTTTGTTTCTGTAGTATCCCACAGTTATGAGCAATTCCAAATGCATATCTACTATCTATTTAGTGTTTACAATTTCTTCTTTGCCAAAGTGCAAGACCAAGTCAGAGGAATTCATTCATCCGCTTGGGCAGACTGAACATTAGCCCATGGAGCAGCCTTGATAGCTGCATGTTAGGTAGCGACAGTGTATTCTGTACAGAAAATGCCTTTGTTATTTTAAGGTAAGTCATCTACAAATACTATTAAGTCAGAATTGACTAAGATTTGATCTGGGCATTCTTGTGTGTTTAGTTTTTGCTTTCTACTGAAAATATAATTTATATAGTAAAGTACTAATCAAGTGGAGAGCTCAATGAATTTCTACTTTTGTCTATATATACCTGTGTAATGTCTCCCAAGTAGAACTAGAACACTTCCTAGCAACCCAGAAGGTTCCCTTGTGCCCCTTTCCTAGTCAATACATACCCCTTTTCCCCTAGAAGTAACCACCTTTCTGACTTCTATCACCATCAGTTACTTTTGTTTATTTTTGAATTTCATGTAGGTAGAATTACAGAGTATGTACTCTTCTTTCTAGTTTCTTTTGTAAGTATAATATCTGTGATGTTCATATATATTTTTGTAGTTTTTTTTTTTTTTTTTTTTTTGAGATGGAGTTTGGCTCTTGTTGCCCAGGCTAGAGTGCAATGGCTTGATCTTGGCTCACCGCAACCTCCGCCTCCTGGATTCAAGCGATTCTCCTGCCTCAGTCTCCTGAGTAGCTGGGATTACAGGTATGCGCCACCATGCCCAGCTACTTTTGTATTTTTAGTAGAGATGGGGTTTCTCCATGTTGGTCAGCCTGGTCTCAAACTCCTGACCTCAGGTGATCTGCCTGCCTTGGCCTCCCAAAGTGCTGGGATTACAGGCGTGAGCCACCACACTCAGCCAGTTTGTTGTTTTTTATGGCTGTGTGGCATTCCATTGTGTGACTATAGCAAATTCATTAATTCATTCTACTGTTGATGGACATTTGGGGTCTTACCACTTTCTGTTATAAATAAAGCTGCTATGAATATTGTTGTACATTTATTTTAGTAGACAGATGGGCTGATTTGTTTTGGAGGCATTTCTAGGTAATAGGGTAGGCATGTGTTTAGTAGGAGCTAGGCATTCTTAATCTCCCAGGTACCACAAAAGTCACGGTTTCCTCCTTATATAGAAGAGGGAGTCAATGGTGAGATTAAAATCTGAATGATGTGCAGTTGTGAGGTTGACAGTAGAAGAATTTCATCATCAGTGAGGCAGCTGACAGAGAAATGCTGAGTGCTGCCTAGAAGTAGCAGAGACTGCACAGCATGTGGAATGCAAAGAGCTGGTGCAGCAGTAAGTGCTAGTCAACCTGCTGCAGGAGCTGTGACCCCTGAGCTGCTGCCCCCGCCCGTGTAGGCAGGAAGAGTACATTGTAGCCACCAGACCGGGAGATTTGTTCAGAGAGCCAATACACTACTGGTGTGAAGCTTCTGTCAGCCGAACTAATGCTCCTATTAGGCAGCTTTGTCTTTCCTCTGTTTGGCACAGTTAGGGATATACAAAGTATAGAGTTGCTGGGGGAGACCTTCAGAGAGGGGTAGACTTTTTCTGCCTTTTCATCCCATGCAAGGGAGTCTGTAATCTTGTCTTAGGAAGCTCTTATAAGGGCAATCCTGAGAAATTTTTTTTTTCTTTTTTTTTTCTTTTTTTTTTTTTGAGACAAGGTTTGCTCTGTTGCCGAGGCTGGAGTGCAGTGGTGTGATCTCGGTTCACTAAAACCTCCACCTCTCGCATTCAAGCGATTCTCCCACCTCAGCCTCCTGAGGAGCTGGGACTACAGGTGCGTGCCACGATGCCCAGCTAATTTTTTGTATTTTTAGTACAGACAGCATTTCACTATGTTGGCCAGGCTGGTCTCAAATTCCTGGCCTCAAGTGACCCGCCCTCCTTGGCCTCCCAAAGTGCTGAGATTACAGTGGCAAGCCACTGTGCCAGGCCCTGAAAATCTTAATTGTCTTTGATTTTGGGAGCTTAGATAAAATGAAATAGTTTTCATTCTGGAGGATAACAGAGAGTATCTGCCTACAGACCAATCATAACCAAAATCATTTCATTTCAAATTTTGTAGATCTTTTGAAATTATGTAGTTAGAAATTTTCAGGTAGAGTTGTAACTTTTCAGTTGACATTTTATGCCCCTTTTCTGCCAATTTCATTAAGAAATAATTGAAGTCTTATAGCAGGAGAACACAGCAATAAATTGTATAAGGGTGTATCTTCGTGGAGTATTTAGATCCTTAAGATCATTTACTTAGACATTGAGAAAAATATGAAGGTGATTTTATAGGTCCTCAAGTCTGATGATTTTTGCATATGAAACAAGCAAGCACTGATTCTCTTTAACTACTGGTTACTAAAATAAAGCTGCATGTTTACGTACTGCCATAAAACATTGACTCATGGAGGGGATGGAAGACAAGATAGTATTTGGGTAGGAAACACTGGGAATCTAAGAATCATAATTCTATTGATTGCTCTGAGTTTTTAAACAAATCTATAGTCTTTCCCATTAGGTTTATTAATCAGAAATCTGAGCATTGCAAGGACTGGTACAAGTAGAAGTAGTCCTTGTTCTTAACAACAACAACAGCAGCAATAGAATGGGATTGGCCCCTGATATCTCTTTAGGTTTGAGTAAGTCTTGGGTAATTTAGACAGGAGTTTGTAAGGATCAATCTGAATCTTAGTAGGTCAGCATAAATAAGCACAGTTCTTAGCCTTTGGATGTGGTCCTTATTCTTAAGCTACAGTCCTAAGGTTTCAGTGGAATATTCAAGTTGTTTACCAAGCCCCTCTAGATTGGAAAGACATGAATCCTAAACTCTGTCCTTCCAGTATCAGCCAACTGTTGACATCTCTTTCAGGCTTCCAGGTGTTGCTTTGCAGTGGGTTCCCTGGATTTCCACCCAGCACATGTGCAGTTCACATAGTAGCTAAGAATTTGAGAGAGTCAGCATGCAGATATTGGGGATCCCCCGATCTGTAGCTGCCTTCTTTATGTGATTTTCCTGCTCAATTTTCAGCCTTTCTGGGAGCTCTGGATGCTGCTTGTGACCTCCAAGCCCAGCAACACTGTCACTACTGCATGAGTGTGTCCTCCATGCACGCGGGCAATGGCAAGTGCCCTGGATAAATGTGGGTCTCACCAACTGTATTCCTCCTTTCAAAGTATAAATATTCTCAGTTTCTGCTTGCTTTTGGTCATTCTCCAGTGCCTTCAAACAACTGGTTTTTATATTTTGTCCAGAGCTTATAATTGTTACTGGCAGGAGGGATAGTCTGGCATAAGGAATCTCACCATTCCTGGCAGCTGGAATAGAAGCAGCAGTAAAATGGTAAGGGAAAGAGAATCACGTTTCCATTTTTAAACATTCTTCTCCTTTCTTCTGTTTCCTCTGTCCATCACCAATCTTTCCACCACTGGCCCCGGCCTGAGAAGGCCTGGGAACTCAGTAACAAGAGAGGAGCAGAATAGGATGTCACGATGAAGAGGTAGCTTAAGAATTTAGAGAATAAAGATGGTCTCCCACTGCCTGTAAACCTCTCATCAATGAGATCATGAAATACAAAAGGAGTGGTTCCAAATCTGGCTGTGGACCATTTATAAACTAAGATGCACAGGCACCAACTGGGCACGGTGGCTCACACCTGTAATTCCAGCACTTTAGGAGGCTGAGGCGGGCAGATCATGAGGTCAGGAGTTTGATACCAGCCTGACCAACATGGTGAAACCCCGGCTCTACTAAAAATACAAAAATTAGCCAGGCATGATGGTGTGCACCTGTAATCCCAGCTACTCAGGAGGCTGAGGCAGGAGAATCACTTGAACCTGGGGGGCGGAGGTCGCAGTGAGTCAAGATTGTACCACTGCACTCCAGCCTGGGCAACACAGCGAGACTCCATCCCAAAAAAAAAAAAAAAAGATACACAGGTCCCACTCCATACCCACCAAACCAACAGCTGGTGGGAGGGCCCAGGTGATTCTGATGGTTAGCTGAGATTGGGAACCATTACTAGAGGACAGGAAGCCCCACATGTTTCTTGAATGAACAAATGAGTGAATGCATATGCATAACTGGACAATGGTGAGATCATTCACATGGTAAAATTTCCTCCCCTTTCACAGGCTGGTTCTCATGTATGCCGGATTGTTGAGGACTTGTCTGAGAGCTGTGGAAAGTATCAGCTGAAGTGCATTTTGACACTGATATATGATGTCTTTCTTCACAGGAAATAGTTCAGGAACAGCCAGGAAGTCTGAAGTCCATTGAGAATGTGTTAAATGCGAGGTGTCTGTGAGGTTTCTCAGTCTTTCAACAGTCTTGAAATTTGTTTGTCGTTGTTCCAGTTTATATGCGCCTGAAAAAGGCCTTTTATTGTCTTGCATCTATCACTTAAAATATCCTCAACTCAGGAAACAAATCTCACTTATCTTTAGAAGTGTTTTACTTGGATCAAAAAGCAGCTGAATTCGAATGCTTTATGATACCTGAAAATAACACCCAGAGGTACAGTTCTAAAGTGACTTTGAAATCCTCCCCTTTTAATAAGAATCTTTCTCCTTTGGGAGGTAATTTTCTGAGGCAATAATCTGGTTCTTGGCGTTAAACTAAGATTCTTTTGTCATTATATGTTGTAAACAAAGCTCTTGCTTTTAAGATGAACATACGTCAAGTTTCAGGGACTTGAAACTTCCCAATAACAAGAGGGGCATATAGTTCCCAGTGAATTGACAGCCTCATTCTGTGGCTGAATTAAAGTCCTGTGGGTTAGGGCAGGGAGACTGTCCACAGAAGGGCTTATATGGGGGTGATGGAATGTGGTTCCCATTTTCCAAGCGCTAAAGATGACAAGTTGTCCCCTAATAGAGTTTTAGAAAGTACATCATTATATCGTCACTTTCACTGCATGATTATTGCATTCACATTAATCCACAGAGAAAGCATGTGTGTGTGTGTGTGTGTGTGTGTGTGTGTGTGTTGAGATTTTTCTCTTCTGAAGCACAGTCAATAAACATAGTTTTGGTTTTAGTTAGTTTTCCTTTTTCTTGCTACACATTTACATCTGGATTTTCTCTTTTAAAATACAACTTTCTCTGAAGCAGTGATGATGATTTTAAAGAAAAAGTGAACATCTAGTGCAAGGC
This sequence comes from Papio anubis, assembly GCF_008728515.1. Classification (NCBI taxonomy): domain Eukaryota; kingdom Metazoa; phylum Chordata; class Mammalia; order Primates; family Cercopithecidae; genus Papio; species Papio anubis. The sequence goes on along the minus strand of NC_044982.1, from coordinate 47,965,869 downwards.
CGTAATCTTTTAATACACAGAAGGGTTTTTTTTTTTGGATACTCATTAATGCTAATTGCATGCACTAATTTCTAGCCTTGTGAAATCACAAATTATATAAGTAGAGTTAGAATTGGCCCTTCTTTGCCACCTATTTTTCCAGTAGGAAAACAAGATAAGAGAACATCTATTTGGAAACTTTATTAACATATTTTCTTTTTTCATGTTAGAGTTTTCTAAAGCTTTTGCCCAGTATTATTGTTTTATTTAATTATCCACCTAGGATGAGAATTAATTAAGATATAGAGAAGTGGAATGAGGCTGAAATGTGTCCTGGGTAACCAAAGAATTTTAAATGGATACTTTAAACTCAGATTACATTGTTCCTTTTCACATCTATATGAACATAAAGTTTCATGAAAGGGCCCTTAAATTTCCTGTTTTATGGGAGTCTTCCTTCATTCCACTTTTTTTTTCTTTTTCCCTTAGAATGTTAAATATCCTTCTCCTCTGGAGACTAAATTAGGTGCATCTTGAATTCATTTATTAGACAAGAAATCTTTTTTCTTCCCCAGAAGCCGTCAGTACCCTTTATATTTTAAATGAAAGGCAACCCTTTTCATGAAGGAGGGACTCCAACTTTCCTTGGGAATTATCTAAACAAAGTCACGTGTCTCCTTTTCTTTGTTCCATCTTCACATGAGAAAGCATAAATCATGTAACCTAACAAATAAACACAATTGACATGTTATTTCTCTTTCTATAGAGACATCAGTTCTTTAATCTCCTATTTCTTGTAAGCAGGCCTGCTTTGGAGGACTGAAATCCTAATGTATACACAATGGTATTCTGTAAGTAAGAAAGAAACTCTAATGGAACTGTACGTTAGAGAAATTTAATGTAACATGACTACATGAATACCTCTTGCTGTTTTGCTTCTCTCATCCCATTTAGCTATAAAAACCAGAAAGCATTCCGCTGAAAGGAAAAGAACAGCTAGCTAAGAGGAAAAATCTAACCGTGAAGTGCTGGCAATGCTCAGTGCCAAGAACCTGAGACTCTCTTTTTTTAAGCATGATGTTTTATTATGAAGGTTTTATAAGAAGTTAACTTTAACCTATTAAGAAAAGAGTGATTTGGAAATAAGGGAAAAGGAGCAATTTTGCCCTCTTCATTCCTCTCTAGTATAAACAAGGTATGAGGCTAATGCTTTCTTGGCATAACATGAAACTCTGAACTAACAAAAGAGGTGTAATTAAAGTTCACCTGGCCTCAGAGGTCTTCTTTCCATAAAAGTTAAACCATAATGGCTGGCACTCAGTGGCCAGGATTGGCCCGGGTTATTGGCTGTGACTTTTAATTGGTACAGAGTAGTTCAAAATAAAAGTCATTGAAACAAGTGGTGGAGGCCTCAGAGAGGAGCAGCTGGGGGAGCCCTTTTATGTGTCTATTTCAGGGATGAGATAGGGGTCGGCTTGTGTGAATGTTGGGTTTGTGAGCCTCTTAAGGCAACTCAGATATCTCTTGGAGTCTGTTTGAGAAAGGGCAAGAAAGTGAACTTTGTTCCAAAGAAAATGAATTTTGCTGTGATTTTTTCTTGTTTTATCTGGTCCAAGTGAATTCCCAACACTCAGCCCACAGGGTGCAGACAGTGCAGCAAGGCATTCTGGGACTCAGGTTGGGTATGGCAGCAGCACTGATAATGGCTAGGAGGGCCCAGGTGCTTACTGTGGAATAAATGAATCTTTCTGTCACAGGTAGATAAGATGAACTCTTTCCTAGTCAAAGTCCCAGGCAATAGATGGTAGGTATGCCTCCATTCCAAAGTGAGTTGCTAGAAAACTAACAGGGGCCTACAAAGGGCATAATGAAGACCAGAAGCCCGACACCCACCTCAAACACAGAAAAGGCTGCTGCTGGATAGTAGAGAGAATTTCTTGGAGGAGGGTTGGCTTGTGGTGGCCAGTTTGATGGAGCCCAGTGGAAGGAACAGCAAGAAGATCACTTGGAGAGCTTGTGCCCCAGGAGTTTGAGGACCCACTGGACTGTTGTCTCGGGAATCTAAAGATGGGATGCTGTGGCTATTCCCCTGAAGCAGTAGGGTAGAGAGAGTGACAGCATCTATGCAGCTTAGGAATTTGCCACACATCCCACCGAGGGGGAGGAGAAGATGCAAGAATAGGTGCGAGTTTTTTCTTGGACCAGAAGTGGGCAATGTGGGAGGCAGCCCTGCTAGAGACATTTAAAATCTGCCCAATGGCTCAGCACAGTGGCTCACGCCTGTAATCTCAGCACTTTAGGAGGCCGAGGTGGGGGGATCGTTTGAGGCCAGGAGTTCGAGACCAGCTTAGGCAACATAGGGAGACCCCCCCTCCCCCCACCCTCACTCCATCTCTACAAAATGATTTAAAAATTAACTGGGTTTGGCAGTGTGTGCCTGTGGTCCCCACTACCATGGATGCTGAGGCAGGTGGATCACCTGAGCCTGGGAGGTTGAGGCTGCAGTGAGCTGTGATCACGCCACTGCCCTCCAGCTTGGGCAACAGATCAAGATCTGGTGTAAATAAATAAATAAAATCAGCCCAAGAGGACTGCCTAGAGGGGTGATGTGAACCCAACCAGGGATTGGACCATTAAATTCCCTGGGGCTGAAGGAAGAAATAAAACAGCCAGAGGGAAATGCATTACTCATGTTAAGAGAATCATGGTATGATTTTTTTTTTTTTTTTTTTTTGCCACGTCTATAGCAAGAATGAAGGCCATTCTCAGTAATGAATGTTGACATCACTCTGAAAGGGATGAACAGTTATTGTGAAGAGCTCCAGAGGAACCCTGCAGAGGGACTTCAATCACAATCTAAGTGTAGAACTCAGTCTTCTTGGAAAGAAAAAGAAGAGGCTCGGTTGACAAATGGTAGGAAAATAGGAACTGGCTGTCATTCACACTCTTTGTAGTCACGCACAGAACATGATCAAGGGTGTTACACTGGGTTTCCGTTACAAGGCAAGCTCTGTGTATGCTCAATTCCCCAACAAAGTTGTTATCAGAAGAATGGGTCTCTTATTGACATCTGAAATTTATTGGGTGAAAAATACATCCAATGGGTTTGGATGAGGCCAGGTGTTGCTTGTTCAGTATCTCACGCCCAGAAAGGTAAGTTAATCCTTGAAGGAAATAACATTGAGCTTGTTTCACATTCAGCTGCTTTTATTTGGCAAGCCACAACAGTTAAAAACAAGACTTTCAGAATATTTTTGGATTGTATCTATATTTCTGGAAACAAACAGTTCAGCTGGCTGACGAGTAAGACCCAAGAGTTGTCTACCAACAGAAACTAGATGCCAGATAATTCCTAAAACCTATTCGTGATATATTAATGATGCAATAAAAGACCTTTATTGGAAAAATAAAAGAGAATTATAGTCTGATGTTCCTACCACGATCTCTGAAGAACCCAAAGATGCACCCTATGAAAAGTGGTCACCTTTAACCAGTCACCTAGTTTAGGGAGGAGCAGCTTAAAGCACCTATCCAGCCAGAGGAAATCAACCCCGGGTGAAACCGGTGATAGTCAAGGAAGATCTTCCATGGCCTTTTTCTTTCACTTCTCTTACCTTACAACCTTTTGGGAGCCAGAGCCAGACTAGTGAGTCGGGGAGAGCAGAAACAGGAGAAGAAGACAGAGAAATGGAGAAGGATTTTCTCCACTGCAGGTCTTCCTGCTGCAGAGCCCTGATCTCTAGGCGAGGAGAAAGTTCTCTTAAATGCAGCTCAGATTCTCACTATTAGGTAAAAGTGGACATTTCCGGTTTTGTGATTTGTTTTTTGTGTGATTGTAAGTGATCAAAGGACTTTTTGTTAACTAGGAATAAGTGGATTCCTGTGAGGTCTTCCTACAGTGCTTATGATTTTGCCTATCATCTAAGAATGAATTGAATAATTAGTAACGTCATTATGATATTACTTACTACCTAAGAGGAGTGGATAAGCTATTGGCTTTAGATTTCATCCAGGGGTCAAGAAACAATTAGCCTCAGACAGTGGGCTTGGATGGGCAGTGGGTTGGACAGGAATAAAGTTGTTTTCTGATTGTAGCAGTCCTTGAGTCAGTTCTGCTCAATCAATGTACCAGGGAGATTTGAGAAATTATTTTGTAAAAGACATTGGACGTCTCTCTTCCCACCTGTTTGCTGCTCCTGAAGTGAATTGGGGTAAATAAATGATCAAATAAATGATTTCTGGAGCCGCTGAGAATGTAATTAGAGAATGTAGCACACACAAAAGTGAAGGGAAACAATGCAGCCTATTTAAGATTCACAGACTATATGTTAAATGTTGCTTTGCCCAGGATGGAGTTATGTTTCTTAGCAATCATCCTACCAGAGGGTAGGAATCTAGAAGTACAAATTAATATTACTATTTTTATGCAGTAGAAGACACGTATGTAGAGCTCTTGATGGCAGGCATACTGCTACTTTAATAAAGTCTCATTTCAAACATTTCCCAGCACTTTATGAGATCACTTGTAGTTTTGTTTTGTTTTGTTTTGTTTTTTTAATGATGTGTTAAGTTCTAAAACATCCCGTTAGTAACCTGTTTCTGAAGTGGTTTTCCTTAGAACATGACAAGGTAATCAGCTCAGAACAGCGACACTCTGCTGGCGAGTGGAGCTATCTCAGGTCAGGTGGACCATCTGTTCTGGAGGAATGTAAACTAGTAAAATAAATCGTAAGTAAAGATAAAGTTGTTCATGCAGGAGGGGGAAGGAGACTAACCAACCTCTGCGAAGCTCTTGAAAAGCATCATTTCTCTGCAGTTTAGGGAGTCCCCTTAAGGAAATGGTGATTAGCACAAACGCTGCAGGGTGTCTGATAATTCACATTTTTATTCGTGTCTTTATTTAATTAATGCCTGCTCATCTACTCAGCTTCATGAGAGCAAGGACCCACTGTCTATTAGGTTTTAAATGATGTTCAAGTCTACAATCCTTTGATTTCTTTTCTTTCTTTCTTTCTTTCTTTATTTTTTTGAGACGGAGTCTCGCTCTGTCACCCAGGCTGGAGTGCAGTGGCCGGATCTCAGCTCACTGCAAGCTCCGCCTCCCGGGTTTACGCCATTCTCCTGCCTCAGCCTCCCGAGTAGCTGGGACTACAGGCGCCCGCCACCTCGCCCGGCTAAGTTTTTGTATTTTTAGTAGAGACGGGGTTTCACTGTGTTAGCCAGGATGGTCTCGATCTCCTGACCTCGTGATCCGCCCGTCTCGGCCTCCCAAAGTGCTGGGATTACAGGCTTGAGCCACCGCGCCCGGCCTGATTTCTTTTCTTTCTTTTCCCTTCATTATCAAAAGTATTTCCCTGAAAAGAATATTGCCTGTTGTCTCTCTGTTTCTCCCTGTCATCAACAACTTCTCCCATTTGGTCACCTGGACTAATCACACTGCCAGCTTCTATCTCAGGACATAGGGAGTGAGGCTTGCTTAGGCATATACACGCATGCTGCAGGATGAACGAGGTCAGGAAATACAGGCCCTTTCGAGCCTTGGAGGTCCTATGTCTTCTCAAGCCCAGGGAAAAGCCTAGCTTCTCTGAGCAAATCCGGAAGTGGTAACTGGACTTCAGGGAATAGCCCTTTAATTTTGGTTGATAAATGTTTACTGGTAAAGGCATACTTGAGATTAAAAACAAATGTAAACATTCTTACTGTCTTATTCAGTTTTCTGTTGCTTGTAAGAGAATACACGAAACTGGATAATTTATAAGAAACAGAGGCCGGGCACTGTGGCTCACGCCTGTAATCCTAGCACTTTGGGAGGCCGAGGTGGGTGGATCACCTGAGGTCAGGAGTTCGAAACCAGCCTGACCAACATGACGAAACCCCATCTCTACTAAAAATACAAAATTAGCCAGGCATGGTGGCTGATGCCTGTAATCCCAGCTACTCGGGAGGCTGAGGCAGGAGAATCACTTGAACCCGGGAGGCAGAGGTTGCATTGAGCCGAGATGGTGTCATTGCACTCCAGCCTGGGCAACAAGAGCAAAACCCCATCTCAAAAAGAGAAACAGAATTTCTACAGTTCTGGAGGTTGGAAAATCCAAAATAGAGGGGACACATCTGGTGAGAGCCTTCTGGTTGGTGGGGACTCTCCACAGAGGCCCGAGGTGGCACACGGTGTCACACTGCCAGGGGACTGAGTGTGCGAAAATGCTAGCTCAGGTTTCTCTTCCTCTGCTTATAAAGCCACCAGTTCCCCTCCTAAAATAACCCATTAATCTATAAATGGATTAATCCAATCACCTCTTGAGCACCCAGATCTCAATACTGTCACGGTTGAGAATTGATTTTCAACGTGAGTTTTGGAGCGAACGTTCAAATATAGCACTTGCGTTGTACCAGGGCTGATTAGTACATCTGAAAAAATCAAATGCAGAAATGAGCACCAGCATTTGCTCTTTATACTGGAGGCTCTTCTCCTTCTTGTTAGCACCGACAACTCTGCCAGGCTTCCTTCCGTTCAAAAAAGAGTAAACAAGGCCAGGAGTGGTGGCTAATACCTGTAATTCCAGTACTTTGGGAGGCTGAGGTAGGAGGATCACTTGAGGCCAGGAGTTTGAGAACAGCCTGGGCAACATAGTGAGATCCTGCATCTACAAAATAAAAGTAAAATTAGCTGGGCATGGAGGTGCATGCCTATAGTCCCAGCTACTTAGGAGGCTGAGGTGGGAGAATCACATGAGCCCAGGAGGCAGAGGCTGCTGTGAGCTATAGTCGAACCACTGCACTCTAGCTTGGGTGACACAGCAAGACCCTGTCTCAAAAAACAAAAAAGAGTAAGCAGACTATTTTTTTCCTTTTAAGGAGGGAGCAGGCAATAAGGAGACATAACTCCTAAAGAAGCAGAGCACCTAGTTCAAGATCCTGTTTCTTTATCTGGTTATCTGTGGATTCCCATTTTACAGCTTCCTCTATCAGAATTTGTTTTCAGCAACTTTGTGCTCATCAACTCTCTCTCCAACAAGTGATTTCAAGCTATTCTTGAAAAGTGAATGACTCCTGATTTTATACATTGGTTCTTATGATTGGCAACTGAACTAGAAAGCCAGGACAGCTTTCCTTCTTGGAGCATAAAACTAGGGCCTTTCTTCCTTCAGAGAGACACTTGATTAAGAGACCTTTTTAACAAAAAAGTTCTATAACACACACTTAAAAAATTTCAAGTAACTTGTGTTGTACAGACACACACATACACACACACATACACTAGTTTTACTAATGGAAAGGCAGCTTTAAGGCAAAGGCAATGAAATCTTTCCATTCCTTCCAGACTGTGGTCCAAGGTGAATATATTAGTAGAGCTTCAGATTTACCTAATGGTTTTCAGAAGCCAATCCCATAGCTTTGATTAATGCAGCCTCATAATGCCAATGATGTGTACCCCAGTAAATCATCAGAACACTTCCCCGTGGTAATATATCAGACATTCATTACAGGCTACTGTGGCTCAGGTGATATATTACTTGGGGGAAAAACATATCCAACTACCCAAAGGCCATATTGTGTGCCCTTGGGTAGGATTAAGCCTGGCTGCTTTTCCATGGAATCTGTTTGCAACTTTGAGCATGGTCAGAGAACTTTTGATTTTTTTTCCCCACAACGCCAGTGACATACTTCTCAATTTGCATGATTATTCTGTTCCAAAGGACCAAAACTCTCCGTAAGTGCAAATGCATGTGAAAAATGTTGAACACAGGTTAAAATCATGGATTTTAGAGTGACACCTGGGTTTGAATGCCAGCTCTCTCGCTTGATGGGCTATGTGGTCTTAAGCAAGTCAGTCACTCAGACCTTTGGTGAAGTGGGAAGTATTCGTGTATGTGATATCTACCATCGTCTGTAAAGGATGACCTGGGATTGAACATATAAAGTAGACTACTTAGTCCTTGATCCCTAATGAGCCAATAAATGGTAGCTAGTTACAAATGTTGCAATGGGGAACTCCTGACCAACATTTCTACAACCAACTTGGAATCTTCCCAAAATAATTACTTTGAGCTGCTTTGAGTGACTGGGTTTATATAGGAGTCATGGTTGATGATCCAGATAATGTCCTCCTAATTGGAAATCATAAACTAGAGCTGCAGGGCAGTGCTAAGTAGCTGGCCCAGCAGGCCCTGTCTTACTTGAGCCAGCTCCTTGCCTGTCAGTAATGACCAGCTTAGTGATGCGATTTGAGCATAGAATACCCTGTGGAGCCATGTGGACGGGATTGCAGAGAGAGAGGAAAAACTGAGCATTCTGGTTCTTGCCCCATGATTTTGGCCGTCAGTGCTGGAGGTGAAAGAAAAACATGAAACTGGAGAGACAGCCCTTTCCACCAAGCTTAGCTGAAATAATCTGGTTTCAAGCATCCCAGATAATCTCCGCCAAACTTTGGTCCTAACTGAGCCTCTACTGGTCTGATCTCTCAATCAGCAAAACCCATGGTTACCTTTTAAAAATTGTCCCACTCAGATTGTTTCAGAAATCCACCTGTGCCTCATGTGAACATCTTGTGGGGGGGGGGGAATTATATTTCTTACACACATAATATAACAATAGCACAAATAAGGAATTTTTCTATAATTTCACCAGCCTGACACACACAGTTTCATTGTCCTATAATCTTCCCCAAGATTTATGCTGCTCATGGTTTTATATAATTACATTATTACATAGTTATAATATTTAGATTGATTTTATTAGATAAGCAATGTATGAATATATATGTCCTGTAAAAATTCAAAACAATAGAAGTCTATAGAGCTAAAAGTGAGTCTTCATTACCTCATCCAAATCAGTTTTAGTTTTGTTATCATTTTGTTTTTTTCCAAAGTGAAATCACCTGCAAGTGTTGTCTGTGACTTCCTTTTATTCACTTAATATGTCTTAGAACTTTCCATGTCAGTACCTAGATCAAATGTTATAGTCTGCCTTTTTTCACTTAATATTTTTTTAAGTATTTCTTCATGTTGCCAAATGTTCTTACAATGTTTTTGAATGACGGGCGTGAGTGGGATTGAGGCCTAGGTGGCTTATTTATGGGATATCAAATAAGCTATCTCCAAAAGGCATGATACCAAATGAGCAGTGCTTATTTGGTAGTGAGTTTATTGGAGAATCATAGAATGGTTCACCGAAAAGGGATTCAGCCTATTCCCATTTTACAGATGAGGCAATCGAAGCTCCTAAATGGAGCACAGGAAGCAGAACGTCTTGCAGATCTGAGGATGAGGACCGCATGTAAGAAGGAGCTTGGGTCCCCGATGACTTCCTTGAGTAGTGTGCCAGCCCTGGGCTGCCCAAACCTGGACTTCTTATTACATGACAAACAAAACCAGCTTTTGGTTTGCTCACCGCAGTAGGGTTTCTATTACACGTAGCCACATACACTCCCAACTGACACAGCTATGTTCATTCGTTCATTTATTCACTCACCAGTTATTTAGTTTTAGTCATGTGCCTGCAATGTACAGACTATGTTCATAACACTAATAGCTAGCATTTATGGAATACTTATTACATACGATGCTTATGCCGAGAACTTTACATGTCTTTTCATTTTGTATTCACCACAACCCTCCAAAGTAGATATTATTTTCCTAATTTTACAAATGAAGAAACTGAAACTCAGATGAAATAACCCACTCAACAACACCCATGTAATAATCTCCAAAGCCTCTCTGACACTTAACTGCAAGAAATTTCACTTTATAGGCCGGGCACAGGGGCTCACGCCTGTCATCCCAGCACTTTGGGAGGCCAAGACGGGAGGATCATGAGGTCAGGAGATCAAGACCACGGTGAAACCCCGTCTCTACTAAAAATACAAAAAAATTAGCCGGGCGTGGTGGCAGTCACCTGTAGTCCCAGCTACTCGGGAGGCTGAGGCGGGAGAATGGCATGAACCCAGGAGGCGGAGCTTGCAGTGAGCCGAGGTCGCACCACTGCACTCCAGCCTGGGCGACAGAGCGAGGCTCTGTCTCCCCCCACCAAAAAAAAAAAAAAGAAATTTCACTTTATTCTTTAGGGTATAGGAACCCATACGATTTTTTCTTTGTTTTTTTGTTTTTGAGAAAGATCAAATTCCATCTTTATAATCACACTGTGAAGTAGATGTAATTATTCCCATTTTCTTTTTCTTTCTTTATTTATTTTCTTTTTTAGACAGGATCTCGCTCTGTTTGCTGGGCAGCCTCGACCCGAGCCCTGGGCTCACGCAATCCTCCCACCTCACCCTCCCGAGTGGCTGGGACCACAGGCGTGTGCCAGCATACCTAGATAATGTTTTAAAGCATTTTTGTAGAGACAGGGGTCTCCCTGTGTTGCACCTGCTGTTCTGGAACTCCTGGCCTCAGGCAATCCTCCCACCTCGGCCTCTCAAAGTGCTGGGATTACAGGCGTGAGCCCCGGCACCTGGCCACTGGGCCAGTCTGGCAGGGCTGTCTCCCACATTGCCCACTTCTGGTCCAAGAGAAAACACTCATTTATCCTTGCGCCTTCCCCACCCCCTTGGTGGGATGTGTGACAATTCCCATCTTTAAATGAGATTAAGACAGATCAACTGACTTTAATACGATTAATTCAATTTGACAAGCATGTATTGGGCACTGTGTTCTGGATACTTTGTTAGGTGCTGGGGCTACAAAGCCAAGTGAGGCAAGGCCTGGCTGTGGTGAAAGCTGCAGGGAAGGCAAGGCTTTGCTGGAATTACAGAGGTGGCAGAAATTGTGTTTTCTCCGGCTGGCATCAATTACTGACTTTCTGTCAGCAGAATATTCCAGATGGGCTGGTTTCTATAAAATCCCTAGGGAGAATCCCAGGGTTTAGGTTCTGGGGGAAGAGAAGAGAGGAAATTGGCAAAAGATACTGCTTGAAAAGGCCGTTTTTCAGTCTTTCCAAATCAGGTACAAAATAATGAACTGACAGAACACTTTCTATGTGTTAATTGTTCAGTTTTCCCTAGCGCAGGGAGGAGAAGAGAGAACGGCAACCTTTGCCACATGATTGGAGGCAGATTTGTTTACCAGATCAAAGCCTGCGGGTAATGGAAACCTCGGGATAGAGAGGGTGGTGCCATGCAGCCGGGCCTACAGCGCCTACTTAGCTGAATGTCTTACTCTGTATATTCTGGAGCTTGAACTGCACCACTTTGAAATGCCAGCTCTCTTTAGATTAGTCACAGGGGGATACCTGGGTTGCTGGAATTGCTCAGGGATTCCAAGATGTTTGTAGAGTGAAGCTACTGGGTCTGGATCAAGTTCGTTTCAGATACTGTAGACATATCCTGTGACAAGGGAAAAATGACATCGTCTTCGTTCCTCTAACCTGTGGGTAGCTAATTTTGAAATGATTAACATTTCCTGGTGTTAAGCTTTCTGAAAGACTCTCTATGTATCTAATGATTTCCAAGGAAATATAGAATCTACACTATGATTATTTTACTGAAAGCCAAAGGAAATACATTAACTGTAAATGTAGAGCAAGAGGGGCAGGAAAGAAGCACCACAAATCAACATCTTCATCACTTCCGGTGAGGGAGGCTGGGTGAGAAGGGCGTCAGGAAGACCTTTACTTTAAGTGTATTGTTCGAATTGTTCTTCATAATGAATCTGTACTAATGTGTTACTTCTATAACGTCAATATTTGTTGAATGTTTCTAGAAAGAAAAAATCCTTTCCATAATATGTATTAAAAGTGGTTCTTGAGTTCAATTATTTCCAATTACGGGAACCTCATTACTCTTTTTAAAAGTACAATTTAACATAATGTCATGTCTTGAAAATAAATGTTTCTAATGACAAGATAGTTTGGGATTGGAATTCCCTTCTCCAGAGGTTGTTTGCACTGGGAATGGACCCATAATACTTCACAAACAGTGGTGGAATGATTTGTGACTGCTAAGTGCCCAGAGACCAAGCAGCCCTCAGTGCGCGCCTGGTACTGTTATTAATATATCTGTCATCTTCGCCTGCTCTACAAATGTTAACTGGTTCACTCTCAAGTGGTATGAAGAAGTTCTTTGCTGCAGTGCTGCAGTTGGAACCTGAGGAATATATAGAGCTTAAGGGGGCTCTTTTCTTTTCTCTTTTCTTTTCTTTTCTTTTTTTTGAGACAGAGTCTCACTCTGTTGCCCAGGCTGGAGTGCAGTGGCGTGATCTCAGCTCACTGCAACCTCTGCCTCCTGGATTCAAGCAATTCTCCTGCCTCAGCCTCCCAAAGTGCTGGGATTACAGGCATGAGCCACCGTGCCTGGCCAAGGGGTATTTTTCACTGTGATTTTTGTGGGGGTTGATTTAGCAGTTGGTGAAATAGTGAGGGCCTGGAAGACAAGAAATTCTGTTTCATCACCAGCATGATGTCCTTTATGCTTTGTGTTCAAGGACTCCACTTCTAGGCCATGTGTGGGGTGTGGACACCTTCGGTGAGGCTGGGAGTCCCTATGTCGGGGGGTTGAGAGTAGGGAGTCCCGGCTCCTGAGTCCATGGGGGGTAAAGGCTGTCACATAACCCTTTCCCCTTCTACGTGAGAATTTTACCTTCAATTAACTTCTTTCTCTGTTTCCCCCAGAAACCCGACAAAGGTAGTATGTCAACTGTGTTATTAGGTATAGTGATGTCAAAAATGACTCCTTCCTGGGAAATTGCACCTGGATTCGGAGAACTAAATGCCTGAGAGGAAGTCATAGCTTTAGGCTTGCCCGAGAACAGTGACTCTTGATACAGGGTATGTCCCTTGGGGTGATGCTAAGAGCTACTGTGGAGTTGTTCAAAGACATATTGGCTCCTGTGGGGCATGAGGCTCCGGGGCTAGGGAGGATTCTACATGTGCTTGATGTGGTCTCATTTTCTTGTACTAGAACCCTGGGAAGCCAAAGAGGTCATCTCCTACTGTATGGATTGCTGCATAGATTACTGCCGAGGAAAACAAGCGCTGATGCTTCACTGCTAGTAAATAGAATATCCTGGTTTATATCCTGATACCAGGTGTGGTTGACTGCAGTCTTGTACATCTGAATATGTATTGAGTCTAAGAAACCCCTCGATGGGTTTTGCAAATCCACTCTGCAGCCATTTCCTAAGAAATGTCCCTTCCAGAGGCTTGTTGGGAGCCAGACATGGACCCATTTTCCTTCTTGTAGAACTCAAAAAATCTCTCCCCTTCCAGATCTAGAGGGAATCTCTTCCTCTGAATGTCTTCTTGAAGCCTTTTTGATAATCCCATTTTCCCTCCTGCTCTTAACACGATCTCTGTGGTGAGTAGAGTCCTTCAATAAGACTAGAGGAGCCATCACCTTCAAGTAACTCGGCCTTCTGCCCTGCAAAAACTGCTGAGACAGGAAATACTAAAGTTACCTGTTGGGAAAGGTGGGCAGTGGGGAATAGAAAATAAAACTCAAGTTAATACATAAGAAACCATGCCGTCACACTTGTTAATATTAATAATAAAAATCCCTTACCTTTATCCAGGGCTTGTGCAAAGCGTTTTCACAACCAGCATCTCGTTTCAGCCTGACAGTACCTTGTAAGAGAAGCAGGCAGTGATGTGGTAAGCACTCAAAAGGGAGAGGGAATCCCTGGTTTGTACCAGTTTCATACCACCAATGATTTAACAACTCTGAATTTCTAGATATTTAACAACCGGCTCAGGGGAGCTGGTGTGAGCGGATTCCAGCACACCCTTGGAGGCAGGACAGGTATAATCATCCTGATTTGAAGGCAAGCAAAGTGAAGCTCAGAAATTTTGTCCCAGGTCACAGAGTTAGTGAGAGGCAAATCTAGGAACTTGAACTTGTACCTGCTATTGCATGCTTTTTCTTGCTGAAGTAAGTCTATCCTTCATGTTATGTGGAATAGTAAAAAACTAAATCCGCAAACCACCAAGAAGAAATGCCTAAAACTCCCTGCTAATGTCTGTATTATCATCAGTCTTCCTTTTCTCCTCTTTCCCTTTTAAGAAAAGATTCTGTCAATGGGCAGAATCCTGTCCCCTCTTCAACCATCTGGGTCCTTACTCCACAAATCAACTTCTCCCTCTTGCATCCTAGAATCACCCCTCTCTAACCTGTGACTAGTGCTTCCTCCCTAACCTATGACTCCCCTTGCAATTTCTCTAAACTGACCACATGTCTCTGACTTGCTCACCATCTACTTCTGGCCACCATGCTTCTTGACAAAGTCAAACTGCATGCTGCTTCTATTTCAGCACTTTCCACGCTTGCCTCAGGCCACTGTCATTTGATTCACACTCCCCTAAGGCCCCAGATCTGCCCTCTCAAAAGCCAACTGTGTCCTCCTCAAGGCCAAATCCAGGCCTTATCTCAGTCTTCCTCTAGCTTATTCTTTCTTTCACACTTGACACCACTGATGACATCCTTCTTGAAATGCATTTCTCTCTCTGTTTGCCTGCTCGGTGGTGGGTGCTGGATCCCTGGGTTCTCATCATGTCTTTCTGAGTGATCCTCCTCTTAGGAAAGAGGCTCTCTGAGCATCCAGACAGAGCCTGACTAATGTGTGATTACTCAGTCATTGACTCTGTCACCCTGTCTCTTCCATTTCCCTCTGCTGCTTACATCAAACACGACCCTTGGCAAAGCTGACCTGACCACCCTTAAAACAGTTATTATGTTCATTTTAATTTTATTTTATCTGCCCCCTGACTCTGTGAAGAAGCTGCCACCTTGCAGCACTCGCCAGATAGCACACAAAAGGGACACACCAGGAGAGAGCCTCTGTTGGTAGAAGTCCACAGCAGGTAGAGATGACTGACCTCACACCTTGGCTCACATCTCTTGAGTCTCCTGGCCCCTGACTTTACTATTCTCATATATTTCTGTTTACTCCTTTGGATTTTATAGCTTGGCATGCTGCAAAGAGCATAGACTTTGTGATGAGAAGGAGCTGGACTTGAATTTTGGTTTTGTTACTTCCTAGCATTGTGGCTTTGGGCATGCCATGTAAACCTTCTGAGTCTGTGTTGTCACCTGAAAAGCATATTATATCCTGTTTGCAAGTAGACTATGGGCTGTGAGTGAGATATTGTATGAAAAGGGTCCAGCCTGGCTAGCACTTGACAAATGGCAGCTGTTGTCACTATTTTTGGTCTTCTGCCCTTCTTTCCAGTTTGTCTTTGGTACCTCCCCACAATGACTAGTTCTCAGTCCTGGCCATTGACGTTTCAAATACTGACATTTGGGTAACCCTGCTCCCGGCTGGATCTAGGATGCTCCCAACTGGAGCACCTGTCCTGCAAATGGCATTCTTGTTCAGACCTTAGCCTTTTGCTCTTTGATCTTTATTCTAGTCTCAAAATGAACACATACTGAAAGCATTTTTTTTTTTTGAGACGGAGTCTCGCTTCTGTTGCCCAGGCTGGAGTGCAGTGCCAGATCTCCACTTCAGCTCCGGCCCGGTTCAAGCAGAATTTCTCCTGCCTCAGCCTCCCAGCAGTTGACTACAGGCTTCACACCTCGGCCTCGCTTATTTTTGTATTTTAGTAGAGACGGGTTTCACCCGCAGTTAGCCAGGATGGTCTCGACCTCTCCTGACCTCGTGATCCACCCGTCTCGGCCTCCCAAAGTGCTGGGATTACAGGCTTGAGCCACCGCGCCCGGCCTGAAAGCATTTTTCACACTGGTTCAACCTCATAGCTTTGCCAGTTCCCCAGATCCTCCTGTGACTAGTTTAAGACCTAGCAAGGCAACCTTTTTGATTTAGAGTTTTTAAGTAACTTAATGTCAATCTGGAATGCTTTCCTTATAAGTGGTATTTTTATGTGTGCATGTGTATATTCATTCAAGTTGGTTCACTTTTTTCTTGACTGTTTATTGGCCTTTTGAGATCTGCGAGAAACTGTTACTTCTTGTTTTGGAAAGAATTGTCTCTCTCTTCTGAGTTCCAAACAAGTAAGTTTCTGGAAGTCTTTTTTTTTTTTTTTTTTTAATTATACTTTAAGTTCTAGGGTACATGTGCATAACATGCAGGTTTGTTACATATGTATACTTGTGCCATGTTGCTGTGCTGCACCCATCAACTCATCATTTACATCAGGTATAACTCCCAATGCTATCCCTCCCCACTCCCCCCTCCCCATGATAGGCCCCGGTGTGTGATGTTCCCCTTCCAGAGTCCAAGTGATCTCATTGTTCAGTTCCCACCTATGAGTGAGAACATGCGGTGTTTGGTTTTCTGTTCTTGCGATAGTTTGCTCAGAATGATGGTTTCCAGCTGCATCCATGTCCCTACAAAGGACACAAACTCATCCTTTTTTATGGCTGCATAGTATTCCATGGTGTATAAGTGCCACATTTTCTTAATCCAGTCTGTCACTGATGGACATTTGGGTTGATTCCAAGTCTTTGCTATTGTGAATAGTGCCGCAATAAACTTACGTGTGCATGTATCTTTATAGCAGCATGATTTATAACCCTTTGGGTATATATCCAGTAATGGGATGGCTGGGTCATATGGTACTTCTAGTTCTAGATTCTTGAGGAATCGCCATACTGTTTTCCATAATGGTTGAACTAGTTTACAATCCCACCAACAAAGTAAAAGTGTGCCTATTTCTCCACATCCTCTCCAGCACCTGTTGTTTCCTGACTTTTTAATGATTGCCATTCTAACTAGTGTGAGATGGTATCTCATTGTGGTTTTGATTTGCATTTCAAATCTGGAAGTCTTTTATGTTTAACTCAAAGGATATTTTGTATTTATTTATTTATTTATTATTTTATTTTATTATTATTTTTTGAGACGGTGTCTTACTCTGTCACCCAGGCTGGAGTGTAGTGATATAATCTTGGCTCACTGCAACCTCCGCTCCCCGGGTTCAAGCAATTCTCCTGCCTCAACCTCCCTAGTAAGCTAGGATTGCAGGCATGCACTACCACACCCGGCTAATTTTTGTATTTTTTAGTAGAGATGGAGTTTCACCATGTTGGCCGGACTGGTCTTGAACTCCTGACCTTAAGTGATCCGCCCGCCTCGGCCTTCCAAAGTGCTGGGATTACAGGCATGAGCCACCACGCCTGGCCTGTTGTTTTATTTAAAAATAAATTTCTCTACCAACCAGTAATAACCTATGTTAACATTTGGTGAACATCATCTTATTAATGCTTACATATAGACAGACAGAAATAGTTTCATAATTATAGGATTATGCTATTTTAAAAACTAAAAATTTAAATTATGATTTTGTTTGAATTTAATAACAAGGGAAAAATATCTTAAACTCTAGGTAAATGCTGAACTCTAGATAAAGGTTTCTTTGCCACAGAACTCTTAGGTTCTGTAAGATTTCACTAAAATTAAGAAAATAGTTTTTTAAAAACAGTAGGAAATCGGAGTATTTTAAAAAACTGCTTGTTTAACATTTAGATATTAGATATGAAATCCCTATTGTGAAAGATTAAGTTGAGTGCTATTCATACGTTCTGTCATCTCTTTCTTCACTTCTGAATTTTATGTTGTTTGTATTTTTGCTTTTTCAGGGCATATAATATTTGCTTTCTGTTTACTAGAAGTTAGTCTAGCTCTGTGTTTAGCTTTAGTTCTATATTTAAATGGATTCAGTGCTTCCCATCATATCTTTTCCATGGCTTTTCTATTTCTGCGGTTTTTGTTCTGATTGAGTTTTTAATTGTCTTGTTTTCATCGTGGGATAGCTGCTTTTTCAAAGACACATGGGTGCTGCGTATTCTGTCTTCTTCCATGTTTAAAAATGTCTATTCATGGAAGACAACTTGGCAGGATCAACTTTTTTAAAATTTAAACATTAAAACTATGAAACATTTCAAACATAAAGTAAAAGATAGTTCTATATCCACCATGGAGATAACAGATGTTAACATCTTGCTGTACTTGTTTGAGATCTTGAACTTTTCTTTAATGAAATAAAATAAAGCTTTATATTCTATGCTTTCCCTATCTCTTAATCCCCTTAACATTATCCTGAAGTTGATATTTATCATTTTTGTGAATGTGTTTCTACTTTACTTTTAATACTTACATGTATGCCTTATTATAATATGTATTTTAGTTTCAGATTATGTAAAAATGTATTTGTTATAGTATTCTGTTTTATACTTTTTGAACTTTATTCATTTAGCATGTTTTAAAGATTTATCTGTGATGGTTAATATAGACCTAATTGGCTTATAAATCATGGGATAATAGTGATATATTGCCTACTGGCTAGAAAGTTGTTTTAAGTGTCTCACTATTACAAATATTGCCGCCTTGAAACAATAAATAAATGATAAATTTCTCAATGCTGATTACTGAAAACGTAGTTTCACAGTAGCTTCTCTTTGGGGAACAAATCAAATGTAGAGTTTCTGTCCTTACTGTGACACTATCTGAAGTTCTGTTTGTTCATTTGTTTATACAGTTGACCCTTAAACAACACAGTTTTGATCTGCACAGGTTCACTTATATGTGGAGTTTTTCAATCAAACGCACATCAACAATACAGTATTCATGGGATGTGAAACCCACTTATGCAGAGGACCTACTTTTTATATCTGTGAGTTCCAAATGGTGGACTGCAGGACTTGAGTATGCGTGGGTGTGGGTATCCCTGGGGGTCTTGGAACGAGTCTCCTGCATTACCAAAGGACAATGGTACTTATACTCTACTCAGAACTATAAAAGTCATGACAATGCTTCAAGTCTGATCATTATCATGTATTTCTGAAAGGACTGAAGAGTTTTTAAATCATTTTTATTATTATTTCAAGAATAACATATACTCAAATTCAAACAATACAGAATGTGTTTGAGACAGGGTCTCACCCTGTCACCCAGGCTGGAGTGCAGTGGCATGATCTTGGCTCACTGCAACCTCCGCCTCCTGGGCTTAAGCTATTCTCCTGCCTCAGCCTCCCGCATAGCTGGGATTACAGGCACGATCATTACCGCCTGGCTAATTTTTGTGAGATGGGGTTTCACCATGTTGGTGAGGCTGGTGTTGAACTCCTCACCTCAAACAATCCACCTGCCTCAGCCTCCCAAAGTGCTAGGATTATAGGCATGAGTCACCACGCCCAGCCCAGAATCTTTAAGATATAACACTTAACAGTAATATAACCCCCAGATGATCTTTTTGTGCATATAATAACAATTGTATGTGTGGAAAATATATATGTTTGTGTATATGTGTGTATTAACATACTTAGGGTTCTGTAAAGATTTTCTCATTAAGAGTGGACTGTCATTTATGTGTCCATAAATAAAATTTTAATCAACTGAATAATAATGACATTGAACAGAGGTGAAATTTTAAGTTCATTCATTCATTTTCATTCCTTCCAACCACAGAACTTTTGGTTCTAGTATATTTCTCAGAAAAAAAGGGCTTATTTAATTAAAAGGATTTGTGTACTAAAGTGAAAACAGCGTGACATCATGGAGAAAGCACTGCACTAGTAGCAAAAGATCTTGAGTTCTAGAGTTTTTTCTTGGACAAATGACCAGTGTCACTGGGCCTCAGCAACTTCTTTAGGGTGGGGGATATTAATATCTGCCTGCCTAAATCAAACATTCTATGAGAGTTACATACAATAAAATACATGCAAGCACTTTGAAAACTATCAGTTCTGCAAATAAGTGTCATTTAAATATGTCAATGAGTTTGAGGAATTCGGAATAAGTTGGCAGCTTGCACGAATGTAGAGATCTCTGATTATACTAGATGTAGGAGATTTAATGGTCATTAAGTTCTTTGTTATACTTCCCATTGAGAGATGACGGATGATGTATAATTCCTTTCACCTTTACTTTTTTTTTTTTTTTTTTTAAATACTTTAAGTTCTGGGATACATGTGCAGAACATGTGGGTTTGTTATGTGCCATGGTGGTTTTCTGCACCCATCAACCCGTCATCTACATTAGGTATTTCTCCTAATACTATCTCTCCCCTAGCCCCTCACCCACCAACAGGCCCCAGTGTTGTGATGTTCCCCTCCTTGTGTCCATGTGTTCTCATTGTTCAACTCGCACTGATGAGTGAGAATATGAGGTATTTGATTTTCTGTTTTTGTGTTAGTTTGCTGAGAATGATGGTTTCCGGCTTCATCCATGTCCCTGCAGAGGACATGAACTCATCCTTTTTTATGGCTGCATACTATTCCGTAGCACTATATGTGCCACATTTTCTTTATCCAGTCTATCATTGGTGGGCATTTGGGCTGGTTCCAAGTATTTGCTATTGTAAATAGTGCTGCAATAAACATATGTGCATTGTCTTTATAGTAGAATGACTTATAATCCTTTGGGTGTATACCCAGTAATGGGATTGCTGGGTCAAATGGTATTTCTAGTTCTAGATCCTTGGGGAATCCTCATACTGTCTTTCACAATGGTTGAACTAATTTACACTCCCAACAACAATGTAAAAGCATTCCTATTTCTCCACATCCTCTCCAGCATCTGTTGTTTCCTGACTTTTTAATGATTGCCATTCTAACTGGCATGAGATGGTATCTGATTTTGGTTTTGATTTGCATTTCTCTAATGACCAGTGGTAATGAGGCTTTTTTCATATGTTTGGTGGCCACATAAATGTCTTCTCTAGAGAAGTGTCTGTTCCTATCCTTTGCCCACTTTTTGATGGGATTTTTTTTCTTGTAAATTTGTTTAAGTTCTTTGTAGATTTTGGATATTAGCCCTTTGTCAGATGGATAGATTGCAAAAATTTTCTCCCATTCTGTAGGTTGCCTGTTCACTCTGATGGTAGTTTCTTTTGCTGTGCAGAAGCTCTTTAGTTTAATTAGATCCCATTTGTAAATTTTGGCTTTTGTTGCCATTGCTTTTGGTGTTTTAGTCATGAAGTCTTTGCCCATGCCTATGTCCTGAATGGTATTGCCTTGGTTTTCTTCTAGGGTTTTTATGGTTTTAGGTCTTATGTTAAGTCTTTAATCCATGTTGAGTTAGTTTTTGTATAAGTTATGAGGAAGGGGTCCAGTTTCAGCTTTCTGCATATGGCTAGCCAGTTTTCCCAATACCATTTATTAAATAGGAAATCCTTTCCCCATCACTTGTTTTCATCAGGTTTATTAAAGATCAGATGGTTGTAGATGTGTGGCATTATTTCTGAGGTCTCTGTTCTGTTCCATTGGTCTATATATCTGTTTTGGTACCAGTACCATGCTGTTTTGGTTACTGTATTCCTGTAGTATACTTTGAGGTCAGGTAGTGTGATGCCTCCAGCTTTGTTCTTTTTGCTTAGGATTGTCTTGGCTATGCAGGCTCTTTTTTGGTTCCATATGAAATTTAAAGTAGTTTTTTTCTAATTCTGTGAAGAAAGTCAATGGTAGCTTGATGGGGATAGCATTGAATCTATAAATTACTTTGGATAGTATGGCCATTTTCATGATACTGATTCTTCCTATCCATGAGCATGGTATGTTTTTCCATTTGTTTGTGTCCTCTCTTATTTCCTTGAGCAGTGGTGTGTAGTTCTCCTTGAAGAAATCCCTCACATTCCTTGTAAGTTTTATTCCTAGGTATTTTATTCTCTTTGTAGCAACTGTGAATGGTAGTTCACTCACAATTTGGCTCTCTGTTTGCCTATTATTGGTGTGTAGCAATGCTTGTGATTTTTGCATATTGATTTTGTATCCTGAGACTTTTCTGAAGTTGCTTATCAGCTTAAGGAGATTTTGGGCTGAGACTATGGAGTTTTCTAAATATACAACCATGTCATCTGCAAACAGAGACAATTTGACTTTCTCTCTTCCTATTTAAATACCCTTTATTTCTTTCTCTTGCCTGATTGCCTTGGCCAGAACTTCCAAAAGTATGTTGAATAGGAGTGGTGAGAGAGGGCATCCTTGTCTTGTGCCAGTTTTCAAAGGGAATGCTTCCAGCTTTCGCCCATTCATTATGATATTGGCTGTGGGTTTGTCATAAATAGCTCTTATTATTTTCAGGTACGTTCCATCAATACCTAGTTTATTGATAGTTTTTAGCATGAAGGGGTATTGAATTTTATTTAAAGCCTTTTCTGCATCTATTGAGATGATCACTTTTTTTTGTTTTTGTTTTTTTGTTTTGTTTTGTTTTGTTTTTGTCATTGGTTCTGTTTATGTGATGGATTATGTTTATCAATTTGTGTATATTAAACCAGCCTTAAATGCCAGGGATGAAGCTGACTTGATCCTGGTGGATAAGCTTTTTGATGTGCTTCAGTATTTTATTGAGGATTTTTGCATCAATATTCATCAGGGATATCGGCCTGAAATTTTCCTTTTTTGCTGTGTCTCTGCCAGTTTTTGGTATCAGGATGCTGCTGGCCTCATAAAATGAGTTAGGGAGGAGTCCCACTTTTTCTATTGTTTGGAATAGTTTCAGAAGGAGTGGTACCAGCTCCTCTTGGTACCTCTGGTGCCTTTGTACCTCTGGTAGAATTCGGCTGTGAATCCATCTGTTCCTGGGCTTTTTTTGGTTGGTAGGCTATTAATTACAGCCTCAATTTCAGAACTTGTTATTGGTCTATTCAGGGATTCGAATTCTTCCTGGTTTAGTCTTGGGAGGGTGTATGTTTCCAGGAATTTATCCATTTCTTCTAGATTTTCTAGTTTATTTGTGTGGAGGTGTTTGTAGTATTCTCTGAGGGTAGTTTGTATTTCTGTGGAATCAGTGGTGATATCCCCTTTATCATTTTTTATTGTGTCTATTTGATTCTTCTCTCTTTTCTTCTTTATTAGTCTGGTTTGCAGTCTATCTATTTTGTTGATCTTTTTTAAAAAACCAGATTCTGGATTCATTAATTTTTTGAAGGGTTTTTCATGTCTCCATCTCTTCCAGTTCTGCTCTGATCTTAGTTATTTCTCGTCTTCTGCTAGCTTTTGAATTTGTTTACTCTTGCTTCTCTAATTCTTTTCATTGTGATGTTAGGGTATCAATTTAGATCTTTCCTGCTTTCTCCTGTGGGCATTGAATGCTATAAATTTCCCTCTAAACACTGCTTTAGCTGTGTCCCAGAGATTCTGGTACATTGTGTCTTTGTTCTCATTGGTTTCAAAGAACTTATTTATTTCTGCCTTGATTTTGTTATTTACCCAGTAGTCATTCAGGAGCTGGTTGTACAGTTTCCATGCAGTTGTGAGGTTTTCAGTGAGTTTCTTAATCCTGAGTTCTAATTTGATTGTACTATGGTCTGAGAGACTGTTCATTACAATTTCTGTTCTTTTGCATTTGCTGAGGAGTGTTTTACTTCCAATTATATGGTCGATTTTAGAATAAGCGTGGTGTGGTGCTGAGAACAATGTACATTCTGTTGATTTGGGATGGAGAGTTCTGTAGATGTCTATTAGGTCCGCTAATAGGTCTATTAGGAAAAGTGTAGTATCTGGGCCAGAATTCACTGTTCCTCAAGGCACAGTCGCTCAGGGCTTCCCTTGGACAGGGGAGGGAGTTCCCAGACCCCTTGGGCTTCCCAGATAAGGTGACACCCCATCCTGCTTCAGCTCGCCCTCTATAGGTTGCACCCACTGTCTAGCAAGTCCCAATGAGATGAGATGAGTACCTCAGTTGGAAATGCAGAAATCACCTGCCTTCTGCATTGATCTCTCTGGGAGCTGCAGACCGGAGCTGTTCCTATTCTGCCGTCTTGCCAGCAGTGCTCACCTTGACTTTTAACCAATAGAATGAAACAGCGGTGATGTCTGGGACTCTCAAAGCTAGATCATAAAAAGCCTATAGCTTCTGCTTTGGTCTCTTGAAAAACTTGCTCAAAGTTAATTCAACCACTGTGTGAAAAGACCAAGTACTCTTAGATCACCGTGCAGTGAGGAAGCCTGTGGTAGCTGCAATTCAGAAGCTGTGAAGAGAGAGATGCCTGTCCAGGCTTAGCTCCTCCAGCCCACTCAGGTTGGATTCCAGACCTGTAAATGAAGAAACAACCTTGGATGGTCCAGCTTTGCACCTATGACATTGTGAAGAGCCATCTTCGATATTGTGTCATATTTCAGACAGAGGACTTATACCCAATATGTGTAAGGAATTCTTACAGCTCAATATTAATAAGACAAAATCCAATTTAAAATGACAAAAGCATTAAACAGACAGTTCAGAAAAGATATATTAATGGGCAGTAAATACATGAAAAAATGCTCAGCATCATTAGTCATCAGAGAAATGCAAATTAAAACCACAAAGACATACCACTTTAGGCCGGGCGCGGTGGCTCAAGCCTGTAATCCCAGCACTTTGGGAGGCCGAGACGGGCGGATCACGAGGTCAGGAGATCAAGACCATCCTGGCTAACATGGTGAAACCCTGTCTCTACTAAAAAAATACAAAAAACTAGCCGGCCGAGGTGGCGGGCGCCTGTAGTCCCAGCTACTCGGGAGGCTGAGGCAGGAGAATGGCGTAAACCCGGGAGGCAGAGCTTGCAGTGAGCAGAGATCCGGCCACCGCACTCCAGCCTGGGTGACAGAGCGAGACGCCGTCTCAAAAAAAAAAAAAAAAAAAAAAAAAAAAGACATACCACTTTAGACTTATTTCATGAGTTAAAATTATAAAGGCTGATCATACCAATGCTGACAAAAACATAGAACTCCCATACCCTACTGGTGGAAATGTAAAATGATGCAAGACTCTGGCAGTTTACTTAAAAATTAAATACAGACCTACCAGAGGAACCAGCCACTTCACTCCTAGGTATTTATTCAAAAGAAATGAAAACATATGTTCATATGAAAACTTGCACATAAATATTCATAGCAGCTTGACTTGTAATATCCCAAAGTTGAAACAACTCCAATGTCCAACAGCAGATGAACGGGTAAACAACTGTGATAGATTCATACAATGGAATGCTGCTCAGCAACAGAAAGGAATGAACTATTGATACACACAACAACATGACTGAATCTCAGAATAATTATGCTGAGTGAAAGAAGTCAGACAAAAAGGGCACATACTGTATAACTGTATTTATACACAATTCTAGAGAATGAAAAACAATCTATGGGGATAGAAAAATGGATCAGGGACAGGGTAGAGGAAGGGTGGATTGCCAAAGGGCACAAGAAAACTTTTGGAGGTAATTTAAATTTTTATCTTTTTTGTAGTGATGGTTTCATGTTGTATATATGTGGCAGACAAAATCTACAATGACACAATGATCTCTGCCTCCTGATGTTCACCCCTTTGGGTAATCCCCTCTTTGTGTATGGGAACCTTGATTGGCTTCTAACCAATACAATATAGCAAAAGTGATCAACTGTTACTGTTGTAATTATATTACAGTATTTAAAACTCCATCTTAGTGGACTGCATTTAGAGACTTTCCTTGTGTGCCTGATGAAGTGATCATGTTGGAAAACCCAGAAAGTAAGTAGGATGGCCTCTAAGAACTGTGCGTGGCCTCTAAAACCTAAGAGTGACCTCCAGCCAACAGCTAGCAAGAAGTCAGGGCCTTCAAGGCTGGGTGCAGTGGCTCACGCCTGTAATCCCAGCACTTCGGGAGGCCAAGGTGGGTGGATCACGAGGTCAGGAGATCGAGGCCATCCTGGCTAACACGGTGAAACCTCGTCTCTACTAAAAATACAAAAATTAGCCGGGTGAGGTGGCGGGCGCCTGTAGTCCCAGCTACTCGGGAGGCTAGGGCAGGAGAATGGCGTGAACCTGGGAGGCGGAGCCTGCAGTGAGCCGAGATTGCGCCCCTGCACTCCAGCCTGGTGACAGAGTGAGACTCCGTCTCAAAAAAAAATAAATAAATAAAAAATAAAGAAAGAAGTCAAGGCCTTCAATCATACATTCACAAGGAAATGCTTTCTGCCAGCTTGAATGAGTTTGGAAGCATATTCTTCTTCACTCAACCACCAGATGAGAGTGCAGCCCAGCAAACATCTTGACTGCTGCCTCCTGAGATTCTGAACAGAAGCCCCAGTCAGGCCATGCCTGGATGCTGGACCACAAAACTGTGAGGTGAGATAATAAATGTTATTTTAAGCCACAATGTCTGTGGTAAATTGTTATAAGGCAATGGAAAATCAATATAACACATACATCAAAACAGAGCAAATTGCATACTTCAAATATGTGCAGATTATTGTACTTCAACTGTGTATCAATAAAGTTGTAAGAAAAAAGTAAGTCAAGGGAGGTGAAATCTGGGCAGAGGTCCCAGGACATGGCACCCAGGGCAGTAGGTTAGAGAGGCTTGAAAAGAATAAGAAATAAAAAGGCCAGGGAAACAGGAAGGAAGGAAGTCAGAAAAAGAATGGAATTTGGTAGAGGTGGAAAGGGGTGGATGAAACATATTTTCTGAAACTTTTTTCGGGTGACTTTTTTGCAGGTTTTTAACAGTGAGTTGACAGTACACTTGTTTGTTTTCTGTGGCTTTTTTTTTTTTTTTTGAGACAGGGTCTCGGTCTGTCATGCAGGCTGCAGTGCAGTGGCATGATCTCAGCTCACTGCAACCTCTGCCTCCTGGGTTCAAGCGATTCTCATGCCTCAGCCTCCCAAGTAGCTGGGACTACAGGCACGTCCACCATGACTGACTAATTTTTTTTTTTTTTTTTTTGTGGAGACGGGATGTCTCCATGTTGCCCAGGGTGGTCTCCAACTCCTGAGCTCAAGCAATCTGCCCACCTTGGTCTCCCAAAGTGTTGGGATTACAGGTGTGAACTATCCTGCCTGGCCAACAGTATGCTTGTTAAGACCATGATAGAGAGATGTTGAAGACATCAATGCTAAATGTGCTTTTGGATTGCCAGTGGTGAGACTGTGAACTATTTGAAAAAGATTGTTGAAGAGTGGCTTCTTTTTATGTGCCCATTCCCTCAGTAACCATATGTGTGGCTCTGCCTGCAGGCTCCATTCACCTCATATCAGAATGTAACTATACCTCCCTTATGAAGAGTCTATGATGCATGCATAGTGGACAGGAGCAGGAATCCAAGCCCAGAGGTTCAGAACAGATCAGCATGGAGACAAGGGGAACAGAACATCAGGATGTTGGAAGGAGCCTGACAAGGCTGAACAATGCCTGGAGATTTAGCTGTGGTCACAGGTGGGTAAGGTTCTGGAGAATAGGAAGAGGGTGTGTGTGGCAAAATGATGAGTACTGTGTGTGTAATAATTTTAAATCTGAGCAGATCTGAATGAAATCTAGAAACCATGCTGAAGATGTTATAGCCTGGACACCTCCCACCCTCCAAACACCCCTGCCATAGTCAAATCTAAACATGTTCCAGAAGCGTGTATGTTTGGGTATGGCCATGGAGGGGAGCAGACTAGAGACAGAGTAAGTGTCGCAAGATTGCAGGTAAGATAAACTGGAAATATTTTTAAAAGATAGAAGAGAATTTAGTGGGGAGCAACCTAGAATTGGGCATGACTCTTTCAAAAAGTTTTTTTTTTTTCTTTTCTCATTTCAGTGCCTTCGTGCAAAGCAGCAATATAGGAATGCATAATTATCATTCTTTTGGTCATCCAGCATGTAAAACTCCTTACTGTTTGACAAATCATCCCATTGTATTGAGTCTTGCTTCCCAGTATGGTAGCTGAAAAGAGGTCACATTTTCCTCTTCCAGTCCCCTGGAGGCTAGGGTGCAGACACATGGTCAAGGCCTAGCAATCAGATATGATTTCTCAAGTCTTTGAATCCTGAGCTGGTGATGTAAACATCTAAGACTGTTTAGGATTTGTTCATGGTGGTGGCATTTGGAGACCGAGGCTGCAGGGCAGTGGGATGTCTTCACCATCTGCTCCAGAGATGATATGTCTTTGGCTGTGGTTCCTGATGTCTATCCTTGACTTCTGGCCATTTTCCCAGCCTAATTCTCCAGCCCTCCAGATTATTCTTTGAGTCACCTGGTAGTTTTCCAACAAGTTCTTATTCTGGAGTCACTTTCTGCAGTTTGCATCCAAGAACCCTCACTCATTTAACAAAAAGCCTTCTGGAATATTAGCAAGAGAAGGTCACATGCACAACTTCCTTCCCGACAAGGAATTTGTCTTTTTATAGGACCTTTCTTAATGTTCTTTTTGTGTTATCTAACCAAAGAACCGGAATGAAGAAGCATGCGTAGGTGTCAGCTGGTGTACAGGAATTTTATCTATTTAATACTGTTGATTTTTTGCCCTTTGGAAAAGAAAAACAAGTTATTCTGACATCTTTGTTATTCAAATAGAAAGTATATTTTTTGGCTAATAATGTATTTTAAAACCTCTTATTTTGGTCAAAACTATCTGGCTTGATTTAAGCACCTTACTTATTAATTTCTGTTCATGTTTCCAGAATAAGATGCAGCAACTGAAGATCAGTAATGGGCCCCTCAAACTCTGACTGAATCATATAAAGAAGTCAGTAAGGCCGGGTGCGGTGGCTTACACCTGTAATCCCAGCACTTTGGGAGGCTGAGGTGGGCAGATCACTTGAGGTCAGGAGTTCAAGACCAGCCTGGCCAGCATGGTGAGACCCTGTCTCTACCAGAAATACAATTAGCCGGGTGTGGTGGTGCATGCTGGTAATCCCAGCTACTCGGGAGACTGAGACAGGAGAATCGCTTGAACCTGGGAGGTGGAGGTTGCAGTGAGCCAAGCACACCATTGCACTCCAGCCTGGGCGACAAGAGCAAAACTCCATCTCAACAAAAAAAAAAAAAAAAAAAAAAATCAATGAGAGATAAGTCTCCTGGTTCCAGAGAAAAAGAAATGACTAAAATGTCAGGTTTAATAGGACAGAAGATGATGCCATGGCAGGAGAGAAGAGAAGACAGGGAGTGCTATAAAACAATGGTTTCCAGCCCCTGGGCCACAAAACCGTACTGGTCTGTGGCCTGTTAGGAACTGGGCCACCCAGCAGGAGGTGAGCAGCAGATGAGTGAGCATTCCTGCTGAGCTGTGCCTCCTGTCAGATTCGCGCAGCAGTAGATTCTCATAGGACTGCAGACCCTGTTATGAACTGCACATGTGAGGGATCTAGGTTACATGCTCCCTATGAGAATCTAACCAATGCCTGGTGATCTGAGGTAGAACGGTTTCATCCCAAAACCATCCCCCCAGCCCCAGCTGTGGAAAAATGGTCTACCATGAAACCGGTCCCTGGTGCCAAAGAGGTTGGGGACGGGATGGCTGCTGTAAAAGACATGCACTCTGGATACAGCTGCACTGCCTCTGTCCCCATCATATGCATGAGACCCACCTCTGCTAGAAACAGATGAGTCGCAGGTGGCCAGTTCAGTTCCTTGTGGTCCAGGAGTCAAAACTAATATGGTGCCATCATATCCACCCAGACCACAAAGTCTCTACCCTTGGTCCAAAGGTGTGGGAACGAGCACCAGCTGCAGCTTCCTCTGTTTACAACATCCAAACAAATTTACCTCCTTAACTTTGCTCAAAAGAAAGTTATTGTGGCCAGGCGTGGTGGCTCACGCCTGTAATCCACTTTGGGAGGCCAAGACAGGCGGATCACCTGAGGTCAGGAGTTCGAGGCCCGCCTGGCCAACGTGGTGACACCCCGTCTCTCCTAAAGATACAAAAATTATATGGGTGTGGTGGGGGGTGCCTATAATCCCAGCTACTTGGGAGGCTGAGGCACGAGAATCACTTGAACCCAGGAGGCGGAGGTTGCAGTGAGCTGAGATCATGCCACGGCACTCCAACCTGGGCGATAGAGTGAAACAGTCTCAAAAAAAAACAAAACAAAGTTATTGTGTAATATTTACTATATACTAAAAGACATGTGGAACGTATGAGAAAGTGCAGTGACAAAATAGACATCTGCAATCCCATGACCCAAACTAAGAACTAGAAAGTTACCAGTAGCAACGCCAGGCACGGTGGCTCATGCCTGTAATCCCGGCACTTTGGGAGGCCAAGATGGGCAGATCACCTGAGGTCAGGAGTTCAGCACCAACCTGGCCAACATGGAGAAACTGCATATCTACTAAAAACACAAAATTAGCCGGGTGTGGTGGTGCATGCCTATAATCCCAGCTACTTGGGAGGGTGAGGCAGGGGAATCACTTGAACCTGGGAGGCGGAGGTTGAGCCAAGATCGAGTCATTGCACTTCAGCCTGGGCAACAAAAGCGAAACTCCATCTCAAAAAAAATAAAATAAAATAAAATAAATTACCAGTAGCAGGACATTTACCCTTTTTCTTTCTTTTTAAAAACTTCTAGTGTGGAGTAATTAGTTCAGTCAAAGTATATCTATAAACTTGGATTGATTGAAGTAGACAGTAAATAGACCATAAACAAGTATCCCTCATAGATGGCTATCTAGTCTTTAATTAAACACTTCCAGTGACAGGATATTCACTACCTCATAATGCAGGTGATGCCATTATTAGACAGGCGCTGTCTTTAGAAGGGTCTTCCCTATATTGAAGTGAAATCAGCATCCTGAAACTTCTATCCATTATTCTCAACTTTACTTGTGAGAGACACCGTGGCTCAGATGCAGGCTCTGCAGCAGACATCTGAGGTGAAATCTCAGCTCACTTACTTACTGTGATCTTGGACAAATTACTTAACTAATTTCCTTTTACCTCAGTTTCATCTTCTATAAAATGGGAAGAATAATAATATGTAGGGCAAGCGAGACCAGACCACATGTGCTGGTTTGGGTTTGAGGACTGGTGAGAATAAAGACTTGGATTTGGCTTGACTTACTTTAGCTTTCTCTGGGGGTGCAGTGGCCTGAGCCTGTAGTTCCAGCTACTTAGGAGGCTGAGACGGAAGAATCACTTGAGGTCAGGAGTTCCAGACCAGCTTGGACAATATAGTAAGAACACATCTCTAGAAAGAAAAAAAAGGAAAGAAAATTACTTTAGCTTTTGTGTATTGCCTGAATCAGGAACATGGTCAGTTGTAATTTACAGAAACTAATTTAGGGGTTTTTTGTTTGTTTTGGTTTAGTTTTTAGAGATGCAGTCTCATTTTTTTGTCCAGGCTGCTCTTGAACTCCTGAGGTCCAGCGACCCTCCTGCTTCAGCCTCTGGAGTAGCTGGGACTACAGGTGCATGCACACCACTGTGCAGCTCTAGGATTTTTTTTTTCTAGGGAAAGGGAAGTAGGCTGCCCAGAGATGGCATTTTTCTGCTCCACCAGTTTTAGTCTCTGGTTTCTGTGGCTCAGGATGGCTACTGAGCCACCATGTCAGCGTTCTTGACAGGAAACTGAAGAAAGAGAAAGGACAGAAAGAGTGCGTGCTAGATCCTGTCTTCCATTCAAGTAGCTTTCTTACAAATCCTGTAACCCAAGGTCCTCGGTTTTTTGGGTATGTACTGTGAAAAAGTACCTGCTTGTAACTGTTCCATCTTGAGTTCTTGTTGTTTCAAGAAGTTCCAGGAAGAAGCTCAGCCCCAGAAAGACAAAAACTGGTTGGATCTAGAGATGCCTGAGTTGGAGATGAACTTTAGTGAAATCTCCTCATTACCATATCAAAAACCCTGCCCAGGGAGGAGCTTATTCACCATTTTCTATATGCATGATGTGTGTAGAAGCATGATCGGTGACTGTGTTGACTTTACTCTACCTCTGCATACAAAAACTCAGCTAACCAGTCCAATAAAAGCCCTATTTTCACCGGTGTTTGGGAAGGCGCTGCTTTGTGGGACTATCCCCGGTATCCTCCTTACTTGTTCTAAGTAATACAATCCCCTTGTTAAATCCTTCTTGGTTATGATCATTGGACTGTCACCTGCAAAGCTATTGAATCCATCTGTTATGTGAGTAACAATCCCATGTAACAATGTACACTCACCTGTCACTGGACAGAGCTGAGCCACATGGCCATTCTTGGCTATAAGGCGGCCTGGGAAATACAGTCTTTTAGCTAGATCATTACCACCCCAGATAAGGTTAGGATTCTGATGCCAAGAAAGAAGAAAGGAGTGGATACTGAGCAGGCAAACTGCAGTGCCCCCTACATGACTGAATCAGCAAATAAGCAGTACAAAGTTTATAGACATCTTTGCTATGTTCTATCTATCTATCTATCTATCTATCTATCTATCTATCTATCTATCTTGCATGCAGATATACAACATAGCAAAGCTATCTCTCCCTCTTTATATATATACACATATATATACACACATACATACATCTTTGCTATGTATCTATCTCTTTCTCTAAATATATACACACACACAGAGAGAGAGATCTATATATCTATATCGAGAGAGAGAGAAAGAGAGATTTTAAGGAATTGGCTCGTGTGATTGGCCAACAAGTCCAAAATCTGCAGCACAGGCTGGCAGACTGGGGACCCAGGGAAGAAATGATGTTTGCAGCTCAAATCTGAAGTTAGTCTGGAGACAGAATCCTTCTTCCTCAGGGGATCTCAGTCTTTTAAAGCATTCAACAGATTGGATGAGGCCCATATTATGGAGGGTAATCTGCTTAACTGGGTCTACAGATTTACATGCTAATCATATTTAAAAATGGCTTCACAGGCTCGGCGTGGTGGCTCACACCTGTAATCCCAGAACTTTGGGAGGCCAAGGCGGGCAGCTCATGAGGTCAGCAGATCAAGACCATCCAGACTAACATGGTGAAACCCCGACTCTACTAAAAATACAAAAAAATTAGCCAGGCGTGGTTGCGGGCACCTGTAGTCCCAGCTAGTCGGGAGGCTGAGGCAGGAGAATGGCATGAACCCGGGAGGTGGAGCTTGCAGTGAGCTGAGATTGTGCCACTGCACTTGAGCCTGGGTGACAGAGTGAGACTCCATCTCAAAGAAATAAACAAATAAAAAATAAAATAAAAATGGCTTCACAACAACATCTAGACTGGTGTTTGGGTATCACGGCCTAGCCAAGCTGACATAAAATTAACCATCACACATGGTTACAGATGCAAGCAGATCTGGCTGCCTGGTGGCTGTTTGTTTCTAATGGATTCAATGGAGATGAGTTCAGTGGGTTCACCAGCTTATACAGAGGAGGAACTCACCAGGTCAGAAGAGCCCAGAGCCCTGGTTGTTGCCTTTTGCATCTTCTAAGGCTGGAGGTGTAGAGGGAGGGTGTGGGCCTGCATGGCACTCAGGGGCCACATTGTTTCCTGGAAGGTAGTTCTTGTGTCAGGGTCACAAAACCTAGTTAGTTCCATGTTTTATTTCTTATGGCCCCTAAGGCCTGCACACGGGCACACTGTAGAGCTGTGTTGTGGACTGAGTCAGCTCTGTCCCGTAGAACTGCCTCAGCACAGTGCTTGGCACAGGCTGGGTCCCCGACAAATGCTATGTGGAAAAGCTCTAATTCCTTAGAAATATTTGACTATAGTTCCACGTGCTTTCATAAGTATTTCTTCTCCTAAATGTACCTGATTTCAGGCTTAGGTCTTCGTCACCTTGACTATACATTGTAATTTTGGAGGTGGGGGGCGAGGGTGGGAGGAGAAATGGGAATGGGTGAGAGGACTTTCTCATTTTAGCAGATGTTACTGAGCACTGTAGCTAAACACATCTCTAACACATGCGGAAATGTTATGTAAGTTGAATAACAAAAGCAGTTTGTTTATATGCAGTTGGATAGCTCGCTCTCTCTCTGTAGAGGAAAGAAATCCTGTTTTCACCAGGAACATTTATTTTGTGGGTGTGCAACTTCCTCCTACTTCTCCTTGGTTTGATGTGGTGACAACTCATTTCAGCACAACTGCAGACAACCCAGATCAGAAGAAAGGAGAGGAAGGGGTAGACTGAATATGTGGTGTTTGGTGATATTGTGTAGCTAAATGGCAACTCTACTCTACTTTTCCTGAAATCCTTCGGGTATAAAGTTCAGGGAGAGTTGATACCTGATTAATACATATAAAGAGGTTAACATAATGTACTTCCAATTACAGATGGTGAGTTATTCTCCTACTTGCTTTCTTATGCCAAATAGGTAAGTCTTACATTAATGAGAGGAATAGTGAAATGGAGCAGGGTAGGCGGAATACATTTCAGAACTTAACAATAACAAAATATATATGCACATATTCAATTTGCAACTTCCCTTTGGTTTTCATAGCCTGTCTGTGGAAGGCCACCCAATTAGTTAAGAAGAAAAGGGGTTGGAGATCATGACTAGTTATTTTATGTGCACTGAAATAGAGGAAATGGCCACAGTTGTTTTGCCAGGGGTGTCCAAACCCTACCCTCCACCCCCACCATTAGACTAGAAAAGGCATCTTATAGCATCAAACAACTTAAAGAGATGTAATAAGGAAACTGCTTCCTTTGCACATCTGTGAAGAACATCTGGCTCTGGAGTTAGCCCTGGCAACTTTAGCAGTTAATTGGTGGCCCACAGACTGAAAGGGAGGCAAACCCTCCAGTCATCAGGCTCGTCTGCAAAGTTTCTTGGTGGCATAACCACGAAGCCAAAGGGTAAAAAGCATCTGGTGCCTTTTTCTGCTGCGCACTTTGCCTGTGCTGAGCTTATTCCCTGACCATAGACTTAAAAGACAGAGGCTTATGGAGACTTAGGCGCTGGCCTCAGAGAGCAGTACATCTGAACTCTGCCCTAGAGGCTCTTTATCGTGAGCACTGTGGGGCGGTCTGGGGGCTCGATCCCTCAATTACTACTTCATCTCTTTTGTGATATAAGATTATTGAAGACACGTGCCTTGTTGTATTTTCCAAAAATGGCCACAAAAATAGCTCTCATCCCACATGCTCATCTACAATATGACTTCTCCTCCCCCATTGAGATGCAGTCTTATTTCCCGCCCCTTGAATCTCAGCTGGCCTCAATGGCTCACCTGCAGCCAATAAAATGTTGTGGAGGTGGTGTGGTGTGACTTCCAAGGTTAATCTAGAAAAAGCCATGCAGCTTTCTCCTGGCTGTCCTGGAAGGTTTGCTTTTCAGACATTCCCTCCTGAGATGCTCTGTTATAGGACCAGCTGTCATGCTGTGGGAAATCTACGTCACATGGAGGGCCAAATGCAGGTGCTCCTGTCAACAGTCTCAGCAGAATCTGGCCTTTCAGTCATTTTAGCCTTGACACCGGATATATGAGGGAAGAAGCCTCCAGATAGTTCCAGCTCCAACTGAGTTTTTAGCAGGGGTCCAGACATTGTGGAGCAGAGACAATTCATCCCTGCTATAACATCCAAATTCCTGGCCCACAGAATCTTTGAGCACAGTAAGATGGCTGTTTTATGTAAGTTTGAGGTCGTTTGTTATACAGCAATAGATAATCGGAGCATGCGCATAAGAGATACTTTTGGAGGAATCTGCAAGCAGGCTATTAATCAGAATGCCCCACTTCCCCTCCCCTACACCAGAACACTTTTCTGCATGTCCAGCAAAGTATTGCACAATGTCTAACTTATAAGAGAGGTACAGTTACCCCCAGCCTCTCCTTTGTAAGCAATGGAAAAAGATGCTCATTCCCCTGAGACAATGCAGCCCTACCCCACAACACATAGCCTGGCAGGCCAAGTGCAGGTTCCCATCCCACTGCGTCCCCAGCCTGGCTGAATATCTTGTGCAGTGCAGGAACTATACAATTGTATACAGCAACCTTGAAGAAGTGTAAAGTAAGCTCTCTGTCCTCAAGGAATTTACATTCTTATTGATGATCTAAAATATGTGTAGTTTAAGATGGAAAAGTTTTAAATGCTAAATCATGAAATAACACTGACTTTACAAAGAATTTGGCAAAAATAAGAAAAAATATGGAGGTGTAGAAAAAGCACTGGACTTTTAAGTAGGAGATCTGAGTAGAAGAGCCAAACTCAAGCCATGTCCTGCATGACACTAGCATGGCCTTATTTGGTGGCTGGGAATAGGCACTTCAGTTCTTTGGGCTTCAGTTTCCTTTACCTGGGGAATGAAGTTGGTCTAATTGGTGCTTCTCAAACTTTTCTGTTGTGATATCCTGATGGCATAACAGAGTGATGTCTGAGGGTTTAATCTGGATTGCCTGGCAAGAACTGGACTTAAAAAAACTGCACAACCCCTTGATTTGTTCAGATGACTCACTTCTCATTGCCTTTAGTTTCCAGGGGGGGAAAAAATGACCTTAGTAGAAAAGTCTTCCTCAACCACTGTATTTCAAAAAGCACAGCTCCTTCACCATGACCACTCTCTGTCTGTGGCACGTTAAAGATGGCCACAAATTCTTTAATATTCTTCCTGTTGAGAGGGAGGTCTATGTCCACTTAAATCTAGGCAGGTTCAGTGGTTTGAGCAATGGAATATAGCAGCAATGGTGCTGGACCAGTTTTCAGGTCCAGGCCTTAAGAGATTGGCAGCTCCCACTTCCTGCCTCTCGGAACAGTTTCTCCAGGAGCCCTGAATTTGATGACTTGAGACCACCATGCTGAAGCGGCCAAGTGTAGGTGCTCCAGTCAACAGTTACAGCTGAGCCCTACCTTCTGGTGCTTTCCACCAAGGCATCAGATATATGAGCAAAACCACTTTGGACTCTCAAGATAGGTCCATCTGCCAGTTGATGCCACTCAGTAGAAGGACCACCCAACTGAAGCCTGCTGGAATACTTGGCCCATAAAATTGTGAGATATCATAGAACAGTTCTTGTTTCAAATAACTAGGTCTTGAGGTGGTTTGTTACACAGCACTAGATAACTGGAACATGAACCCTCAACCTGCTTTGCTTTCTTTACCAGGAGTGCTGTCTTGGATCTGGCTCACACTGGATCACAGGAAGTTAAATTTTCAAGAATTGTATGAGCCAGTTATTAAATACAGCCACCATCAGGAATTGAATGATTTAACTTCCAATTAAATTAACTATATTAAAAGCGAAGTTAATAAATTCTCAAAGCTCATCACTTCCTAGTTCTTTTACTACGTATTTCTCTTACTTATGCTCTTGAGATTATTAATGTCTATGGTATTTGTGTGGTGGAAACACTCTACAGTCAGGCCCTAGTGTACTCTCCCAACACCCTGTCTAATGACATTGCATTGGTAGCTTGAAATTGATCATG
This sequence comes from Papio anubis, assembly GCF_008728515.1. Taxonomy (NCBI): domain Eukaryota; kingdom Metazoa; phylum Chordata; class Mammalia; order Primates; family Cercopithecidae; genus Papio; species Papio anubis. The sequence continues at coordinate 47,928,950 of NC_044982.1, read as the reverse complement.
GTAGAACTATTTACACCACAGAAATTTTCCAATCCCTCTCAGAAAACTGGCTGTTAGACATTTATACCAGCACACCACTACCATTGTTTACTGCATTTATAACCATCTGATACAATTGATGCTTATTAATTATTTGCTTATTCCACACCCCTGACCCCTGCCAATGGAATAGAAGCTTCTGTTTTTTTATTCATCACTACCTCCCCAGAACTTAGAAGAGTGCCAGGCACAGAGGTGTTCAGTAAATACTAAGTGAATGAAGGCATCCTCCTCCTGTTATCTGCTACATCCCTCTTCTTGGAGACTGCTGGCTTCCTTCTCAGCAGCTGTGTGACTCTACCCCACTGGCCACAGACACCTGATTCAAGCTGGACCAGGGAGCATCCCTGAACTGCACATACGGAATTGGGTGAGACAATGTGTTTGGAGAGAGGGAGAGAGGGACACAGCGAGAGTACAAGCTAGCAACTGGAGTGACTGGTACTTTAAAATGTGAATTTGGAAGCTATGGACAACCATTTTCAATTCACCATGAGGAATAAGTAGTAAAACTAAAAAGCCCTTCTTGCAAGAAGAATGAATCCACTTCTCAGATAGACGCCATGATAAGACAGAGGAAGGGAGAAGACTGCCTGGTGTTTGCCCCTCCTGGGTCTCATGGATTTTTGCCCTTTAGTTCTGTGAGACTCCACTGTGTCTTTACAATACATTTTCCTCCCCTATATTCACTAACTTGAGTTGATTTTTGCAACTCCAAGTGCCCTAACAAACATAACCTCCACGTTTGTTTTAATATAGTCTCTCAAATTATTTATAATCATAAAAAAAAAACCTAGCAAAAATGTTTCTTATGGATCCTTTGGGCAAGTTTAGAAGGCTGAGTCATATTCAGTCTATCAAGTCTAAAAACATGTACATCAGGGTTGGCACCAGTAATTTCTCTGGTCTTTCTCAAGTCACAGTCTGTTAAGAATTAGGTTAAAATGCAACTGTGGGTTTGAATAGCAACAATTTTCTTTTTCAAAGTTTGCAATTCTTTTTTTTTTTTTTTTTTTTTTTTGTTGGGGGTGTTGTTTTTTTCCCCGGCTCGGGTTCCCTGGTGGGTTTTTGGCTCTGTAACTTTCATCTCCTGGGTTCAAGCGATTCTCCTGCCTCAGCCTCCCGAGTAGCTGGGACTACAGGCGTGCATCACCATGCCTGACTAATTTTTGTATTTTTTGTGGAGACAGGGTTTCACCATATTGCCCAGGGTGGTGTCGAACTCCTGGCCTCAAGCAATCTGCCTACCTCGGACTCCCAAAGTGCTGGGATTACAGGTGTGAGCCACCACATCCAGCCTACAAGTTTGAAATTCTTATTAGGGCAATGACTGGAAAGGACACCGAAAATTGACGTGGTGTGCAGTTCTGCATTGGAGGAAATTTTACTTAACTAGATTTTCTTTTAATATGGTCAATTTGGGGGCGGGTAGGTCTGATGGTCTCACGTGTCAAAGAAATACTGGTCAAAGGACTTTTTCGTGAACAACTGTGATTTAGGATGTTAGCCAGGTGCAGTGGCTCACGCAGGTAATCCCAGCACTTTGGGAGGCTGAGGCGGGTGGATCATCTGAGGTCGGGAGTTTGAGACTAGCCTGGCCAACATAGTGAAACCCCGTCTCTACTAAAAATACAAAAATTAGCTGGGTATAGTGGCGTACGCCTGTAATCCCAACTACTTGGGAGACTGAGGCAGGAGAATCGCTTGAACCCAGGAGGCGGAGGTTACAGTGACCCGAGATCACGCCACTGCACTCCAGCCTGGGCCATAGAGTGAGACTCCATTTCTTTAAAAAAAAAAAAAAAAAAAAAGATTTAGGATGTTGTTCTTAATTTTGCCATTTAACCCTGAGATTTCTATCACAAGTAAATGAACTAAAGGTCTCAAACAACACACACTCCCCACAATCAATACTGTATGGGTCCATAGGTTTCATTTCCCTCTCGTGTGCAGGGAAGGCATTTGCAGCCTGGCCTCAGATGGGATGATGGAGAGCAGGCAGTCTCACTGTTTGCCAAGTAAGCCAGGGTTGGGAGGCACTCGTGATCAGGTTAAATCATTCCCCCATCCTGGTGTTTCCTCTTTGTTTTGCCGTCTTTTATTTTCTTCCCACATGAAGAAACAAAACAATTCATTTTTAAATTTGTATTCTGCACTTTTTCTTGATTATGTCGGTCTGCATTTGTAAGAAAAAAGGAGTTTCGAAGTTACCTCTCATTTGATCACCATTCCGGCCGAACCAATTCGTAACCCAATCCTTGTTTTGTTGCTGTTGGATATTTGTTAGATTATTTAAAATTATATTTCACTACTTCACTGATATTAAGCAAAACAAGAAGTGAACTCTGTGTTAAGTGACTGGGAAGTTCTGGGACAGTGCCCCTCCATCCCAGAACATCGGCTTGTTTGAATTAAAACAGAATTTTCTTACCCACGTCAGTGGCATATGCCGGGAATCACCACCACCACCACAGAAAGAGGCTGGAGGCTCTCCTACCCTGTTCATTCCTTAAGGGCCCTGCTTCCCTTATTTCCTTGGTCTACGGCCCTAAGTATGCAAATGAGAGCTGAAGGTTTTTAAAAAGTAGAAAGGAAAAGGGCAGGGGCTTCAACCCCCACTTTAAAATGATTTACTTATTTATTCTCTGCTTATATTTCTTGTGGAGAGAGTAAGGATAGAACCAACAAGGCGCCGAGTAGCTGAGAAAAGGGCCACCTAAAAGTGAAACAATACTTCATACTTTATACCAGAGGAGCAGGGAGCCTAATGCAGCACATTATCATTTGTTATTTGGGTTTAATAATTGTGACAACTTTTCACTCATTCACAAAAAGTCAGAACTGGTTTTGTTTACTGTTGATTTCATCCTCCTGTGGATGAAATAACTGAAGCCTAGGGGAATGAACTCGTGCTACTGAACTGTTTGTTTAAGTTATTTTTGTGTTAATAGTACACTTTGAGTATCTTTTTCCACATTAAAAACTTTCTGAATTATAAATGTTTTCCCTACATTATTTAACAATGTACACTGCTTAAAAAAAATACAAATTCAAACTTCGGGGGTTTCTCAGCAGCCGTTAATTGTACATTTTGCACTAACTCTGGGTGTTGAGCTTCTTGTAAGATTGTGCTTTGTGCTTCAGTTTGTTACCTTTGTAGACTTATTTAATGAAACCATTCACATAAACCAAACTTGTTTTTGTTGGAAAAAAATAAAAATAAATAAATAAATAAATGAAACAGATCTTTCTGCATCAGAGGGAAGGGTTTTGACATGAACAGTTGAATGGCACCTTCCAGGCCATTCTGAAACTTACCTCGAGGGAACCTTTGCACACTGATTGTATTTGCTCTGAATTGTGCTGTTCTTAGCCAAGACTTCCCCCCTTTTATGTTGCCAAAAACTATGTTGCTTTTCCTTCAAAATCTACATAGTTGTTAAAAAAATACTTTAAAATTCTTTCAAGCCTTTAGCCAAGTGCAGAGAGCAACATAACCCATACCGATGACTTACCACCCAGGTTTAACAAATATTTACATTTGGCCATAATGGCTTTAGGTCCTTTCCTTATCGAAACCCAATATTACAGATGGAAATAAAGCCCCTTTTGTAGCCTCCCCTTTGCTATTCCTCTCCCTTCCTCATGACTGGTTTTAAGATGTCACCACACGAGTGATGGCTTCATGTCATTATTCCTCAGGGCTTTCTCACATCTGAGGCATTATGATTTAGGCCCATTTACATTTCCACTATCATAAAAGCCACTTTTGAAATGAGCATCCAGGTACATAGCCTATGCTTTGCAGAGTGACAACTGCAACTTCCTACAAATGGACTAATTGTCGTGGGACTGTGCTCTTCTTTTTGTTTCCAGTGTCTTGTGGGGGTCCTCAGGCACCTCATGTCTGTCAGAGCCTTCATGGTTTCCTTGGTTCTGAATTTCTCATGTATTCCATAATTTCATCCGTGTTCCATTTACGCTTCAAACTTCCCCCGACCCATGTTCCCCACTGCAAATTATTACATTTCTACTAAGGTAAATGAAGAGTGACACAAAAGTTACAAAGCCAAGAATTTTCAATATGCCTGTGCCAAAGGAAACTCCAGAGGCCCTTTGGTGATCTGGGTGAGGGAGAAACAGCCAAATGCCCCATCTCCTTACTCCCTGAGAAGTGTGATTCTCTGCATACACAGACCCGCTGCTGTGTCTCCGCTACAGATCTGGGCTGACACCAGGCAGCCCTCATGCTCGATTTCAAGAAGGTGAATCTCATTTAAGATGAATGAAGATGGCCGGGCGAGGTGACTCACGCCTGTAATCCCAGCAGTTTGGGAGGCCGAGGCAGGTGGATCACCTGAGGTCAGGAGTTTGAGACCAGCCCTGCCAACATGGTGAAACCTTGTCTCTAATAAAAATACAAAAATTAGTTGGGTGTGGTGGTGCGTGCCTGTAATCCCAGCTACTTGGGAGGCTGAGGCAGGAGAATCGTTTGAACCCAGGAGGCGGAGTTTGCAGTGAGCCAAGATCGCACCACGGCACTTCAGCCTGGGAGACGGAGCAAGAGCGCAAGACTCTGTCTCAAAAAAAAAAAAAAGATAAACGAAGACTCCGGAGGAAAATTGCAGGCCACCTGCCACCGGGAAGAACTTCTCTCTGAGGTGCAGTCTACCAACTCTGATTCCCAAGCAACACAATGTGAGAAGCGTGGAGGAAACAGAAGAGCTCATTCAAGTGATACGTGTCCCAGGTATCCAAAATTGGCAAAAGGAACTCCATTTCTGTAGGACAGAAAGCTGGACTCAACTTTCACTTTGTCATTGACATCAGGAGACACAAAAAGTGAACTCAGCGTTGAGCGGCTGCTGGGAAGTTCAGGGCAGGGCCCCTTCACCCCGGAACTTCTGTTTGTTTAAATTGGGCCTTTGGGCCCAAGGACAACTTTCCCTTCACCACACAGCAGGTGGCCTCCCAGAAATGCTTCCAGGAATCCATTTCCTTGTCATCTGGGTGATTCTGACCCATGCACATTTGCAAGGTGCCAGCACTGGTGTGGGGGCAAGTCAAGAAGGTCACAAAGATAATACCTAGCTAGAGTGCTTAACATGTGCTTGGCACCGCCCAAAGCCATTTATCTATTTTAGCTCTTATCATTCCCCTAACAACCCTATTAGCAGGTACTGTTAGCATCCCCAAGGTCACACAGGAGTACAGTGGAACTAAGGCAGTGTGACTTCGGAGCCTGGGACTGGGGGTCATGTTGCTGCGTCTCCTTCCACACAGCTCTGGGACAATTACCATAAAACCACCTCAGCAGCCAGACACTGCTAATAGCTAACTGTCTAGCAAAGGCTGCATTGTCTTTGCAGCCTTAAACACAGCCCTTTTAATTGGAATTGCTTCCTAATTCAGCTTCATATATCTTCTCGCCCCTCACACCAAAGAATCCATTGTGCGGCTCTCAGGAACACACTGGATGATCCTTTGATATACTTTGCATGTAAATGTGAGAACAAGACTCATTTGATTTCATTATATCCTTTATTGATGTGCCTGCAGCATTTTATTGTAGGTTTTTGTGACTAGAATTCCTAACAAAGGAGGGAGTGGGCTTCTAAGCTGGCAGCTCAGCAGAGAGAGGATTTACCACATCGGGCTCTAAAGGGACACTCAACTCATTGCTGTTGTAGTTTCCAGGCTTTTTAAAGGGCTAGGTGTTTTTAGGAGCTGGTGCTGTTCTATGCCAGTAAAAGTGTAGTCAAGGCATGAGATGAATGCAAGATATTATTTCTGCTGCTATGCACTGGGTGGGGAATTTATTACAACTGCCTGAAAAGAGAGTCTGGCTGACATCGTATCACTGGGGGAATGTGCTTGTGTGCCCAAGACTGACAGAAATCCTGTGCGTCTGCTCAGCTGAGGACACGCAGAGCTGGTACCTAATCCTTCCTACTGCAGTGACAGGCTCCTGGGACTATAGAACAGGGTTAATTATTCCCAACATTCTTCATTATAATTCTAAATGAGATAATGATTAGAAATGGTACGCAGTCATTGAACTAAAAATGCCCAAGGCATTTGCTGCTGGAGAAACTAACACTTCCCCTATGACATGCTTATTTCCTTAAATCCTTTTTTTTTTCTTCTCCCGGGTTGAGTCAGTCTTTCTAATACAGTCATGCATTACTTAATAACAGGGATGCATTCTGAGAAATGTGTTGTTAGGGAATTTTGTCTTTATGCAAACATCAGAGAGTGTACTTACACAGACCTAAATGGTACAGCCTACTACATACCTAGGCTATGTGGTATAGCCTTTGCTCCTCGGCTACAAACCTGTACAGCATGTTACTGTATCGAATACTGTAGGCAGCTGTAACATAGTAGAAAGTATTTGTATGTCTAAACATATCTAAACAGAGAAAAAGGTACAGTAAAAATATGGTACTATCTTATGGGAACACTGTTGTATATGCACAATCCGTCATCGAGGCAAGCATCGTAATGCGGTACATAACTGTAATTGGAGCCTCCACAACAATCTTGTGCTAGACAGTAATAGCTAGCAACGGTTAAAAACATGCTAAGTATGGGGGTACTTTATCAAAGTCTTGCATTTAATCTGCACGCTAACCCTACAAAACTGGGATTTTATTATTCCAATTTTACAGAGAAGAGGTGGGCCCAGAGTGGTGAAGAGCTTTCCCTGGGGGACACAGGTAGTATGCCAAGGTTCCAGAACTTTAACCCATAGAGTCTGATTGCAAAATGCAAGATACTATCTCATAAGACCTTGAGCTCTCTTTCCTTAACAGCCTGGCTTGAAGGTAGGCCTGTATCCTATTCAGAAGCCTCCGGGGTCTATAGCCCTCCTGGTGGACATAGCTTTCTAGAGGCCCCTCAGCCTCTCTTTTTTGGTGTCCTAGATCAATCTGTGTTCATACTGCTATCTTCCACCAAGGCTCATCTGGGACTATCCCACATCAGCTGAGGTTTCTACAGACAGCTGCACTTGGTGAAAATGAATCCAAAGTAGTTTTTGGTTACCAGTTCTCCACTTTAAGAAATCCTGATATTAAAAAATCCATATCAGTATAACAGAAGCTTTAGGTTGCCTAATTATATACACTCCAAAAAGCTAATTTGTGTTACTCTGATTTACTGCAGAGTTTCTTCAAATGCCGAGCTCCCTGATGTATTTAAAGTGATGTTCAATTGATGACAAAATTTATTCACAGCCTTTAAGAGCTAAAGCATAACATAAACAGCCTGCTTTAAGTAAAATTTTAAATATATTCCTATATTTCCTATAACCTAGGATCTCCAATACTAAAAATTACTAGAGATTTTTCAAGGCATCCACACATCAGTGGAGCCCAATTCTTTCCCCGTCCCTTTCATTCTATTTCAAAATGGAGTATCAGAATGATAGAAAAATCAGTAATTGGGTAATGCTTTTCAGTGACCCCAGGGCTAACACACTGCTTTCTTTAACCATTTGAAAGATCTTCACATTTTCTAGCTGGTTGGAGAGTTGGGTGGGAGCAGTACAGAGGGTGTAAATACTATTATCTTTCAAAGACATTGCAAAGGAGCCGGAGTTGCTGACTAATGCATGTACACACTTCGGAAGATAATCAGTAACCTTAAGATTAAGTTTTTTCTCTTTGTTTTGCAAAAAGAAGTCTGAATTAAATAGCAAACCAGCTATGACTAGGGATGTGCTTCAGATAATAATCAAATGAGTGATAGTTTTTATTTCAGATCTGAAAAGGAATCTGGTACTGCTTTTCTCATTTCTGTTTCCCCATCAAGTGGCAGTGCCATGCTGGGGCTCTTAGCAGCTGTACCTTTCCAGTTAGCTTTAATTATCATCAAGCTCATCTTATCTTTGGTAGGTTGGTAGGTTCCTATTTGGCCCTCACCCCTAATTTTCAAGCCTTCTTTATTAAGTCTTCTATTGCTTGTAGCAAATTACCAAGAACACAGTGCCTTAAGATAGCATACACTTATGATCTCACAGTTCCATGGGTCAGAAATCTGGGCACTGCTTAGCTGGCTTCTCTGCTCAGAGTCTCACAGGGCTAAAATCACAGTGTCAGCTGGGCCAGAGTATCACCTGAGGCTCAAGATCCTCTTCAATTTCATGTAGTGGTTGGCAGGATTCATTTTCTTGCAGCTATAGAATTCATGGCCGTTTGCTACTGCAAATCCAGCATCTCTGAACTTTAGACTCCTTTCAAAGGGCTTGTCAGATGGGGTCAGGCCCACTCAAACTAATCTCTCTTAGATTAATTTAAACTCAACTGACTAAGGACCTTAATTACATAGGGAAAATCCCTTCATCTTTGCAATATAATGTAACATACTCGTGAGAGTGATGCCCCTTCACCTTTGCTGTATTCTACTAGCTAGAAGGGATATCTGCACTCCCATGTTTATTGTAGCACTATTCACAATAGCCAAGATATGGAATCAACCTAAGTGTCCGTCATGGATGAATGGATAAAGAAAGTGTGGTACATATACACAATGAAATACTACTTAGCCACAAAAAAGAATGAAATCCTGTCATTTGCAGCAACATGGATGAAACTGGAGGCCATTATGTTAAGTGAAGTAATCCAGGCACAGAAAGACAAATATCACCTGTTTTCACTCATGTGGGGGCTAAAAAGTGGATCTCATGAAGGTAGAGAGTAGAATGGTCAGGCACGGTGGCTCACATCTACAGTCCCAGCACTTTGGGAGGCCGAGGCAGGCAGATTGTTTGAGTCCAGGATTTTGAGACCAGCCTGGGCAATATAGTAAGATCTCATCTCTACAAATATTTTTTTTTTTAGGTGGAGTCTCACTCTGTCACCAGGCTGGAGTGCAGTGGGATGATCTTGGCTCACTGCAACCTCCGCTTTCCAGGTTCAAGTGATTCTCCTGCCTCAGCCTCCAGAGTAGCTGGGACTATAGATGCACGCCACCACAGCCGGCTAATTTTTGTATGTTTAGTAGAGACGGGGTTTCACCATGTTGGTCAGGATGGTCTCGATCTCTTGATCTTGTGATCTACCCACCTCGGCCTCCCAAAGTGCTGGGATTACAGGTGTGAGCCACTGCACCCGGGCATCTCTACAAATAATTTTTAAAAATTAGCCAAGTGCATGCTTGCAGTCCGAGCTTCTCAGATAAAAATCAGTTATACTGATTATCTGGTCTTTCAAAATGATATAATCAGAATAATTATTCTGGCTATATTAATGTGCCTTAATCAGTTTTATAGTATTCTGTCTAATATTATGCCACTGATATTTTTCTTTTTCTTATTCTTTCTTTATACAGACGGGGTCTTACTGTGTTGCCCAAGCTGGTCTTGAACTTCTGGTATATTAGTCCATTTCACAGTGCTGATATTATGTATTACTGGTATTTTCCTGATACATAAATTTTTTCAATATGGGCTTATTAAATTAAATTTCTTTTTTGAGACAGGGTGCCCAAGCTGGAGTGCAGTGGCATGATCTTGAGTCACTGAAGCCTTGACCTCCCAGGCTCAGTGATCCTCCCACCTCAGCCTCCTGAGTAGCTGGGACTACAGATGGACGCCACCACGCCAGGCTAACTTTTTGCATTTTTTGTAGAGACAAGGTTTTCCTGTGTTGCCCAGGCTATAAATTAATTTTTTACATATAATTGCTCAACTCATTTTAAAGATTGCATTTTAGGGTTATAATACATTTTGAAATTGTTATCACCTTTAATTGGTTCTTGTCTGAGAAAATAACTCTGTACAGGTGCTGAGGCACTTGGTAACTCAGAACGAATTCTGCTAAAAACATACACATTTTCTTTTTTTGAGATCAAGCTCTTAGCTTCAGACTGGAGTGGTCGGATCTCAGCTCACTGGTAAGCTCACCTCGAAAGGCGAGCCCAGCCTTCAGCTCTCCTCGGCTAGACTACAGGCGCCAGCCACCTCGCTCGTTAAGTTTTTAGAGTTTTAGAGACGGAGTTTCTCATCAGGTTAGCCAGGATGGTCTGATCTGACCTCGTGATCCGCCCGTCTCGGCCTCCCAAAGTGCTGGGATTACAGGCTTGAGCCACCGCGCCCGGCCACATTTTCAATTTAATTTTTTATTTCAATTTTCACAAATGAAATATTTAATTTTCAAATTGAATAGTTCACCACAAATATTTTCACAAGTGCTATATTCTTGTCTCTATTTAAAGTAAATATTTCAAGCCGGATGCGGTGGCTCACGCCTGTAATCCCAGCACTTTGGGAGGCCGAGGCAGATGGATCACTTGAGGTCAGGAGTTCAAGACCAGCCTGGCCAACATGGCGAAACCCGGTCTCTACTAAAAATACAAAAATTAGCTGGGCGTGGTGACACGCACCTGTAATCCCAGCTACTTGGGAGTCTGAGGCAGGAGAATCACTTGAACCTGGGAGGTGGAGGTTGCAGTGAGCCGAGATCATCCCACTGCACTCCAGCGTGGGCAACAGAGTGAGACTTCATCTAAAAAAATGAAAAATAAAATAAATATTTCAGCAAATAATTTTATAAACAAAAACTCATTGAATAAAGTTGTCTCTATTTACGAATCTTTTCTTGAATATTATACCAAATGTAGGTGCCCCCAAACTGAAGACGTTCTCAATAATTTTCCCATTCTGGTACAGAATAAGAATTTATCCAGTTAAAACAGGAATGTTATCAAAAGATATTTCCCACAAGATGATATACTCTGAAGTATAATATTGGATCGTTTGAACTCTCTTTTCTAGTTTATTCACTTTCCTCTTGCTTTTATCAGAATACATTTCAATATTTTTCATTTGCAAGTTTTGTTTTCAGTAATTGCAATTTATTAAAGCATCAACAGCCTGAAATATTTCACATTTTATTTAATAAATACTTTGACTTAATATTTCCAACTAATTTTGAATAAAATGCAGGCCAAATTCAGAAAACTGTTTTATATAAAGGTTCAATGTCACTGCTAGGTACTTAGGTTAATATATAAAATAGTTCTTCAAAGGCTCAAGTATTTCTAAAATTCTACAAATAACAGAAAAAAGAGAAAGCACATAGTGCCATGCTGGCATAATTAAGAGTGTTCAACATCAGCTTTGTAGTTCATAACACTGTGTGTATTTAATCATATTTGTTCACTCTGTCAACTACAACTTCTTCACTGATTGGTAGAATATCACGACTTGTTTGAATACGACTACAAATTATAGGATAACAATAGCAATTCTTAGTACATTTCTACTCCACAATTGAAAAACACTGTTTTTATCATGACTTTCTGCTCTACCAAAACTTGTATTATTAACACCACAAAAGTAAATTTATTTTCAAATTCCTACTTTTACATACAATTGTCAAACTCATTCACAATGATATCAGTGTGACAAAATAAACTCTACTTCGATTCCAAGAATTAGATTTTAAAAAATCCAACCAATATTGCCATTAAAAGATTTTCTATTTAAAATAAATAGGCTGGGTGTGGTGGTTCATGACTGTAATCCCAGCACTTTGGGAGGCCAAGCGGGTGGATCACTTAAGGTCAGGAGTCCGAGACCACTCTGGCCAATATGACGAAACTCCGCCTCCACTAAAAATAGAAAAATTAGCTAGGTGTGGTGACACATGGCCGTACTCCCGGTTACTCAGGAGGCTGAGGCACGAGAATCACCTGAAACCGAGAGGCAGAGGTTGCAGTGAACTGAGATAGTGTCACTGCACTCCAACCTGGGCGACAGAGGGAGACTTTGTCTCAACAACAAAAACAAATAAATAAATAAACTAAATGATGACGCTGACATAAAACTGGTGGTAATTAACTGTGATTCTGTTAATGGAAACAATACATAACATCTCTTGTTTTACTTTTTCTATGTACACAAGGAAACTTAAAATGGAAAAATACATTAAAATATGTCTAGAAGAACAGTCGTTTGATTGAAACAAAAAGTCAAGCTTCGGAGTGATATGTAAACGGACCTCCTGAAGCTTTAGTGGTTAACTTTTCTGCCAGCACATTCTTAAAAATAACTATTAACCACTGATACCTTTGCTTCCTTGGCAGACTTAATCTTTTGATTCTCATGTAGGCAATGGTATCATTATGACCCCCATGGAGAATGACAAATATCAACCAACTTTTTGCCCAAGAAACATGTTCACTATTAACTTTCTTAAATTGGATGTTTAGTACTTAATTTTTCATTAAATTTCACCTCTATTGATTTCTATTTTGTTCTATAGCTCTCATGGCTGTCAAAGGATTTAATGCATATAAACACATTATCAATAAAATAAATAGCTGTAGATTTACAATAAATGGCAAAACCACTGTGTAAGGACTTAATCTTGGCTGGGCATGGTGGCTCACGCCTGTAATCCCAGCACTTTGGGAGGCCGAGGCAGGTGGATCACTTGAGGTCAGGAGTTCAAGACCAGCCTGGCCAACATAGTGAAACCCTGTCTCTACTAAAAACACAAAAATTAGCTGGGCATAGTGGCCTGTGCCTGTAGTCCCAGCTACTTGGGAGGCTGAGGCAGGAGAATCACTTGAATCTGGGAGGTGGAGGTTGCTGAGATCTTGCCACTGCACTCCAGCCTGGGCTATAAGAGGGAGACTCCATCTCAAAAAAAAAAAAAAGAACTTAATCTCTAGACTTTCTCACATATGTTACACTGTGGGGTCCATACATCCTATATTTTTCATTGACCCCAGCATCTCCCAGGCTCTGGCACTGGCCATGGCACAAATAGTTGGCACATCAAGTGGCCAGCAGAACTGCAGTTTCAAATACTTCCCCTGCCAGCACCTGAAATGGGGAGTCAGTAGCCCTTACTTGCTGTGTCACAGTGTGCTTTGTTTTGTCAGTGAGTGCCAAGCACGTGTCCTTAAGAGAGAAGTGTTAGTTTTGTGTCACATGGAAAGGGTTAGGAGAAGAAAGAGAGTGTCACCAGTCGTCTGTCACATTTAATCACGGATTAACATGAGAACTCTGTTCACCTCACATGCATATCACATACTATGAGGTGTGACACGGCAGATGCTGAAAATACAGAGTGAAAATACAGGAGAATCGCTTGAACCCTGGAGGCAGAGGTTACAGTGAGCCGAGATTGTACCATTGCATCCCAGCCTGGGCGATGGCATGAGACTGTCTCAAAAAAAAAAAAAAAAAAAATTAAAGAAGATAAAGAATTCTTTGCCCCTTTTATGTTGTATCTTGCATTATGATGTCTGCTTTCCTGGAGAGAAAAAGTGATGATTAAATGATTTCAAATTTCAAAAATCTTTTTTTTCTATCTGTAGGTCCTATTTGTTATGCAAAGAGCATATGTTATTAACATCATAATAATAATGAAGAAATAAAGTAAAGGTTGGACTACTAATGTCCAGGTCGATGGAGGGAGGGCAGAAGCAGTAACAGAGGCAGTGGCCACCAGAAGGGCTGCATTTTTCAGTGCTGTGCACAATGCCTGACTCCTAGTAGGTGCTCAAGGACTGCTTAAAGAATGAAAGAATGAATGCTCAAAACATGCTAGATAGAGTTCAGAGCACATGGAAAGAGAGAGAGAGGCTAGAAAGCAACAGGAGAGCTTCCACTTCAGCTAGGGCACATCACAAATCTGACAAAAAAGGACTGATAAACCTCCAAATGTGGGAGAAACCTAGGTCAGAAGTGTTACACTAGACTTAAATGCCAAGATCTCTCTGCATTCTCGGAATAAGCCTCAGGCCGCTAACACACCTACATCCATGGAATTGGTAAGCCCGATTATGGCAGGTAAGAAGGTTGCTTCTATTATGAAGAGATGACAAGGTCTATAATATGCTGAAGCCCACTAAGCATAGGTACCATAATTAAAAGGAAAGACCAAGTTCCTGATGTAAACAAAAACAAAAACAAAACAAAAAAAGGAAATTTTGTATCCCACAGAGCAGAGCTGTGCAAGTTTCAAAAGTGATTTGAGGGTGTTTTGGAGTAAATCATTACTCCTAAATATCAGGTACAGCTTATTGCAAGGGGAGAATGGAGACTGGCTTCTTTGCTGGGCTTCACTAACATGCAATTGTCCAATGAGGCACTATTGTTTACCCTACTATCAATAATAATTTGTACCATTCCTCAGTCTTTTCATGAATGCCTGGATAAAAGGCTATCACGTGTACCAAGTATGGTGTGTGCTTCTCCATTATTCATGGGTGTCAACTGCACAGGCATATTTCAATAGTAATTATTATTATGTAAACAATCTAATCTGAAATTACTAATACATGTAATTTCACCTGAACTAACAGTAATGAATCTTGAGTGTGTGGTTGCATTGACGAGCTTCTTTCCTAGGTGAGGGCAGCGCTCATGGGCATCCTCACTCTGTGCCCATATGGAATCCACAGGTTTAATAGGTTCTCAGAGAGGCGAGGGAGGCTTTCCTTAAAAGAGCTCTTACATCTTCAGGTCAGTACCCCTTTCCTTCCTGGAATTTTGAGTGACAAGTATATGAAAACATTTAATCAGTTGTAATGGAGAAGCAGCATACTGTGATTTGAGAAAAGAATTTCAGATTTTCAAATAATTTTTTATGGCTTTTTGGGAAATGTTTATGATTATTTTCTGGGACCATGACTCTGTGAGCCTACCTATTTTTACCAAATTAGCCATCTAGTTTCTTTTTCTTTTCTTCCTTTTTTTCTTTTCTTTTTTGAGACAGTCTCACTCTTTCACCCAGACTGGAATGCAGTGGCGCAGTCTCAGCTCACTGAAACCTCTGCCTCCAGGGTTCAAGTGATTCTCCTGCCTCAGACTCCCGAGTAGCTGAGATTACAGGGCGCCCACCACCACTCCCGGCTAATTTTTTTTTTTTTTTTTTTTTTTTGTAGAAACAGGGTTTTACCATGTTGGCCAGTCTGGTCTCAAACTCATGACCCCAAGTGATCCGCCTGCCTGGGCCTTCCAAAGTGCTGGGATTACAGGTGTGAGCCACTGTGCCCAGCCTAGCCATGTAGTTTCACTTCCAGCCTATGATCAGGAATCTTTTATGGTCAGTCACCTAGCTGAGTTAT
Organism: Papio anubis; assembly: GCF_008728515.1. Taxonomy (NCBI): domain Eukaryota; kingdom Metazoa; phylum Chordata; class Mammalia; order Primates; family Cercopithecidae; genus Papio; species Papio anubis. The sequence goes on along the minus strand of NC_044982.1, from coordinate 47,913,824 downwards.
ATAGTTGCATCTTCTGCTTCCAACCCTAGAATTGTATTATTATTTATTTATTTATTTATTTATTTATTTATTTATTTTTTGAGACGGAGTCTTGCTCTGTCGCCCAGGCTGGAGTGAAATGGCACAAATTCAGCTCACTGCAACCTCCACTTCTCAGGTTCAAGTGATTCTCCTGCCTCAGCCTCCAGAGTAGCTGGGATTACAGGTGCCCGCCACCACACCTGGTTAATTTTTATATTTTTAGCAGAGACGGGTTTACCATGTTGGCCAGGCTGGTCTCGAACTCCTGACTTCAGGTGATCCGCCTGTCATGGCCTTCCAAAATCTGGGACTACAGGCATGAACCGCTGAGCCTGGCCCAATCCTAGAATTTTATAGTGAGGGGAAACTGAGGCCACAGATAAAGCAGAGACAAGCTTGTCCCAGAACGTGTCTCATCCTTCTCATGCAGAGCCTTTTCTCCCAGGTCATGTTCTTTATTGAAGCATCACTTTTACAGGCTGCAGGACACAGAGGATCAGGGACCAATTGATAGGAGCAGAAACAAAGGAAGTAATATTATTTTGTGACCTCCAAAGCTACAAGGAATGAGAGTTGCAAAATGTCTTCATTCAGGCCATTCGACGATTATTTATTGAGTACTTTCTATGTGTCAGAGACTGTTTTAGGTGCTTGGGATACAGAAATGAACAAAACAGAAAAACAAACAAAAAAAATCCTTGCCCTTGTGGAGGACAGGTTCTAGTGATAGTAAAAGTTTCACAGCAACCCGGTGAGGGAGGCACGATCATTAGCCACATTTTTCAGATACACAAACTAAGGAACAGTTACTAAAAATGAAGTAACTTGCACAAAGCTATGCAGCAAGTAAATAACCAAACCAGGATCTAGCCCTGGCTGGCTATTTGGCCTTCAATCCCTCCTCTTATCTACTACACGTGATTGTCTGATTTTTTAATATATATTTTAATTGTATTATTTTATTTTTTATATTTATTTATTTAGAGACAGAGTCTTGCTCTGTTGCCCAGGCTTGAGTGCACTGATGTGATCTCAGCTCATGGCAACCTCCACCTTTTGGGTTCAAGCAATTCTCGTGCCTCAACCTCCTGAGTAGCTGAGACTGCAGTCATACGCCACCACACCTGGCAAATTTTTATATCTGTAGAGATGGGGTTTCACCATGTTGCCCATGCTGGTCTCAAACTCCTGACCTCATGTGATCCATCTGCCTTGGCCTTCCAAAGTGTTGGGATTATAGGCGTGAGCCACGACGCCTGGCCTGATTGCTGATTCATGAGTGATGTTAGAGTCATAGTTTTTTGTCTTTTTTTGTTTTTTTTTTCTGCCTTCTCTCTTTTTAAACAGAACTCTCCTTTTTAAAAATAAACTTTTATGTGGAACACCGAAAAATAAAAATAATAAAAGCAGACCTGCTCTGGATGAAGAGTATGGGGACAGGGCAGAAGAATGAGAATTCAGACTGTAGCTGCTGGAGGTGGCAGAAATTGAATCAATAGACGCTTGCTCCCATACACCCTCTGGCGTCTCCTCCTCAGTCCCCACTGCACTGTGCCTTGCACTCTGTGCAAAGGTTCTAGAAAGAGCTGGGGTAGAAGCTTGGAAAACTAGAGAACAAAGTGGCTAGGTCAGCACTAGGGAGGAGGGCTGAGTCCTAGGAGAATGGCCCAGGACTCTTTCAAGCTATAGCCCCAAAGTGTGTGTTTTGGGACAATCTCCTACCCTTTGATAACTGATAACTGATGCAGTGGCAATCTTCTGTGGCTAATTGGGGAGGGTCTTATGGAGGGAGGTGGGGGAGGTTGATGGCATATGGAAAGCATGGAGATGCAGCCAGGTGTGGTGGCGTACACCTGTAATCCCAGCACTTTGGGAGGCTGAGGCAGGCAGATCACCTGAGGTTAGGAGTTTGAGATCAGCCTGGCCATCATGGTGAAACCCTATCTCTATTAATAATACAAAAATTAGCTGGGTATGGTGGCACGCACCTATAGTCCCAGCTACTCAGGAGGCTGAGGAATGAGAATCTCTTGAACCCAGGAGGTGGAGGTTGCAGTGAGCGGAGATCACGCCATTGCATTCCAGCCTGGGCGACAGAGAGAGACTCTGTCTTAAAAAAACAACAACAAACAAAAACAAAAACAAACAAAAAGGCGGGGCGCGGTGGCTCACGCCTGTAATCCCAGCACTTTGGGAGGCCGAGGCAGGTGGATCACGAGGTCAGGAGTTCAAGACCAGCCTGGCCAGTGTGATGAAACCCCATCTCTACTAAAAATACAAAAATTAGCGGGGCGTGGTGGCACACGCTTGTAATCCCAGCTACTTGGGATGCTGAGGCAGGAGAATAGCTTGAACCCAGGAGGCAGAGGTTGCAGTTAACTGGGATTACGCCACTGCACTCCAGTCTGGGACAGAGCGAGACTCCGTCTCAAAAAAAAAAAAAAGAAAGAAAACGTGGAGATGCTTTGCATCTCCCCATACTTCTTCCTCCTGCCTCCCACCTCGACCAAACTATTTGGAGCCACAGACAATACCAGAAAGAAACCTCACAGCTCTCAGGCTGATGGTATGTATCCGTTTGAGCATGCATTGAAGTCAAGGTCCCACAGATTTCTAATGACTACTAAGGCAGCAGTGGGGAAATTGCTTTCTAGTGCAGCCATTATTTCCTTGTCTCCTAAAAAACCAGAGTAAATTACACACCTCCTCCTCTCCCCCAAAAAACCTGTCCAAAGTGGCCAGAGTCAACGACTAGGCATCCAGAGCAGTGCCTGGGGTTTTTTGTTTGAGAGTCCTGGAGTGAAACGGTTTCTGAAGTCATTTCACTTCATCTCGCAACCACTCTAATTCCTAGCCCTCACCAGTCAGCTAAGTTTTTTAGAGATCACTTGCTCAAGGCCAGTCTAGGAGTCGATTTTACTCAGCTACTCCCCCAGGTCTCTTTTCACTGTCCTCTGCTTTGCATTGTTAATTTCCTCTCGGAAGGTGCATTTTAACTTTGTTAGCAGGTCTGACACTGGCTGCTTGCAAAGAGCAGCAGTTCCTGAGTGCCAACTGGGTGCCAGGCCCTGTGGCATGAGACACAAGGGGAAATGACCCTCTTTCTAACCTCAGAGTGCTCACTGTTGTCTAGCAGGGAGACAGTCCCGACAAACACATTGTTACACCAAGGTGTGATAACATCCTGAACTTGGCAAAGGAAGGCTGTAGGGTACTAGTGGAGCAGAAGGATGCCTGAGTCTGCTCTGGAGAAGCAGGGGAAGGCTTTCTTGGAAGGAAAGAAATTGCTTCTAGGGATATATAGACCGGGTTGGAAGAAACCCTTATCAAGCGTTTTGTGGGCATTATGCGATATTTAATGCACTGGGCTGTGTTACCAAGAGAGAGGCCTTGGTTTCCTATTTCTACTTTTCTACCTTCAGGGCAATCAAGAGTCTGTAGTTTGGAATTTGATCTTTGCTTCCTTCAAATTCTCCCCCCTTACCCCCCACCACCAAACTCCTTGACAATAAGTGCTTTTTAAAATTTCACTTGCCCCTTTTTGCCACCTCACCTCACCCACAGGGACAAATCTAGTGCCTTGGGAGCTGAAATGAATAATGAAAGGGTAAAATGGGAAATACAAGTTAGAAAGTAGCTGGGCCAGACTGTGGACAGTCTTCACTGTCAGGCTACGAAATCTGGGCTTTAGTCAGTAGCAGAAGTGACCATCTTTTGTGGACTAGAATTGAAGAGACAGGTCAGAGCTAGAGATACGGTTTGGGTCATCATCAGCTTGCTGATGAAGAATTAGCTGAAAATAGCTAAATGGTAGACTTCTCAGAGAAGTGAGAACTAGAAAAGAAATGGGAGCTGTAGGTAGTCATGAGGATACCACAATTAGAGAATAGAACCAGAAAAGCTTATCTTTAGAAAACCTATCTAAAACTTCAACTTCTACATCTGTATGTGGGTATTAATAGCACCACCTAGCTTAGCGGTTGTGAAGATTCACTGAAATAATGCAAGAAAAGTGCTTACTTAGCACACTAACTGGTGCAGAGCACTTAATAAATATTACTCTTCGTTATTATTATTAGAAAGAGTGATCCTCTCTTTTTGCACTGAGATAAGGTCAACTCACGTAGAAATACTAATTGTTAATATATGCATCGATGATTTGTTGCCCGGTAACTATGATTTCTGAAGTGCCAAACTCATTTCAGTGTTTGCCTTTTAATTAAAATGGGTATTTCGGCATTTTAAAATTCATTTTTGAAGGAACCCCCTACTGAGCTGCAGCATCTCAGGCACAGCAGGGGTATACTACCATTTTTAAAAAGCTAGCTAACAATTAATGTCATAATTTTATATTTATCCTGCTAATTACGAATAAGACAAACCGCAGTTTGTCCAAGACTGTACAAACAAACAAAGAAGCCTCAGCACAGAGAGGCAGGTTACTTGCAAATTTGCATATTAATTACTGTTTACTGCCTTTGCCCCTGCAGCTGATTAAGAGCATAACTATCAAAGAGCACAACTTATACAGGGGCTCCGATTGTCTGGTAGAAGGAGACAACCTGTAATGCAGCCTGCTACTCTCTGAGCTGGCAATGAGAAGGACACTGGGCTAATGATGACCTGACCAGAGGAAACAGTCTATGCCCACAGCTCAAAAGATCACTACGTCAATAGCCATGAAGATTTCTGCGACACATTTTAGTAAATAAAGTACAACAGACAACAAAGACAGTCCTAGAGATTCTCACTCAAAGAAGACCGCCTTTGCTTTAGGGTAGGTTATGCATGTATTCAAATTAAACTGGTCACAGTGCCTTAGAACAGAAGCATTTCCTAAGGGTCATGAACCTGCTTTCTTTCCTGAGACCTGGCACCATTTCCCTGGGAGGACAGGGTATGCTAAAAGGAACTACCTATAACCCAGTCCTCAGTGTCCGCCTAAAACGGTTGGACTGATTGCGATGCTTGGGAAGTCTAGGGTGTACTGGAGAATTTTAACTTGTCTGTAATTGGAGACAAAAAAAATCACCTTAATTGATTTAAGGACAGTAACCCTAAAAGAAACTCTTTGTACTCACAATTTGGAGAAGCAAAAGCAGCCTCCTCCTGAGACAGAGTCTTGTCCAACAAAATCCTTGATGGAGGCAGGAAGAAAATCAATGGAAAAAATTTAATCCTGACATAAGCATAATACATTATGCATGATAATCTTCAGAATTTGAAAGCCACTTAAAGGCAATCATCTGAAAAAGCAGTGGCTGGCTTACAAGGTGACTTTTCAGCTTCCTGTGGTTGTATGAAAAATATTTAGGAAGTACAGGAGTGTAAAAACAGAGCAAGTCCTCTCCGTTTTTAATATCTGAAATAACAAAATGAATACTTTCACATATTGCCTCAATAACCACTCCTTGGGAAATTTCATGGTAATATAATACTGATGATAGATAACAGTGATTGAGTGCTTACCTTGTGCCAGGCACTTGATACACACAATCTCATTTAATCCTCTCAGTGAGGAAGCTGATATCTTTTATGCCCATGAAAAACAGTAGAGGAGCTCAGAGAGACTAAGAAGTCTGCCCAAGACCACAGTGGGGGACATGGCCTTTAGCCCCTTAAGGGTTCACTGAGAAATCACTGACATGAGGCAGATTGATTAATTGGAGAAAAGACATACAAATTTATTTAATGTGTTTACACGGGAGCCTTCAGGATGAAGATCCAGCCAGGTACTGTGGCTCATGCCTGCAATGCTAGCATTTTGGGAGGCTGAGGTGGGAGGATCATTTGAGGCCAAGGAGTTTGAGACCAGCCTGGGCAACACGGTAAGACCTTGCCTTTATTAAAAAGAAGAAAAATTAGCCTGGCATGGTGGTATGCACCTGTGGCCCCAGCTGCATGGGGGACTGAACGGGGAGGGTCATTTGAATTCAGGAGTTTGAGGCTATAGTGAGCTATGACCACCACAGCACTCCAGACTAGGCAACAGAGCAAGACCCCGTCTTAAAAATAGACAAACAAAAACAAACAGAAAGACTGAAGACAAGATATAGAAGAAATTGTCCATTTGTATGCTTAGGCTCAATGAAGTATGGATAGCTGTGTAGAAATATCTAATATGATCGGACAAGCTGGGCATGATGGCACACATCTGTAAGTCCCAACAGTTTGGGAGGCTGAGGCAGGTGGATTGCTTGAGCTTAGGAGTTTGAGACCAGCCTGGGCAACATGGAGAAACCCCATCTCTACAAATACAAAAAAATTTAGCTGGGGATGATGGTGCATGCCTGTAGTCCCACCTACTTGGGAGGTGGAGTGGGGAAGATCACCCGAGCCCAGGAGGTCGAGGCTGCAGTGAGCTGAAATTACACCACTGCACTCCAGCCTGGGCTACAGAGTGAGACCCTGTCTCAAAAAATAAACAAACAGTTAAATAAAAAAATTAAGTGTATGATCTTATGTTAATAAAATGCATAGGGAAAGCCAGCAAGGCCTGTCTGTCGAGATTTCTGGGTGTGGGTAGGGCCCTCCCTGGAATGGGGGTCTTATGACCTACAGTCAAACAAAGTAGGTCAGATAATTTCTTTACAGCCAGTTTTTACATAAAATCTCTTTAGGTTTTATGGCTAGTTTTGGGGAAAATCTGTTTTGGTTTGTATGACCCACCTTGGGGAAAAGGGATTCTGGTTTCTATGGCTGGGCTAGGGGGAGAATGGGACTAAGAGACAGGAGAACGGGAGAAGGTGGTCAGAAAAAACCTTTTGCTTCTGAAGCTGCTGCTGAGGCCTTCATTTTGGAGCATTGTTTTCTGAACCCCAGTATTACAAAGGTAGAAAGTGGCAGAGCTGGAATTTGAACCCAGGTTCTCTGTGTAGGCCACTTTGCTATGCTATTTCTCATTTTAGTCATTAAGATACAGGTTTAGTTTCTTAATGCCACATAGTGTGTTGTAAAGTTAGGATTCTATTCCAGCTTTCTGGGCTCCCAAACTGATTCTTTTTATGTCCTACCAAATGCTGCCTCTCTTAATTATAACTGAGCATTCAAATATGGTATCTTAGGGCAGAGGTCAGTGAACTGCCCTCTACCTATTTTTTTTTTTTTGAGACGGAGTCTGACTCTGTTGCCCAGGCTGGAGGGCAGTGGCGTAATCTCGGCTCACTGCAACCTCCGCCTTCCATGGTCAAGTGATTCTCCTGCCTCAGCCTCCTGAGTAGCTGGGATTATAGGTGCACGCCACCACGCCTGGCTAATTTTTGTATTTTTAGTAGAGACAGAGTTTCACCATGTTGGCCAGGCTGGTCTCGAACTCCTGACCTAGTGATCCGCCCACCTCGGCCTCCCAAAGTGCTAGGATTACAGGTGTGAGCCACCGTGTCCAGCCCCTTCTACCTATTTTTATAAATAAACTTTTATTGGAACACACTCATGTTCTCTTGTTACTTGTCTGTAGCTACTTTTGTGCTACAACGACAGAGTTGAGTGGTTGTGACCAAGACTGTAGGGTACACAAACCTAAAATATTTACTATTTAGCCATTTACAGAAAAAGTTTGTTGACTCTTGACTGAGAGGAAACATTTCCTTCATTTTTCCTCGCTAACCTGTGGTCCAGTTCTTCAAGAGCAACATCTTTGAGCAAGAGAATTGGTGTAGTGATGACTAGCCTGGCTAGCAGCTTATTTTAAATCTGAGAGATTGTCTGGGACCAGGAAAAGTAGCCAGGCGAGCACAAGGAGAGAGGGCCGTGGGTGGCTTCTTCAGTGCTGTCTGTATCTCTTCCTGGACTCCCAAGAAATTACTGTTCCCTGCTGTATCCCCAGGACCTTGAACACTGCCTGAGATATCATGGGCACTGAGTAGGTAACTGTTGAATTAATAATCAAATATCTTTGATTTTTGATGATTCATCTATGAATTCTGCCTCCAGTCAGTCTTCCCTCAAATGGCATCTCTAACCCATTCACCAGATTATGCTTCCTAAATCACCCTTTTCATCCGTTGTTCCCTTGATCTAGACCTCTTCCAACAGTTTGTCCTTCATGTCTCCCAGGACGGAGTTCAAATAATGTTTTTGCCTGGTAGTTATGGTCTTGTCTCTGGCCCCTTTTCTTCACCCTACACACAGGAGCTCATTTGCCTAAGCAACACCTTCTATTTTTTCAAGACTTAACTCCTGACCATTTGACCACTCAGGGAGGTAGGGTTTGCTAGGTGGGCTGGATCACAGACGGCTTTGGAAGGGAACAGCTGTGATCAAAACAATGCTTATGATATGCAAAAGAACCTGTAGGAGGGAGAGACTAGGAGTTAGGAGGCCAATTAAGAGTCTATTTGAGGTGATAATTGTGTAGACAAGGGCAATGAGAATAGAGAGGAAGGGACAAATTGGAGATATTTGAAAGGAAGCATCTTCAGGAATTTGATAAATTAGTGACCTGGGGCATTAAAAAAGAGGTAAAAGGAACAGAAAGAACAAGAATTTTAGTGTAAGGACTAACAGATTGTGTTATCATTGATAAAAATAGGTGCTTTGGGAAGAGAAGCAGGATAGGGGGTGAGAGAAAGTGAAGGATATTTGGAAATAATATTGGGATTATCCTATGACACTATGAGCTCCTATGAGACCTAGGGGCCTATATAGAATAGGACATGTGGCATTCATGTCAATTTTGAGGTCAGGACTAGAGATCTTGCTCTAATGAGATTGGCTTTTTAATTCATTCACTCAATAAACACTTATTTGAGCAAGCGAAGTGTGCGAGGCACTGTTCTAGGCCCTTGAGGTATATTAGTGAACGAAACAAGATCCCTGCCTTTGGGGAGTTTGCATTCTAGCAGATGAGACAGGCAATTAACAACCAGTATAATAAATAAGTAAATCATATAGTGTAATAAGGCACTATGGAAAAAAGACAAGTTGAGATAAGGTGGCTGGAGCTGGGTGAGGCCTTTGCAGACAACACCCAGAGCTTTTTTCTACAATCACTGGTTTGTTATTCATCTTCTGACCAAGGTGACAGAAGAAATTATGGAGCCCTGGCTACTGTGTGATATTTTAATAAAGATTCCTCTGTATGCCACATCTGGAGGCAATTTGAAAAAAAGGGAAACTTCTTGTGGTTCCCATTTCCTGAAAGAGTAGCACAGTGCTCAGATGAAATTCAGATGAGAGAAATTCAGATGAGTCGAGGCTGATAATTTGCAGCAATTTAAATGTCACTGCCTTTCCTAGAAGGAAGAGCTTTGTTTATAAACAGCTGGGTCAATAGGAAATGTAGCCTCATTACTCACATTCTTCTAACAGGATTCCAGCCTGAATGCAGAGTAGAAGGGATACATAGAAGACTGAAACATCATCACCTAGCTCTGGACTTTTGTTCTTTCTGATAACCTGGGGGAAAGGTAAAACAATTAATTTTAGAGGCTGGGTGCAGTGACTCACGCCTGTAATTCCAGTACTTTGGGAGGCCGAGGCGGGTGGATCACCTCAGGTCAGGAGTTCAAGACCAGCCTGATCAACACGGTGAAACCCTGTCTCTACTAAAAATACAAAATATTAGCAGGGCATGGTGGCGGGCGCCTGTAATCCTGGCTACCCAGGAGGCTGAGGCAGGAGAATCGCTTGAGCCCAGGAGGCGGAGGTTGCAGCGACCCGAGATGGCACCACTGCACTCCAGCCTGGGCAACAAGACCAAAACTCTGTCTCAAAAAAAAGAGCTAATTTTATGTTCTTTTAGAAAATAAATTGGACAGGATGATGACTTTTGGTAAAGACCGAAACCTGGGGCAATTACCTGGTGATATACAGGAAGAAAGACTGTTTGTATCCGCATTCTTCCCTGATTGAGTTATTCACAAATAAAGTCCTTACGTGGGTCACATGCTAAACTGCTCTCAGTTTTCTGTGTTTCTTTAACAGGAGCTGGTGTGCCAAGGATCCTCTTTCATTTCGCAATTGCCTTCCATCGCCAAGATGCTTATTGGGGGTCTTCAAAGGAGGGGGGATACTCCAAAGGGAAGGAGGGAGGAACAGGTTGGGTGATATGGTTTGGATGTCAGAAGACACAACTGGTATAGATACAAGAGTGGTATGTGCTGTAATTCTAAATTGGGCTCAGCTCTATTAAAAACAGAAACTGAGGCTGGGCGCGGTGGCTCACTCCTTTAATCTGAGCATTTTGGGAGGCCGAGGCGGGCAGATCATGAGGTCAGGAGATCGAGACCATTCTAGCCAACACGGTGAAACCCCATCTCCACTAAAATACAAAAAATTAGCCAGGCGTGGTGGCACGTGCCTGTAATCCCAGCTACTGGGGAGCCTGAGGCAGGAGAATCGCTTGAACCTGGGAAGCAGAGGTTGCAGTGAGCCGAGATTGAGCCACTGTACTCTAGCCTGGGTGACAGAGTGAGACTCCTTCTGAAAAAAAAAAAAAAAAAAAAAAAAAAAAAGATCCAAAAACAAACTGAATTCCTTCACATAGAAATGAGCTAAAAAGGGAAGGAAAAGGTGTGCATGGAAGCTCGGGCCTCCTTTTCTGCATTGGTTTTTCTAAGCCAGTGAAATCCTCCAGGTGCATGGTGCAGCGTGATGCATACAGGCACACCCCCCGTGGCGCAGCAGAACCAAGTTTTCCTCCCTCTGTTCTGACTGAAGCAGCTGCTGGCAGTTGACAAGGTATGATCTAGCCTTCCTGGAAAAATCCTGGGAAGACCCCAGTATCAGTCAGAATATATTTGGGTCTGCTGGGTACCTGTTCAGCAGAACAGGAGGGCTTGGAGTTTGAACACTTTTTAATGTAAATATTTCTGTGCTCAGACAGGTGGGCTTGCACAGTTAGAAAAGCCCTCGCCTTAGTGGACATGGTATTTATTTCATATTATGCTAGTGATTTCTACCCCTTCCTCCAATTCAACAAGCATTTATTAAACTTCTCGGAGGTGCTTAGGACTCTGTGAGGTGCTTGGAATTATAACAAAGAGGTAAACTTGAATTAATGACAAACCAAAGTGAACCAGTTGTTCAAGAATGTTCTTAGGAATTAATTCCATTACTGGGAGCAATAAGAAGGTCACTCCCCATCCTCACACGCACACGCAACACACAGATATTTTCAGGTAGAAATGCCCTCTAGGTAAAAATAGGCAGGGCTTTTTGCACAGCGCCTGTAGACCTTGCCTGGGCTACCCATGATGAAATGCTGATTAAGCTGCTTTGTGCTCCACAATGGACTGATGGGTCGTTCTGTTTCTCCTCAACTTCAAACGGGGCTGAGCCGTCTGAGTTTGTTTTAACTCCACTGAGCCCAAATGCCTTTTGTCTTTATCAGACTTTATTCTTATCTTTTCAGAAATGGAACTGTTTCTCTTTTTCGTGTTTCCTCACATTTTCCTATGAGGCACAAACTCACAAGAGACATGCCTGAAAGTGGAGCAGACAGGAAAAGCACCCATTTTGGTTTGTTTCTAAATGTCTATTTCTAGAATTTTCCAAGGTCAGTCCTTCTGGTGTGTCACAGGGGATTCTATCTCAATCTACTTGATTACATTAAATAAGGTTTTGTTGAGTATCTGCTTTGTTTTGGGCTTCATTCTGAGAGAGTTAGAGATGATACAGAATGTATCCCTGCCCTTGAGGAGTTTAACTGAATAAGAGAGGCCACATTAATTAAGCTAAGAATTCACTTCTGAGTTTTTGAAGTCACATTCTTGGCTTCAGTGTTTCTATGCATAATGGCCGTAATTTTAATTTATGTAACATAGTGTTAAATTACCTTTAGCCTAAAGCCGACTCCTTGCATTTTTAAATAAATAGAGATGGGTCTCACTATGTTGCCTAGGCTGCAGTGTAGTGGCTACTCACAGGTACAATCTCACTTCTGATTAGCAGCAGAGTTTTAACCTCCTTACATATTTTACGTTCAGCCTAAAGGTTTCTCCTTACATAGTGAATCTTAACCTAACTGGATGTCCAAGCAGACTTGTAAATCATAGCAGATCAGTTTTAGTCAATCACAGGCAGCCAACAGTTTAAATCCTGTTCAGAAAGGCAAAAGCAAAGCTGTAACCAATCCCCCTGTTTCTGTACCTCACTTCTCTTTTCTGTATGGCACTTTCCTTTTTCTGTCCATAAATGTTATCTGACCGTGTGGCAGCCCCAGGAGTTCCTCTAAACCTATTCTTGTTGGGGCAGTGTTGATGGAGTGGGGAGGGGTGCTGCCTGATTCAGGATCGTTCTTTGCTCAATAAAACTCTGTTATGCCAGGCTCAGTCGCTCATGCCTGTAATCCTAGCACTTTGGGAGGCCCAGGTGGGTGGATCACCTGAGGTCAGGAGTTTGAGACCAGCCTGGCCAACATGGTGAAACCCCATCTCTACTTAAAATACAAAAATTAGCCAAGCATGATGGCACGTGTCTATAGTCGCAGCTACCCAGAGGCTGAGCGAGACTCCATCCCCATTCCCCCCTGCAAAAAAACAAAAACAAAAACAAAAACAAAAACACACACACACACAAAACAAAACAAACAAAAAAACACACTCTGTTAAATTTAATTTGTCCAAAGTTTTTCTTTTAACAATAGTAAATTTAGTTGTTCATGAAAAATGGCTCTGAAACACCCAAATAAAGGAAACCCGATCTAGACATTAGGGATGCTTTAACTAATTGGCAAGCTAATTTGGCTTAATGAGTTCTTTTCCTCAAAGTACTTTGTTCCACATTTTACAATTTATTTTTATTTTTATTTTTTACTTTTTATTTTATTTTATTTTTTTTGAGACAGAGTTTCCCCCTGTTGCCCAGGCTGGAGTGCAATGGCGCAATCTCAGTGGCTCACCGAAACATCCACCTCCTGGGTTCAAGCGGTTCTCCTGCCTCCGCCTCCCAAGTAGCTGGGATTACAGGCATGGGCCATAATGCCAGCTAATTTTTGTATTTTTAGTAGAGATGAGGTTTCACCATGTTGGCCAGGCTGGTCTCGAACTCCTAGCCTCAAGCAATCTGCCCACCTCCGCCTTTCAAAGTGCTGGGGTTACAGGCATGAGTCACCGCGCCCAGCCCAGACTCTATGATTTTAGACATGAAGCATTCACCCAGTCCTGCCACTCACCTTGGACAGTAAAGCTGCATTAGCAGTGGGTCCAGCTCTCAAGAGGAGCTCACTGTCTACAGAACAATGAAAAGCAGAGGGGCAGTAACTGGAGTCTTGTCCTGAGTGGCTGAGAGAATCACTTCACTGCTTTATACTTTAGGGTATCTTTGTCTCCCCACACCATGATATATTGCAAGGATTGTGGGAAATCTTCTTGTGCTCTTTGGATGAAAGGTGTGTTATATTAAGTCCATAAAAAGGTTTTGGATAAATTCTAGAAAAAAAATGATAATGATGATAATAATGCCATCTAGCATTCACTGAGTGCTTATTATATGTCTGGTACTAAATTAATGATGAAAATACATTTTTAATCTGTAGCTATATCTGGTAGTACCAAAATTGTCAAAATATTCATTTCTAAGTGGGGCCTGTTTATAATCTGTAATTGTTAATTTGGGTGATGGGTTCATGGTGAGTAATTATACCAATTTCCCTACTTTGGTGTTTTGAAATTTTCCATAATAACAGGCTATGCCAAAAAGGAAGAGGCTAAACTTCATAAACCATATTCCAGGATCTACTCTGTGCCAAACCCTTCACATAGCTGTCTGTGAATTAAGAGCAAGCCCATTTTACAAATGAGGCAGCTGAGGTTCAGGTTAAATTACTTGTTCAAAGAGTTGAACCCTGGCCAAAATTTACATTCTTCCCCATATACCCTGCTGCTGTTCTACTGGGCAATATGGTTTCAAAGAACAGGACCCCTGTGTTTTATCTGGCAGCAATGCAGTTACCCACATTTCTGCCCTTGAGTGGATGGATCTACTTATAGCTCAAAATAAAGGTTTATTTATTTATTTATTTATTTATTTTTTAAACAATGTAATGTACATGAAAACTGTCAAGACAATTATGGTGGCTAATGATAATTTTTATCTCATAAGAATGTCCTTGCTGGGCGCAGTGGCTCACGCCTGTAATCCCAGCACTTTGGAAGGCCGAGGCGGATCACGAGGTCAGGAGATCGAGACCATCCTGGCTAACACGGTGAAACCCCGTCTCCACTAAAAATACAAAAAATTAGCTGGGCTTGGTGGCGGACGCCTGCAGTCCCAGCTACTCAGGGGCTGAGGCAGGAGAATGGCGTGAACCCGGAAGGCGGAGCTTGCAGTGAGCGGAGATCACGCCACTGCACTCCAGCCTGGGCGACAGAGTGAGACTCCGTCTCAAAAAAAAAAAAAAAAAAAAAAAAAAAAGAATGTCCTTAATTGTATATAGTATGTGTGAGTGTGTTTGTGCACGTGTGTGTATAACATTTGGAACTTTGGGGTCCATCTCCCTCTTAGGTTGGTGGTGATTTAGGCACCATTTTACTGATGAGAAAAACAAGACTGAGAGAGGTCGAAGTTGGCAAAACCAGTGTATGGTGAACATAATGGAGTGGCAGAATGTGGTGCAGCAGGAGTTAATCCAAACTGGCGAAATTCCAAAATCTCTATCTTTCCACCACCTCAGTAAGTGCCATGTTAGAATCCGATTCTTTCTCCTAAGAAAACAGCTTCTATTAAAGCCAACAGTGGGTCAACCAAATTCCTCTATAGAACCAAACTGAACAGAAGCGAATTGTCCCATCTGTTGTCAAAACCACCCTCCCGGACTTCAAAGCATCTCGGCTTAGGAGGGAGAAGTCCCTGGGCGGGGGCGGCCAGAGGGAGATGGAAATGGAGCCCACAGGCTTACTATCAGTCCCTTCAGGTCTCTGAGCCGCACGCAGCCACTGACTGTCATCCCAGCCGACTTCTCTTTGAATCTGAGGCTCTTCACGACCCCCATCCTTCCCCTTAGCCCAAACATACACTCTGGGCCCGACTTCTGTTTGAAGTGGATGTGCTGCTCTTCACACTGCGCCCTGCAGAGGTGCCACGGGATTAGAGGAGGCGGCGCCCCGTGGGGCAAGGCGACCCGAGCTGGGCCAGCAGCGTGCGCTTTCAGCCTCTCCCGGGGTGATAATGGCATTCCAGGCTTTTCCACAGGGATCCCTAAGCCCCGGAGGGGTCTTAATTAAAGAGGCTGTGCGGGTCTTGGAGGCAAACACGGGCCAGGAAATCCGTATGGGAGCTTGTTTAGAGTTCTTGCCTGGCCTCAGAGAGGCTGGTTCACAGGAGCAAAGGAGATGGAAAAGTGGGACCAAGTATCTATATCCTAAATCAGAATCCTAAATCAGATTATTTCATGTTAATAATCTAGGGCTCTTCCACAAAATGTCACCTTATTGATCATTTCTGTATGCTATGTAGAAACGATCAGAAAACCATACTGGAAACTGCTCATAGTACAGTGGGTTGGAGTGACGCTTTCTCTTTCGCCTTTCTGGGATTATTCTGAGGAAAAGGTAGTGCTAGATCAGTGTGGTAGTAAGTTATCTTAAACCTTATTTACATGTACTAGTGACTCCCTTTCAGTGGAAGATATTTAGATGAAATATTGAACCGTTTTGCTATACAGCAAGTATCTTCCTAAAGAAATTTCAAATGTGGCTTTAAGAAGTATTTTTTAAAATAAGATAATACAAAATCAAATATAAGCTCTCCTTCCCCGGAAAAAACTTAAGGATTATAAAGGTCAGTAATATATTTTTGTGATTTCATTTGAGTATGACTTTTTGGATATAATCATAGAATATATCTGCTTTTAAAATATTATTTTGCAAATTGTGATAGTTTCACAATTTGTAAATGCACACATACACACTTATGTATGTGGTTATATAATTAGTGCCAGTTTACTTTCTAGACCATAAGCTCCGTGAACATAGGGACTATATCTGACTTGTTCACCCACTGTATCCCCAGTGCCTGTTATATATATTAGGTACTCAATAAATATCTGTGAGTGAATATTCAAAGAGGTGCAGTGTAATTATGATGGTACATATGTGTTTTTATCCCAGGAAAATGTCTTTTTAAAAATAATTAATATTTCAGTTATTAAGTATTCAGGTTATAAATTTAGACGTTGTTGTAAGAAAGCACTAATGTCTATATACAAAAATGTGATTGAAAAGATTCTATGAATTATGAAATCATATATGCAATTGTTTGCCAGTTTGTGAAATTAAATCTTTTTTTTTTTTTTTTTTTTTTTGGAGACAGAGTCTTACTTTGTCACCCAGGCTGGAGTGCAGTGGCACGATTTCGGCTCATTGCAACCTCCACCTCCCGGGTTCAAGCAATTCTCCTGCCTCAGCCTCCTCTGTAGTTGGGATCACAGGCACCCACCACCACGCCTGGGTAATTTTTGTATTTTTTAGTAGAGTCGGGGTTTTGCCATGTTGGCCAGCCTGGCCCTGAACTTCCAGACTCAAGTCATCTGCCCCCCTCAGCCTCCCAAAGTGCTGGGATTACAGACATGAGCCACTGCACCTGGCCTGAAATTAAAATTTTTAAATAATCGGAGAAGTAGTCCCAATAAAGCAGAGTAAGAGCAAAATCCACCTAATACAATTGGTTAAAGAAGCCACTTGTGTAATCCTAGCACTCTGGGAAGCCAAGGCAGGTGGAATGCCTGAGCTCAGGAGTTCAAGGCCAGCCTGGCCAACATGGCAAAATCCCATCTCTACAAAAAACATAAAAATTAGCCTGTAGTCCTAGCAACTTGAGAGGCTGAGGAAGGAGGATCACTTGGACCCGGGAAGTCATGGCTGCAGTGATCTGAGATCCGTGCCACTGCACTCCAGCCTACGTGACAGAGTAAAACCGTGTCTGGAAAAAAAAGCCACTTGTCTCTGAAACACTTTTAAATTTTGCTTTGAAATGAAATCCTTTCATTGTGTTAGTACCACAGTATGTAGCTCTAGGTATTTGCACACGTGGAACTCTGTACCTTCCATCTGTAAAGATGACCGGTAGAAGGCCGGGCGCGGTGGCTCAAGCCTGTAATCCCAGCACTTTGGGAGGCCGAGACGGGCGGATCACAAGGTCAGGAGATCGAGACCATCCTGGCTAACACGGCGAAACCCCGTCTCTACTAAAAACACAAAAAATTAGCCGGGCGAGGTGGCGGCGCCTGTAGTCCCAGCTACTCGGGAGGCTGAGGCAGGAGAATGGCGGGAACCCGGGAGGCGGAGCTTGCAGTGAGCTGAGATCTGGCCACTGCACTCCAGCCTGGGCGACAGAGCGAGACTCCGTCTCAAAAAAAAAAAAAAAAAAAAAAGATGACCGGTAGAAACGGCAGAGCTAAGGGACTAAAGTCTGAGGCTGGTGGAGCCTTAATCACCTTAATCAGTGATTACGACGGTGGGGAATGCAACTCACTTCCAGACATTCTAGAATCTTTGGAATCCACAGTGCTCTGCACAAGGAAGCCGGAGCTTCCTGAAGAAATTACCACCAAACTTCATGGAATCACCCTGGCCTTCTTCAACAAAAACCTCTTTAACAGCACTAAAACACAGCTAAAAGGTAACCTTTTCTTCTAGGATGGTTTCTTTGGTAGTGTTTGGTTGTGCACCAGAGAGGATGGAAGGAGTTGTTTCATCGCCTTTCAAACAAGACCGGCATTGTCAAACATTTGCTGCTGCTTCTGCTATTCCCCTATTCCCTTCTGCCCTCAAAAGATGTTTAAAATTTTCAGGGCCATGATGTTGCCCTGTTTTGCTACCAAGCTTCTTTTTTCTTGATCTTTTGTTTCAATGTCTGCTTTCTTTTCCCTGTGTGCTCACTGAAGCCTGATTGTGGGGTCAAGCTATAATTAGTTTATATATGAAGTTTAATTCACTGTGGCTTTTTTGGCATTAGACCCAAATGGGCTTTGATGTCTGGCTGGGGCTTTGATCCCAGACCCTCGAATGGTGGTCATCACTCCAACTCAAAGGATTGCCCTTTACTTTTTTCCTCCTATTCGGAGACAGCTTTTCCCAATTACATCATTTGTGTTTGTTTGGCCATAAAAGTGGCAAGGCATCATTTTGTTGCTTTGCTTGATGGCTAAATGTGCAACTAATGCTCCTTACGTTGCTTGGCTGCAATAGAATATTCACCGCTGGACAAGGCATTTGTAGAATGATGCTCAGACTTTGGTGGGGGTGCTGTTAGGAGCTGTTCTGCCTAAGGGCAAAGCATCAGACTATGATATGAGGGACATGTTTTGGCTCTGCCCAGGAAAGATCTTCAAGCATAAGTTACACCACTGTAATATATTCAGCCAAGACTCTTTTCCATGCTGGCAACTTTATCTTACACTCCAGATCATCCAGGCAGCAGGTCCACCCCATCTTTAGTGGTACACTTTCTGAGTGTCAATTAACAGTTTTTCTGAGAAGATAGGCATATCCAGGGAAAGCAAAAGAACCAACTAGGGCTGAACAACATTAGAAAGGAGATAATGAAATAGCACTAGTGGAGGAAAAAGTACCAGCACCTGCTTTAAAAAGAAAGGGAAAGAAAAATCAAAACAGTAGGGGGAAGTGAGATTCTGTTGGCAACAGAAGGGAGCAGTGGGCGATTACTTTCAACTGCTTCCGGAATACCTGCAAGAAAAACAAAGAATCAAAGAGGAAAGAGAATCCAGGGAACTAGACTGGAGGGGAGAAAATTTGGCTGCTAGCTTAAAAAGAGAATAGGGGCAACCCGGCCTGTCTCACTTAATCTGATGACATTGGGAGCTTTCCTGGAAAAACAATTACAGCATTGAGCTCCTTACTTCTAACTTCATTTGACAGCCCGAGTTTGTTTTAATTGGCATGTGAATGAACAGCATTATTTATTAATGTGTAATGGATACTTTGGAAAGCATAACCTTTTTTCCTATTTGTGACCATTTTATTGGCGGAACCATCTGAATACATTAGTTTTAGTATTTAAACTTGCTGAGAACACTTTTTCATGGAGATATACAAGCTGTTATGGCAAATGGCTTGCTTTGGACTAATGAGCCAGCTCAAAGTGCCATTTGGTGAGGAGGGGGGTTGGAAGGGTGGGGAGGTTTGGAGACATAGCGACTTGTCTGCCTGCCTTAACAAGATTTATTAGTAGTGTGTAAAAATGTGTTTCAGCTTTTTTCTCTCCCTCAACTATATATAGTTGTCGATGTGTGACATAACACAGGCCACAATAATAGACTCCACCCAGCCAGAGGAATCTAATTCAGAGCTAGAAAGCAAGCAGCGTGTTTAGAAATGAGCAGAATGAAACAATGACAGAGGACATGGGTGAGTGGCATTTGGCAAGCAGGATAAGTCATCACCCTTTCATGCCTTACTAAAATTAGGGAGGAAAATTAGTTCCTATATTATAAAGTAGTGTTTGGCAACAGTAGGCATAAAGAATAGATAACCTGAAGAGAATCGATTTTGCATGCTTGTGAACACCTGACCATAATTCCATTTTTAGAATATACAACCTTGTTAATTATGAATCAAGTTTGTAGTTCCTTTCATGTCTGTGGGAGGCAGCAATGGGGAGGAAAGTGAAAGGTGGCAAGGGAGTTCTTTTGTTTTTGTTTTTTGGTAAAAGTCGACTTAATTCTATTTGTAGTAGAGATTAAATGGGTACTATTAAGTTTAAAAGTATGTTAATGAAAAAACAATTTACAACCAATCTACATTCTCGAGTCTCTCTCTGGCAATTGTCAGGTGAATGCTTGCAAGGTAATGTGCTGAATACAGTGATACTAAGAGGGTATTAAAACAGTCCCTGCCTTCAGGAAGCTTTCCTAATGTAGATGGAGAGAAGAGATACACATAAACACCCATATATAAGTGTGTGCACAGCCAGATAAATAACCACACAGGTAGCATGGGATCAGAATCAGGTATTCATATAGTTAACTGGAACTCAAAGGTTGGAAGGGTGGTTAGACCACACAGAGAGGGGAGGAAAGTAGAGGAATTCCTAGCAAGGGTTAGCAGATGGGCAAAAGTGCAAGTGTCTAAAAAAATGGTATAGGATGCACTCCTTCACACAACACTTTGCCTGAACTTCAGCAAATGTGACTTGCTGGATTGAATTTCCGAGGTTCTTGGATGCTTTTGAAGATATATGTGGTGCTTTTCCTCAGATAAGCCAGCTAGTGGCATTTCCAGACCCCTATCCCACCGGAAATTTCAGTGGGATAGGGATCTGGAGTAGTGTGTTCCAAGCAGAGATGACCAACACATGATACATCAAGAGGGAAGACTTACAAATCCCTCTGGAGAAAAGCTACAACTCATATCACCCTTATTATCTATGTGCTAGCCACGTTGTAAGGGCACAGCCCGCACAATATATATCATATGCTGCATATTATTACAATTCTTCAACAGCAGGTTCCCATAGCAGCTGCCCCCTTTTACAGTGGGGGGAGCGTACACACAGAAGGCAGTAAGTTGCCCGCACAGCTATTTAGGGGTGAAACTGGGATGCAAATCCAGACAGTCTGATTTCTGAGTCAGAGCTCTTATTGTAAACGCAGACTAAGTAATAATAAAAGCTCAAACAAAAAACCAAAGCGCGCACGCGCGCGCACTCAAATCGTAAGCTTGTAAAAGAATCGATGCAACCTCTCGCTATACAGCGACATCCTCCTGCCTAATTTTAAATGCCGTCCATCGTTAAGACTGACGTTAAAAAATTAAAACGACAACAAAACTTAACAGTTTTAGAACAACATTGCATTATGCTCTGCCTTTACAAAGTGGAGTTAAGGAACCAACCCCACAGTGTCTGTGAATACACTCACAATACCTTGCCTGGGAAGTGAAAGAAACCTAACTCGGTGTGAGTGGAAATGAGGAGTGGCCATGTGGGGAAAGGGTTAAGACTGTGCTGCAACTTGGTCGAGTTTCAGAAAGTTCTCCGGAGAGCCCAACTGCCGCGTCCCGTCCCGGCCCCTGCCTGCGCGGCCGACTGTAACAGGATGCTGGGGCTCCAGGCGCTCGCCCCGAGCTTTGGGCGACGGGAAAGAGCCAATGAGGAGCGAGGGCAAAATCGGGTGCAGTAAACCCGAAAAGGGGGCGAGGAGGCCCGCGAGGAGAGCGGGGGAGGAGGCGGGGAGGGGCGAGAGAGGAGGAGGTGGCTCTGAGGGCCGGGCGGCGCGCCTGACAGAAGAGGGGAAGCCTGGGGGCGCGAGCGTCGCAGCCGGGGGGCCGGCGCGGGGAGGCGGTAGCCAGGCGGGGGTTTGCAGGGCCGCCGCGCGTGACGTAGCGCCGGGCAGGGCGTTATCAGCTGCCGGGCCGCGGCGAGGGACGCGCGGCGACAGCGGACGGCGCCGCCCGGGCCGGGACGGCAGCAGCCGGCTGCCGCGCGCAGGACCCGAGGGCTTGTGGCCGCCGCCCCCGCCAGCGCCGCGCCCCGCCGCGGGGCGGCATGAGCCCACCCGCGGCCGCAGCCCTAGCGCCCTACTTCTCCGCCTGGGCGGCCCGGCTGCGGTGACGGCGCTCGTTGCCGGATTGGGGGCCATGAAGCCGAGTCCGGCCGGGACGGCGAAGGAGCTGGAGCCTCCGGCGCCGGCCCGAGGCGAGCAGCGCACGGCGGAGCCCGAGGGGCGCTGGCGGGAGAAGGGCGAGGCGGACACCGAGCGGCAGCGCACCCGGGAGCGGCAGGAGGCCACGCTGGCCGGGCTGGCGGAGTTGGAGTACCTTCGCCAGCGCCAGGAGCTGCTGGTCCGGGGCGCCCTGCGCGGCGTTGGGAGTGCGGCGGCCGCTGCGCCCCGCGCCGGGGAGCTACTGGGGGAGGCGGCGCAGCGCAGCCGCCTGGAAGAGAAGTTCTTGGAGGAGAACATCTTGCTACTACGAAAGCAATTGGTAGGTCATGCCCAAAGGTGGAGCACGGCTGTCCCTGCCCCGGGGCTGGAGGTCGGGCAGGTGACCTCGGGCGGGCGCGAGGTTAACTCTGGCTGGGGAGATGCTCGCTGTTATGGGACGCCCCCGCCCGCCCCATACCTCCCTGATCTCGTTTCTGAGTGCCTGCGGCGCGTGGGCTGCCGACGCCCACGCGTTTCAGGCGTGTGCCCGCTTTGTGTCTGGCGACCTCGCGCGGATTGCGGGAAGGGGGTGGCCGCTCTTCCCTCCTCCTCTGCCTTCGGGATTCTTGGAGTCGCCTAGTTCTGACCTTCGGTCTCCTTAGTTAGATGAGTATATGCCCCCTCCCCAGAGGTTTGCAAACTCCCACTTAAAATACCATTTTATTTGGAGGTTTTCTTGGCTTCATCTCCTCCCGCCGAGAGGGGCCAAAAGCCAAGGAGGGGGTTTGTGGCGTGCTTAACTGTCCAAGGCCGAGTTTTACGATTACACTGGAGCGCCTGTAGGGAGCCGTGCCTCTCCGAGAGCTCTCCCCAGCATGCCAGCTTTCACCCAGGCTGGTGCTTAATTTCAAATAGAAGCCCTTTGTATAAGGCAGCTCAAACTAGATGGAAATGATGGAAATTTGGCTGGAGACTGTGTCCCCTCCTCTCATATTTTATACGTTCTGCCAGCTGTGATTGGTGGTGGAGGTGGGAGAAAAGAGAACCTGCTCTCGGGGAGCATTTATCTTACTGGATTTGTCTCAGTCATTCTATGCAGTCTTCATTAGTGGGGAAGAAAAAGAACTTTGTAGCTTAATGTATTGATGAACGGCTTTTGACCCCGCCTCAGAATAATGGCGGCAGCTTTGTTTTCATTGACCTTAAAATGTAGTTTTGGAAACAGCAAACGCCCTCACCTGACCAAGTGATACTATCCAAACTAGACACATGCCGGGTAGTGGCCCTCCCACAATAAAGTGGTGATGCTGTGCGGTTGTCATATGTTTTCGTCTATTATCTCTTTTCAGATCATTTCTTTTCTCTGTGTGTGTTTTTTTAAAGCACCCAGATGCTTTTACTTGATAGGTTCATTTTTCCTGAAGAAATTAGTTGTAGCAAACAAACATATGGTTTATGTCTCCAAGCTTTTTAAGTCAAAAGACAAGAGGCATAGATATTCATATGCATGTGTGTTGTAAGGATGTACACTGTGGTTTGTGTAATATCTCTGTTTTGGTATTTTACTGTGCTGCTTTGGTCACAGACCTGATTCCTGTGTAACACTGATTTGAGCCAGTTCTCACTGGTTATGGCTGGTGACTTTTACATTTTATTGTCTTGTGCAATTGCATCTTTTTGTCTGCACGAATCTTAGGATTGTAATTGTGCATTCCTATTGTCCGCTTGAGGGGAGCAAAGCCGTATGTCAAGAGAATTCCAGTCCAGTCAGTGTTTATGGTACTATTTTCATTTGTAGACTTGGCATTCATGATTTGAACCAGATGCTTTTTGAGTTCTCCCGTTTTTCCAGCAATAGGAAGCACTAGGTGGCAGTGTGAGTTAGCACAATCCATCTGTCACCTTTGGAAACCCAGAGGCGTTCAAATCTCGATGGGCCTTCCCATGAGGGTTTTGGATTCTGCCAGCTCACATTATACTTGGCACTGGCTATTAGTATTAGTTTCTCACTTTCAAAGGCCCTAAGACTGATTAAACCCCACACAGCAACTAATAGAAAACAAAACTCTGCAGGCCAAGACATTTGGCCAGAAAATCTCACCTAAGATTATAACGTATTATAGGAAATCTGTTACTCTCACTTCAAATTAAAGAGTCTACTGTGAAGTATTGTTTTTTAAAAGACTGGTTATACACCAGATGATTTAAAGTCTCAGTCCGTTTTTCTTGTCCCTACCTATAAAAAGTCAGTTTGCATATATTAGTTGAAACTAAAGCCTTGTTTTTATGAAGAAACTTTATATCACCACAAAATGTGAGAAAGTGGAATTAAACATAGGACATATTCTTGAATTCTCGAAGTCTTTCTTTACTTCAGGTCATCCAGTAAAATTCTGGTTTTCTAAGTTTTAGTGAACTCTTCAGATGGGTAATTTGAATCCTTAGACTTGACTTTCTGGTTCTTACGGCACCCCTGTATATTCATGTTTCCTTTGTTTCTTCCTAATCAGAATTGTTTGAGGCGAAGAGATGCTGGTTTGTTGAATCAGTTGCAAGAGCTTGACAAGCAGATAAGTGACCTGAGACTGGATGTAGAAAAGACATCTGAAGAGCACCTGGAGACAGACAGTCGGCCTAGCTCAGGTGAGTGAGTGAGCACAAGGACAGAATTCTGCACTCTTGAGTTATATCTCAGCCCCTTGTGGTTAACATTCCCAGACCTGCAAATGGCAATGGAGTTTGTTTCCAGTGCACAGAGAGAGGATAAAAAATAAAATAAAAAAAAAGCAGCCTGCCATTCAGTTTCATTGGAATAAGAGGGAAATAAACTCAGACAACAAAATTTTTAGTAATGAGATTGATGTGACTGGAGTCCCCCCGAGTTTAAAAATAAAAGCTATTCAAATTTCTGCAAGAGCTGCCCTCCTTTGAAACTTGAGTAAGTCAGAACTGGGCTAGAAAATTAGTCACACTTCAACTTCCTGAGACCACTTCAAAAGTTTTTTTTTCTTTTTTTCTTTTAAACCATTGGCTCCTTAAATAGATTTTTCTCTTATTATTTTTCTGAAACAATCATGATAAAGATGAGGCTTGACAGATCTAAGTTTCTTTCCTTGGACATCTTCAAAGGCGGGGTCAAGGAGTAAGGTCAGTTTGAGGGTGAGAGTAACTCTGAAATGTACCCCTGGTTATGGCTCTGCCTTTTCCTAAGGATTGTTTGAAATAAGACCATACGATTAGGACAGTAAAGTCCAATGAACCAAAATTGGCCAAAAAACAAACAAACAAAAATCTCCTTTCCCTAAATGATTATTCATTTTCCTTTTAAGCATGAATATGCATTATTCCTTGACATGATCTTAATTCCAATGGTGTTTTTATTTGTAGGGTTTTATGAGCTGAGTGATGGGGCTTCAGGATCCCTTTCCAATTCCTCTAACTCGGTGTTCAGTGAGTGTTTATCCAGTTGTCATTCCAGCACCTGCTTTTGCAGCCCCTTGGAGGCGACCTTGACTCTCTCAGATGGTTGCCCCAAATCTGCAGGTAAGAATTTTTAGCACTGATAGAAATTTTTTAATTGGAAGGCGTCAAGGGCCCTTAAAAGGTTATTTGGCTCTAGCACCTTTCACTGGTAGAAAAATGAAGGTTCATCAATTTGCAGCATTTAGTGCCATACTTACAGCTAGAACTCATAGTTTCATTTAGGTGAGTATCTAGAACTATTCCAGTACCCTTTGGGTGCTACTTGGTTATATATTCTGATAGCAGCAAGACAGTTTATCTCTAGAAATCCTGTCCCAATATTGTAGGTATTGAGCTCTGTTTCCGAGCCTTTGCTGTTAGGTTAACTTGTCTGTATTTTCTTTCATTCTGGAACTGTTTTGTTCTTTTAATTATTTAAAGCTAAAACTCAGCCGGGTACAGTGGCTCACACCTGTAATCCCAGCACTTTGGGAGGCTAAGGCGGTTGGATCACCTGAGGTCAGGAGTTCAAGACCAGCCTGGGTTGGCCTGGCACAGTGGCTCACCCCTATAATCCTAGCATTTTGGGAGGCCGAGGTGGGTGGATCACTTGAGGTCAGGAGTTCAAGACCAGCCTGGCCAACATGGTAAAACCCCATCTCCACTAAAAATACAAAAATTAGCCAGGCATGGCGGCACACGCCTATAGTCCCAGCTACTTGGGAGGCTGAGGGAGGAGAATTGCTTGAACCCAGGAGGTGGAGGTTGCAGTGAGCCAAGATCGTGCCACTGCACTCCAGCCTGGGTGACAGAGAGAGACTCAGGCTCAAAAAAAAAAAAAAAAAAAAAACCCAGCCTGTGCAACATGGTGAAACACCTTCTCTACTAAAAATACAAAAATCAGCTGGGTGTGGCAGCATGTGCCTGTAATCCCAGCTACTTGAGAGGCTGAGGCAGTAGAATCGCTTGAACCCTGGAGGCGGAGGTTGCAGTGAGCCGAGATCTTGCCATTGCACTCCAACCTGGGCAACAGAGTGAGGCACCATCTCAATCAATCAATCAAACACTCACATTAAGTTAAATATGTCCACCAGCCTGCCCAAAAACTGGTTGGCACTTCAGGGTGCAGTGGCCCCTTCATGTTCTCCAGAATATTCTGCATGATGGCAGCTTGTTTTTTCTTTTAGTAAGTGGGTGCCCACATGCCATTATTCCTTATTTTGGGATATCTTTGCAATGACCCCCAGAAGGAATCATGCTATTATACTAGAAGAGTTTCTGCATTTCCAGTATGTGTCGCACACTGTGCTGGATGCTCTGTATACATTTATCTCCACTGAATCCTCCCAGTAGTTCTGCACAGTACAGGTCTTGTTAGCTCCATTTTATGTATTAAAAAAATGAGGCCTAGTAAGGTTACATATGTTATTTAAGGCTCTATAGATAGTGAGTGGCAGAGGCAGAAGTTAAGCTCAGGCCTAACTGCCAGGTCCATGGTTTTCCATCATCCCAAGGGAATTCAGAAATTGTTGTTTTCAAACTTCTCGTCTAACAGAAGAAGAATTTTGGCTTATAAGCCATTTGTCAGAGGTTCTCCATCTGCTGAATGGCAGGGTTGCTGCTGGAATTCAAGACTTCTTCCTTAGTCCTGTTATATTGTGAATTCTTATAAGAGAAAATATGAAGATTAGAATTGCTCTGGGTGCTGGCACAAGTCATCACTCTCCTGGTTTGTCTGTGTTCTCCACTTGGGTATAAGCCTGAATTTTTGAGTCCGGGCAAGGCAGACAACACTGAGCAGCTGAGGGAGCTAATTGGCTGGTGTCTTCGTATCTGTGTGTTGTCAGCAGCAATCATTTGGGGAAGCACAGAACTGTGTTATCTAGAGGGTCTGGGCCTCAAGTTCATTGGTAATTACTCCCCTTCATTCCACAGATCTGGTTTCAGAGGGAAACTTTATAAACCTATTAAAGGCACTTTGGTTTAGGTTTTCCTTCAAGACAGACCCGTGCTCTTCCAAATGCCACATCCTCACATAATTGAGACAGTTGCACAAGGCCTTGGGGGCTGGGATATCTGTTTTGTTCAACTCTAAAGAGGGAAAAGGGATGAATAGTGAAGTGTTTGTCAGTGTGGCTTTAAGTAAGGCAGAGATAGGGCTTAGGTTGCTGGGGGAGGAAGGATAGGGAAGGATGTTAGCTAGATGTTTCCTTTTAGAAAAAGCTCTTTATTGAGGGGAGGGTCATGTGGGTGGGGACATGGCACTTTTGTTTTATTATATTTTCTTTACATATCATCTCTGGGTCTAGACTATTTTTTCCCTCAGACTGCTAATTATCATTGAAGTTCATGGAGCTTTTTCAACATAGAATCAGGCACATGTAGATTCTCAGTATTTGAATGAATAAATATAATGGAGGACAAATTATTACTGATAAACTCAATTTTAATTTTCTCTGATAACTGAAGGTCATTAAAAGGATTTGTTATTTATAATATTCGCCAACTTAAGAGATCAAAATCATTTAAGACAGCAAGCTTGATTTTGTTGTACTTTGGCATCTACATTTTCAAGATAGGGGAAATTTATCCATTAATATTACC
Organism: Papio anubis; assembly: GCF_008728515.1. Classification (NCBI taxonomy): domain Eukaryota; kingdom Metazoa; phylum Chordata; class Mammalia; order Primates; family Cercopithecidae; genus Papio; species Papio anubis. The sequence goes on along the minus strand of NC_044982.1, from coordinate 47,886,196 downwards.
ACTCAATCTTTTAAAATCTTAAATCAAGAATTCTTTATCATATTAAAAAAAAAGTTTTAAATTGAAATTTGTTTTTAGAGAGATGGGGTCTCACTATGTTGTCCAGGCTGGTCTTGGACTCCTGGGCCTAAGCGATCCTCTGGCCTCAGCCTTCCAGAGTCAGGATTGCAGGCATAAGCCATCATACCTGGCCCCTGTTTTATTTTTTTAGCATCACTATTGAAAATATAAGGCAATTATTATTTAAATCTGATGTTTTTACTGAAGTTTGATTGGTTTCCATCACCTTTCAATTGACAGTTATATTTGAATGAATGTCATTAAGAATTAGGTTTTAAAAAACACAAAATGAGGAGAAAGCCTACTGAATATACAGTTTATCCTAAAGAAAGCCATAGAACAGAGAGGGGAGAGCAGCCTAGAGAAACCGTGATTCAAAACGTTTTATTTTTCCCAGTTGTAAATGCAGTACAGTTATGATTGAAAATTCAGAAAACAGAAAATAAAGTAAATATCACTTGTTTCTCATCATACTGAAATACTACTACTAGAATCTTGGTGTGCTTCATCTCAGATGTTTTTTCTTTGCATACATGTGATCATAGTAAAATAATCATATTCTAGTATTATATCATTATTTTCACTAAACTTTAAAGTGTTTTCCCTCTATGATGCAGCAGTTTGAAAACATTCTTAATGGCTGAGTATTTTTCCTTCAGAGGATTTATTATCTGCTGTCAAAACATTTGTTAAATATTTCCCCCTCATCCAGTAGCAGTAATTACATGTCAAATGGTAGGGCCGCGTTTTTTAATCCTTGGCATGCTCTCTCTACCCGTGGATTTTTCATAAAAATTGGCCGAAGAGTCAAGCTGGTGCTGACCAATTCATTTCTTCAGAGTGTACCTTTAAATGTTTTTCAGATCTCATAGGATTGTTGGAATATAAAGAAGGCCACTGTGAAGACCAGGCCTCAGGGGCAGTTTGCCGTTCCCTCTCCACACCACAATTTAATTCCCTTGATGTCATTGCAGATGTGAATCCCAAGTACCAGTGTGATCTGGTGTCCAAAAACGGGAATGATGTGTATCGGTATCCCAGTCCACTTCATGCTGTGGCTGTGCAGAGTCCAATGTTTCTCCTTTGTCTGACGGGCAACCCTCTGAGGGAAGAGGACAGGCTTGGAAACCATGCCAATGACATTTGCGGTGGATCTGAGCTAAATGCCGTCAAAACAGACAGTTCTTTACCTTCCCCAAGCAGTCTATGGTCTGCTTCCCATCCTTCATCCAGCAAGAAAATGGATGGCTACATTCTGAGCCTCGTCCAGAAAAAAACACACCCTGTAAGGACCAACAAACCAAGAACCAGCGTGAACGCTGACCCCACGAAAGGGCTTCTGAGGAACGGGAGCGTTTGTATCAGAGCCCCGGGCGGTGTCTCGCAGGGCAACAGTGTGAACCTTAAGAATTCGAAACAGGCATGTCTGCCCTCTGGCGGGATACCTTCTCTGGACAATGGGACATTCTCCCCACCGAAGCCCTGGTCAAAAGAATCAAAGGCCGAACAAGCCGAAAGCAAGAGGTTGCCCCTGCCAGAGGGCTGCCCCTCAGGCGCTGCCTCCGACCTTCAGAGTAAGCACCTGCCGAAAACGGCCAAGCCAGCCTCCCAAGAACATGCTCGGTGTCCCGCCATCGGGACAGGGGAGTCCCCTAAAGAAAACGCTCAGCTCTCAGGGGCTTCTCCAAAAGAGAGTCCCGGCATAGGCCCCGCCCCGCCGCAGGAGAACAAAGTTGTCCAGCCTCTGAAAAAGATGTCACAGAAAAACAGCCTGCAGGGCGTCACCCTGGCCGCTCCTCCCCTGCTGTCTCCAGCTTTCCCGGTGGAAGAGAGGCCTGCCTTGGATTTCAAGAGCGAGGGCTCTTCTTCCCAAAGCCTGGAGGAAGCGCACCTGGTCAAGGCCCAGTTCATCCCGGGGCAGCAGCCCAGTGTCAGGCTCCACCGGGGCCACAGGAACGTGGGCGTCGCGAAGAGCTCTAGCCTGAAGCACCGCGGCCCAGCCCTCCAGGGGCTGGAGAACGGCTTGCCCACCGTCAGGGAGAAAACGCGGGCCGGGAGCAAAAAGTGTCGCTTCCCGGATGACTTGGATACAAATAAGAAACTCAAGAAAGCCTCCTCCAAGGGGAGGAAGAGCGGGGGCGGGCCCGAGGCTGGTCTTCCTGGCAGGCCCGCGGGCGGGGGCCACAGGGCGGGGAGCAGGGCGCACGGCCACGGACGGGAGGCGGTAGTGGCCAAACCTAAGCACAAGCGAACTGACTACCGGCGGTGGAAGTCCTCGGCCGAGATTTCTTATGAAGAGGCCCTGAGGAGGGCCCGGCGGGGTCGCCGGGAGAATGTGGGGCTGTACCCCGCGCCGGTGCAGCTGCCCTACGCCAGCCCCTACGCCTATGTGGCTAGCGACTCCGAATACTCGGCGGAGTGCGAGTCCCTGTTCCACTCCACCGTGGTGGACACCAGTGAGGACGAGCAGAGCAATTACACCACCAACTGCTTCGGGGACAGCGAGTCGAGTGTGAGCGAGGGCGAGTTCGTGGGGGAGAGCACAACCACCAGCGACTCTGAAGAAAGCGGTGGCTTGATTTGGTCCCAGTTTGTCCAGACTCTCCCCATTCAAACGGTAACGGCGCCAGACCTTCACAACCACCACGCAAAAACCTTTGTCAAAATTAAGGCCTCACATAACCTCAAGAAGAAGATCCTCCGCTTTCGGTCTGGCTCTTTGAAACTGATGACGACGGTTTGAGTGACGTCATTGGTGTAGAAAGTGTCTTTTTTTTTTTTTTTTTTCTAGTTGCCAAAATAAAAAAGGTGGTGGTTTCATTTTTGTATAATACTTTAATGGAATGCTTTTTTAAAAAGATAAAACCAAGGTAAATTATTGTTTCATCTTCACATACGGACGCTAGTGCCTTTAATGGAAGGTTAAGAATGTTTTGCTAGTTAGAAGTAAATATTGAGGTTTTAATGGTGATAGTGAGTTTTGTGGTACCTGCTGTTTTTTATTTTAATCTTTCTGAGCATCCGGCAAGGTACAGGTTTCGATGTTCAAGTTTTATTGGGATAAGACCGTTTGATCCCAAGGTCAGGTGGATGGAATTTTTGGATTTATATTTGCTCCTTGAGTTTTCAGGGCAGTGTCTCCATGAGGCTTTTCCTGTTGAGGGGCACCACATACAATAGTGTGAAGTAGGTACGAGGGGCAGTCATTGTATTCTATAATTTTTTATGTAGTCTAAATTTCTCAGATGTATGCCCATTCGGCTTTATTCTCAGAACTGTTTTTTTTACTAGACTCATGACTTGGAGGCCAGACCTTAAATCCAGAGATGGCAGCCTGGATAGGGACCTTAAAAGGATTCACAAAAACTTTTGCCACACTTGGTGCCTAGGCCCTGTTCCTAATAACCCCTTCTAGGGCCGTTTATCCAACATTTTGATGCCTTTTCCCTCCCTAATTTGTAGCCAATCTAACCTTTCATTCCTTGGAGGATTTACTTTTGGGATAAAATTTTGGTCCTTGGGCACAGAGACATTCACTATTAATGAAGTAACCCTTGGGCATGACTCCAATCCCAGAATTGCTCACTGAGCGCTATGCCACCTAAGCATTGACCTGAACATATTAGTGCAATCCAGTCCAGATTGGACCGCTGATCCTATGTGGAAGGGCTGTTTTTTAAGAAAAAATTTTTGGTAAACAGTATTGTGTAAAATTGCTTTTTGTATACCAATATATGCATGTTTTGTGCATGAGTAGTACTTGTGTTGATATTCCTGTTGATGTTAAATTACTATATAATATAAACAGTATGTGTTTTTATATATCATTGTGTAAATTTAATATAACACATATGCAGTAATAAACGATTTGTTTTACTGCTGTTAAGTTTGTTATTTCGGTATAAAACCAGATGTTTACACCTATAAATCTTGTGCTGGTTATTGGTGTTATTTGTGAGATTTATATTAGACCTATTCTAGCATTAGAATATGCGCAATGTAGATAGGTTTTAGTATTAGAATGGACGACGAGCAAGCAAATGAAGGAAAGCAGACAACTTCTAGTTAAGGTACTTTAAAATTTAGGATACATTTTATAGGTGCCATCTGAGGAAAATATTTCTGAAAATAATCCCCTCTCCCAACTTTTCATTACAAAAAATCTCAAACATGGAAAAGTTGAAAGGATAATAAACAACTCTATGCCACCTAGATTTCAACAGTTGTCAACATTTTGCCATGCTTGCTGTAACTGTATTTATGTATTAGGTTTAACTATATTACTGATTTTTCAGATCAAAGACAGATACTATCATAGCAATCCTCCCCTCTCCCCCACACTGATAAAATATTTTAAAGTAAATTTCAGGTATCATGATATTTTATCTCTAAAAAGCATACATTACCCAAGAACAAGGAGATTCTCCTGTATACCTACAATATGATCGCACTTAAGGAAAATCAGTAGTAATTCATAATATCAAAATTTTATATGGAAAATTTCCCAATGTGTTTCAAGAACTTTTAATAGCGGCTTTCTGCCCTCCTACCTCCCCTACAAAGCAGGAGTCAGTCAATGTCATGCATTGCATTTGGTTGTGGGTTGTAGGTTTCTTTTTAGTCTAGAACAGTCTCCCCATGTTAAACAAAAGACACTAGGTTTTTATTTTTTGAGACAGAATCTCACTCTGTCACCCAGGCTGGAATGCAGTGGCTTGATATGGGCTCACTGCAGCCTCCACCTCCCAGGTTCAAGCGATTCTCCTGCCTCAGCCTCCTGAGTAGCTGGGATTACAGGTGTGCACCACCATGCCTGGCTAATTTTTTTGTATTTTTAGTAGAGACGGAGTTTCTCCATGTTGGTCAGGCTGGTCTCGAACTCCTGACCTACCTTGTGATCCACCCCCCTCGGCCTCCCAAAGTGCTGGGATTACAGGCGTGAGACACCGAGCCCGACCTATTTATTTATTTTTGGGAGAGTCTGGATCTGTCCCTCAGGCTGGAGGGCAGTGGCACAATATTGGCTCACTGCAATGTCTGCCTCATAAGTTCAAGTTCAAGTGATCCTTCCACCTCTGCCTCATGAGTACCTGGGAATACAGGCCTGCGCCAGCATGACCAGCTAGTTTGTACTTTTTGTAGAAATGAGTTTTCACCATGTTGGTCAGGCTGGTCTTGAACTCCTGGCCTCAAGTGATCCGCCTGCCTCGGTCTCCCAAAGTGCTGGGATTACAGGCGTGAGTCATCACGCCCGGCCAGATAATTGGCTCTTTAAAGAGGAAGGACAGTTTTCTTGTAGAAAGGCCAACATGTTGGATTCGTTTGTTTCCTTATGTTGTCTTAGAATCTGGGCCCTTTATTTCCTATAAACTGGGTGAGACTTGATCGAATTCAGGTTAAACATTCTTGGCAAGAATATTTCTTTAATGATGTTGTATACTCTTACTCTTTCACATCAAGAAACAATAGCAGGTTGCCCCACTATTTGATACCTTGATTAAGTTGGTGAACATAGATTTCTTCATGATAAAAGTAAGTCTTCTTATGCAAATAGTACTTGGGGATGGATTCTTTGGTACTGTGGCTCTCCTATCCCTCAACAAATTCCACTTAATGGCTTTAGCTTATATGGCTGATTCTTTTTTTTTTTTTTTTTTTTTTTTGAGACAGAGTCTTATTCAGCCGCCCAGGCTGGAGTTGCAGTGGCGCGATCTCGGCTCACTGCAACCACCATCTCCGGGGTTCAAGTGATTCTGCTGCCTCAGCCTCCTGAGTAGCTGAGATTACAGGCACCCGCCACCATACCCGGCTAATTTTTGTATTTTAGTAGAGACGGGGTTTCACCATGTTGGCCAGACTGGTTTTGAACTCTTGACCTCAGGTGATCCGCCCATCTTGGCCTCCCAAAGTGCTAGGATTACAGGCGGGAGACACCGTGCCTGGCCATGGCTGATCTTTGCTTGAATCAGTGATTGCTTTGGGGATGCAAAGTGATAGTTTTCTAAATATCTTTCCTTCTACTTTTATTAGTTGACATTCTTAAAAAAGAGCCTTCTTTATTTTTTCTTTTTCTCTTTGAATATCACTACGGACACATGCAGTTTTATTTATCTGATATTTTGCAATCATTTTACAGCCTCTTTTCTTTTTGATGTTCAACATGTCCCAAATTTGGCCAATGGGAGCATAAATTTTGTTAAAAGGAAACTATAGAATCAGTTCAGTCTCTCGTAATTCAGATACTTATTATGAAATATATCCAATTAAAATTAACTCTCCAAATGCTAAATTTCAGATGCTAAGTTTTAAGGCAACAAAAATCCCTTACTATTCGTTTTTTAAATTTTGTCTTGGAAACGTTCCTTTTTTTCTATACTTTATATATTTCTTACCTCTAGCAAGGCTTTTATCTTTGGAACACAGCAAATTATTTCTCCATACTTATAATGGGCACATCTTTTAGCAAGACATCTTTTTTTTTTTTTTTTTTTTTAAGGCATCTCAACTCAATTCTTCAAAATGTAGAGTTACTAGTCTTTTAGTATTCAGAATTTCTTTGATTACTTGACTAGATCTAAGCCAACCACAAGTGAGGGGATGATCTCACCATCTTTTCTAATGCTGTGATCTGATCTCTTTGGGGCATAGCTATAAAGTTTATTGTGTAAGTCAATTGTGACCTGCAGTCAGTTCTTGAATCATTTCCAAGTTGTTCTCAATAAGCATTATTCTCGGAAGGGGACACTTTCTAAGAACCACCTTCTGAGTAATTACATTGTAGGTGACAGAATGCCAAATTAAGAGAAATGTGAAAAACAGGATTTTCAAAGAATCTTGGGTTTGTCCTTCTCCTAGTCCATTGCTTACTTTCCTGTAGCTAGCACTTGTATTGCACTCAGAAAACTGGGTTTTGTCCATTATTTTCAATGACAAAATAGTTGCTATTATTGTTACAAGCAAAAGAGCTCCTAAAAATGTTTTCCTTTATTAAAAAAATTACAAATGCTCATTGTCAAAAGCAAAAAACTGTATCTGAACAATATGTAAATTTTAAAAATTCTCCCTCAATCCTCCCCAAATCCTACTTTCTGATAAGTTTGGTGTATACATTTCTATACTCTGTTATATGCACATACAAATACATAACCTCTGTAGTTTTTCTTCAAAATGAAGTTTCAAGCTATGTTTATTATTTTATAACTTGCATCCTCCATTTCTTGGACCTGTATGGCAGAATATCATTCCCAATTCCTTTTAATGGGGTTCCAAATATTTCCTCACTGAGGAAAAGATACCAGATTTTGTAGGTTACTTGAAATTGCCCTGCTTAGAAACATTCTAATATTTAGCAACAAAGCGCTACCCAAATGTTATACATTTGTTATACACACATTATTGCCTTTCTGGTTTTCTTATGTATTTGGTTATTTTGTATTTTGAGCTCGCTTTTAGTGAGGTATTATTGAAGGAATCTGGTGAGGCTTGGTTAAGGATTTTGTCATACGGAGAAATTTTGTGTTTTTTCTGCTAGGTGCCTCAGGGATATTTCTAAGCTGGACCACTTTTTAAGTTAATTTATCTGTGGTAGGTTTCCCTGACTACAGACATAGTATGAATTCAAATCCTAAGTGCATATGAGGGATAGGTTGTGGTTACATGTTCTCAGAGGCAAACAAGGCCCATAAGCTTCCTTCTTTTGTTTTTTTATTTTTTTGAGACAGAGTCTCATTCTGTTGCCCAGCCTGGAGTGCAGTGGCGAGATCTCGGCTCACTGCAACCTTCACCTCCTGAGTTCAAGCGATCCTCCCACCTCAGCCTCCCCAGTAGCTGGAACTACAGGCACATGCCACCACGCTCTTTTTTGTCTTTTTAGTAGGGTCAGGGTTTCGCTATGTTGCTCAGGCTGGACTCCAACTCCTGGTCTCAAGTGGTCACCCACCTGGGCCTTCCAAAGTGTTGGGATTACAGGCGTTAGCCACCGTGCTCAGCCTAGCTTCCTTATTTTCATCCTGGACCAGCGAGTGAATTTTTTTTCTAGTCCAGTATTTCACTAAGGGTGTAGCCCTTCAGTGATCTCAGGAATATAGGACAGTCTCATTCCTGAATCCTACCCTGTAAGGGCCAAGTTTTTGTCCCTGAGTGACTATCAAAACCAAGGCTCCTTGCTTAAGGGATAACAACTCTCAAGCTCTTCCAAAGGGAGCCAAGTATGCATGAGGTGCTTTATGTGATTTATTAAATCATTTTCTCATGCAATGTTTGAAGGGTGAAATAATAGGGTTTCATTCACTACATATGGTAACAGAAACCATAGAGCCACCCATTGCTTTTGTCAATAAATTGGGCCCTCCTCCCTTCATACTTTTTTATTCCTTCCATTTTCTTTCATACTTCTTCTTTGCCATTTTGCTGTGCTTCCTTCCTTCCTTCCTCCCTTCCTTCCTTCCTTCCTTCCTTCCTTCCTTCGCCCCTCCTCCCTCCTCCCTCCCTCCCTCCCTCCACTCCTTGTTTGGCCAGTGCCATCACGGGCCTGGAGTGCAGTGGGCGCCAATCTCGGCTCATTGCAACCTCTGCCTCTGGATTCAGTGATTCTCCCACCTCAGCCTCCCGAGTAGCTGGGACTATGAGCCCCACCACCATAGCCAGCTAATTTTTGTATTTTTAGTAGAGATGAAATTTCACCATGTTAGCCAGGATAGTCTTGATCTCTTGACCTCAAGCAATTAAATCAAGCTCCTAAAAGTGTGGTGCAGGCATGAGCCTGCTGTTTGGTGATATATTTGAAGCGTACAATTTGATCAGTTATCACATATGTACACACCTATAGATAGTTGCTATATTGATGTAACTATCACAATCAATATAGCAAGCATTTCCATCATTCTCAATAGTTTCCTTGAGAACTTTGTAATCCATCTCTTCTTTTACTCCATTCCCTAGGGAACAACTGCTGTGCTTTCTGTCATTATAGCTTACTTTGTCTCTTCTAGAATTCTATATACATTGGAATAAACAGTGTATACTTTTTTCCTGAATTGTCATTCAGCATAATATTTTAGATCTACTCATGTTGTTTCACATATCAGTGGTTCATTCCTTTTAATTGCTGAGTTATGTTCTTTTCTGTGGATATACAACAATTCGTTTATCCATTCTTGTTGGATGTTTGGGTTATTTCCAGTTTGGGATTGTTACAAATAAAGCTGTGATGAACATTCATGCAAGGTCTTTGTGTGGTCGGGCATTTTTGTTTCTCTTGCGTAAAGACTTTGGAGTGGAATGCCGGGTATTATCATAGGTGTGTGTTTAACTTTTTGAGAAACTACAAAATACCTTCCAAACTGGTTCTATCATTTTATGTTTCTACTAGCAGTTTGTGAGAGTTTCAGTTGCTCTATATCCCTGTCAGCACTTGGCATGCTCATTCTTTTTACTTTTAGCTAATCTAATGGATGATCAGTGGTATATAATTATGGCTTTCACTTGAATTCCCTGATGCCTAATGATGAGCATCTTTTCACATGCTTATTGGTTGTCTGTATATCTTCTTTTTTGAAGTGTCCATTTAATATTTTGTTCATTTTAAAAATTGGATTGTTTGGTTTCTTATTATTGAGCTATAAGAGTCCTTTATAAGTTCTCTGGAAAAAGTCCTTGCATATATGTTGCAAATATTTTCTCCCAGTCTGTGGCTTGCATTTTACTTTCTTAATGGTGCCTCATGAAGAACAAAAGTTAATTTTGATCAAGTCCAATTTTCTATTTCTTTTTACATGGTTTATTATTTTGGTGTCCTATCTAGGAAACCTTTGCCTAATCCAAGTTAGCAAAGATTTTCTGCTATGCTTTCTTTCAGAAGTTCTATGATTTTTGGTTTATATATCACCAATAGCAAATTGTCTTGATTTCTGTAGCTTTATAGTAGTAGGTATTGAAATCAGTTAGGGTAAGTCTTATAATTTTGCTCTTCTCTTTCTCCTTTTCCTCCTACTCCTCCTTTTTCTTACTTCCTCTGATTATTCTAGATCCTTTGCATTATCATATACATTTTAGAATTAGGTTGTCAGTTTCTACAAAAAATAAAGGCCTGCTAAAATTTGTATTGGTATCCCATAGAGTATGCATTACTATGAGGATATTGCCAGCCTGGGCAACATAGTAAGACCTCGACTCTGTTATAAAGAAAAAGAAAAATTAGCTGGGTGTGGTGGTGTGCATCTGTAGTCCCAGCTACTCTGGAGGCTGAGGTGGGAGGATCACTTGATCTCAGGAGTTCAAGGTTGCAGTGAACTGTGATTGTGTCACTGCATTCCAGCCTGGGTGAGAGTGAGACCTTGTCTCAAAAAAAAAAAAAAAAAAAAAAAAAAAAAGGTATTACTACCTTAACGATGAGTCTTTCATTTTAAGTATGTGATACCTTTCCATTTATTTGGTTCTTTTTCTAGATCTCCTGGGCTGAAGTGATCCTCCTGCCTCAGCCTCCCAAGTAGCCGGGACTACAGGCATATGTACAGGCATAGTATGCCTGGCTACTATTTTTGATTTTTAGTAGAGATGAGGTCTAAGTTGCTCAAGCTTGTCTTGAACCCTTGGGCTTAAGTGATCCTCCTGATTTGGCCTCCCAAAGTGCTGGCTTTACAGATATGAGCCAACATGCCTGGCTGGTCTCTAGTTTTCTTCAGCAATGTTTTGTAGTTTTTAATGTGGAGTTCTTGATCATGTTTTTTTTTTTTGGTTTTGTTTTTTTGTTTGTTTGTTTGTTTGTTTTGAGACAGTGTCCCACTCAGGCTGATTGCAGTGACATGATCATGGTTCACTGCAGCCTCAACCTCCTGGGCTTAAGTGATCCTCCCACCTCAGCCTCCCAAGTAGCTGGTACAGGTTGGTCTTGAACTCCTGAGCTCAAGTGATCTGCCAGCCTTGGCCTCCCAAAGTGCTAGGATTACGGGTGTGAGCCACCATGCCTAGTCTTATAATTTGAATAATTTCTATTGATCTATCTTCACCTTCATTTAATCTTTCCTTTGTTATCTCCGTTTTGCTTTCTGCTATTGAGTGCCTCCAATGAGTTTTTTAAAATTATAGATATTTTATTTTTTAGTCCTAAAGTTTCCAAACAGTTCCTTCTTTTTTTTTAAATATAGTTTCTATTTCTGTACCAAGAATTTTTGTCTTTTTATTCACTTCAAATGTATTTTCCCTTACCTCATGGAACATAGTTATAAAAGCTCCTATAAAGTCTTTGATAGTTTCAACATTGAGGTTATTTTGGGGTTGGCATGTATTGATTGTTTCTACCTTAAGAATTGGTCACATTTGGCTGGGTGTGGTGGCTCACACCTGTAATCCCAGCACTTTGGGAGGCCAAGGCAGGTGGATCACGAGGTCAGGGGATCGAGACTAGCCTGGATAACATGGTGAAACCCCATCTCTACTAAAAATACAAAAACAAAATTAGCTGGGTGTGGTGGCGGGCGCCTGTAGTCCCATCTACTCAGGAGGCTGAGGCAGAAGAATGGCGTGAACTCGGGAGGTGGAACTTGCAGTGAGCCAAGATCGTGCGATTGCACTCCAGCCTGGGCGACAGAGCAAGACTCTGTCTCAAAAAAAAAAAAAAAAAATTGGTCACATTTTCCTCTTTCTTTGGTTGTCAAGTAGTTTTGGATTGCATCTTGAACGTTGTCAATGTTATAGTGCATGGGTTCTAAGTCCTTTTATAATCCTTAGAAGAATGTTGATGTTTTTGCCTTAGGAGGCAATCAGTGCAGTTAGGCTGTGACTAAGTTCTGATGATCTTCTGTGGGCATTGGTATAAATTTTAATTAAATTATATGTCTGTGCTGTGCTGCTTTGGGTCTATCCTGTGCATGCATAGTTCAGGGGTTAGTCTGAGACTCATGCAGGTGATTCATATCTCAGTTAAATTTTCAAGGTCTTTGCTATACTAGTTTCTGTCTGTTCTGTGCATTCTTGACTCAGATGCTAGAATGAGCCTAGGGTTATACACAGAATTAGGGGACCACTTTCTCTAGTTCTTTCCCCTTTGGAATTTCTGTCATTCACTCTGCCCCATCTGGTTAACGTTTCTCAGTTCTTCTGGCCAGAAAGACATGTTTCTATTGGAATTTTAGCTATGAATAGGCCACTGGGGCCTGCCCTCAGGATAAAGCTGCATCAGAAAAGAAAAAAAAAATGGTAGAAACTCACCAATCCCTCCCAATACACCTGTTTTTGTTTACTTTTACAGTCCTCAGGTAATTTTTTCCTCCCATGTTTTTCTCCAAGTCTTTAGTTGTAATCAGCAGGAGGGATAGGATATTTTGGGCTCACACAGCCCTGGCAGAACCAGAACTCTACTACCCATTTATTTTTCATATGGATACAATTCAAAGACCCAGCAGAGTCTTGCAGGAGAGCCAGCCATGTGCTTCACCCAGATTCCATACCCTACTCTGAAAAACATATGTAGGCTTTCTGTATTCTAGTTTTCAAATATGATGTAATAGCAAGTCATTAAAAGCAAGGAAATCCTTTATCAATGACAAAGATTGGAACATTAAGTTTTATTTTACTTTTTTCTAGATGCAAACCTTCAATTTGGAGGGTAGAGGAGAGCTATGTAATCATTTATTCCTATACAATTCTTTGTGGCTAAGAAAATAACATTCTCTATACATATGTATATTGCCGGAAAGGTAGTGTAAAAGTGCCTTTTGTTTCCTTGCGAGTCATTTTGTTAGGTTTCAGAACTGTCACTTTTAGTTATTTACCTTACCATAATATCTCTGACTATAATATAAATACAATATATAATTATGCTTTTGAAAAGGGTTTTTTACTTCTTGGCCCACAGGGGATTTTTTTGGAGCTATTACAACCTATCTGTTAAACATAAGGACTAACAGCATGGAACCTAAAGCTGATTCAGAGAATTACTTTAATTTGAAGACTGTTGCCCAGGTAAACAACAGCTGCTTTGGAATCATTACAGCTGAAGTGGTCAATGAATAATTTACTTTTATATTTAACTATAACAGATGAATATTTCAGGGTTACCAAAGTAGGAAGTATTTCTTATCACGAGTTTATCTAGCTGTTATATTTTAAAGGGAATACTATAAATAGATACTAGGATATAAAGTTGCAGAGTTTCTTTGGGAGACAATGATTAACGGTGGGCAAAATCAAAATGATCAGAGTATGAATTTGGTTTCAGTAAACAGCCCTAAAATATATTTATTTATCAAAATCTTATGCAAAATGTATTATGCCTTTGAAGTTGGGCAGGGAGTCTTGCAAGAGCAACTTTTTCCCATGAGATTTTCTTTTAAAATTTATATTCCTTACTTAAGAAGAGGTTGCTCCCACATTTTTGGCATTGTAGTAGGTTCTGGCATTTTATTTTGAATATGGTACCTAGACAGAACCAGGAAATGCAAAGATCTAAATTTTTAAGACTAAGGGGAACTTTTATTTTTCAATTGAAAATAACCATTTGTTATTACAAACACAGTATATGTGTATTGTAGAAAGTAAAAATAACATAAATAAGCAACACACACACAGGCGAGCAGCGGTGGCTCGCCTGTAAATCCCGCTGGAGGCCGGGAGATGGAAGCGGATCACGAGGTCAGGTCGAGAGACCATCCTGGCTAACATGGTGAAACCCGTCTCTACTAAAATGCAAAAATAGCTGGTGGCGGTGGCGTTTGTAGTCCAGCTACTCAGGACTGAGGCGGAGAATGGCGTGAACCGGAGGAGAGACTTTACGCAGTGAGCTGAGATCCGGCCACTGCACTCAACCACAGACGAGAAAGCCGAGACTCCGTCTCAAAAAAAAATTAAAAAATAAAAAAAATAAAAAAGCAACATACATATATATATATATATATGTAAACAAGAATATAAACTCCTTTTTATTTTCCAGGGATGATTCCTGCCAACTGTTTACTGTTCTCCCACATCCCTTTCCAATTACGCATACATGTATTTTTTCTGAGAATAAGGTCACACTTTACTTGCCATTTTGCCACTTGCCTTTTTTTTTTTTTTGAGACAGAGTCTTGCTCTGTCCCCCAGGCTGGAGTACGTGGTGTGATCTTGGCTCACTGCAACCTCCACCTCCCGGGTTCAAGCGATTCTCCTGCCTCTGCCTCCCAAGTAGCTGGGACTACAGGCGTGCACTAACACATCTAGCTAATTTTTGTATTTTTAGTGGAGATGGGGTTTCACCATTTTGGCCAGGCTGGTCTCAAACTCCTGACGTCAAGTGATCCACCCACCTCGGCCTCCCAAAGTGCTGGGATTACAGGCGTGAGTCACTGTGCCCAAATTTTGCCACTTGCATTTTAAAGTTAAGAATATCTGCTATTTAAATGCATTTTTGTCTTAACTAATATCCAGTCTATGATCACATTTTTCCCAATTGTTTAGAGGAGCTTTTAGAAACAAATTAAAAATTCTAAATTAAAAGTTGGTATTGATAATCACATGGTCAATCTGTCACGTAGATTGATTCTGATCATGACTATAGAGTAATCAAAATCACAAATGAACTGCTTGGGTTCTGGTGAGTCCAGGGACTGAAAGGAGACATTCTGTCAGTAAGTTTCTAATAGAAATGAAAAAAATATATAATGAGAGGAAGGTAATAATACTTGTATTTGTGGCATTTTATTTTCTTTCGAACACCTCATGCAACATGTGAATAGGGTTCACCTTGGGAGCAAGTTAGGACCTTTGGAAAGGGCCTAGGTAATTGCTGGCCATTAGAGTGGACCCCATAAATGAGTTTTGAGTTTTGTCCTCCAAATAATGTCCCATGTTAGTCAAGAGTTACAATTCTTCTAAAAGAGCCACAACTAGTTCAAGAGAGAAAGATTCTTTTTCCAGTAACTCATCAATTGACATTTAGAGGAAAGGATTTAGGAGGCTAAAAATACGGCTCATTGCCTAAGACACACAAATTTCACTCTTAAGAAACGAATTTCTGGAAGAGCGGTGCTATTAGATTCAGATAAATGTACCTAATTTTCCTTTTGCCTCCCTACTTAAGTTTTTAAATATAAAAGTAATCTAAACCTATACGTTACATAAAATTTAACAAATACACAGAAAAGGCAAATCACCATTTACTTTCCTAATCAAACAATCATTAGCATTTTGCTAGGGTTCCTCTAAGTATTTTTTTCTATGCATATGCCATAGTTACTATCTCATATATATACACATATGAGATTTATATGTTTATACATATATGCTTACACATAAGTACATACCATATGTCCATATGTATGTACCTATATGTAAGCATATAGGTACACTTACTTATACATACACACATATAATTCCTTATATATGCCACATGTACTATATGTACATAAACGTATATGATTGCATTAGTCAAGGATTTTCTCAGATTACTATAGTCTTTCTAATCAGTATTTTGTAGTTGTTACATCCTATTTTATTGCAGTATTCAATTATTTATCCATTCCTCTCTCAGTGGAAATTTTTCTCATTTCTATTTAGGACCCAGTGTCTACTGGCCCACCCACTGACTGGGACTGAGAAGCTCCTCAGAGGCTCCTTCCATCTCTTCCCCACCCATTCTCAGGGCATATCTCCAGGATCCACATTCTGGAACATTTCCTTGGGGGGCCTGATCTCAGGGGTCAAGCTTTGTTTTGGCTCTCTTGCTCGGCCCTGCCCCAATGTACTTGACATCTTGAACTTTTCTTCTTGTAAGTCTGCCTTGCCAGGAATTTGGACTTAAAAATCTCCTTTCTTCTCTGCTTCTTTCCAATCCTGTCTGCCTCTTCCTGGCTAGTCCTGGGTTTATAGATCTGTGCTTGGGCCAGAGTGCTAGGCCTTAGCTCACCATTGGATGGAAGGAAAAGGTCACTAAATCTCTAGTTTCTGCCTATAAATAACACTGGGATGAACTGTTTTGGAGAAGAGTTCAATAGTTCAAGACACTAGTCTGTGCAGCATAGGGAGACATAAATAAAAAAAATATTAGTCAGGTGTGGTGGTGCAAACCTGTGGTCCTGGCAACCCAGGAGGCTGAGGTGGGAGGATTGCCTGGGCCCAGAAGGTCAAGGCTACAGTGAGCCATGATCATGTCACTGCACTTCAACCTAGATGACAGAGTGAGACCCTGTCTCAAAAAAAAAAAAAAAAGAAAGAAAGAAATAGAAAAACGGGGGTTTGTGTAACACTACAAATCATTATTTTGGGCTGTCATCATTGTTCATTATATTTTAAAAGGTCTGAATAGAACTTTGTTAATGTGTTTATTTTTGGGGGGCAGAGAGTATGGTAACAGGGAAGGTTGGCTAAATAATTTTCTTTCTTTTAAAAAAACAGTTGTGATTCTTTTTTTGAACAGTAGTCATACAAAGATTTTCAGATTTTTCTTTTTTTTGAGACGGAGTCTCACTCTGCTGCCCAGGCTGGAGTGCAGTGGTGTGATCTTGGCTCACCACAACTTCCACCTCCTAGGGTCAAGCAATTCTCCTGCCTCAGCCTCCCGAGTAGCTGGGACTACAGGTGCATGCCACTATGCCGGGCTAATTTTTGTATTTTTATTTAATTAATTAATTTATTTTTTATTTTATTTTATGTTATTTTTTTGAGATGGAGTCTTGCTCTGTTGCCCAGGCTGGAGTGTAGTGGCGTGATCTCAGCTCACTGCAACCTCCCAGGTTCAAGCAATTCTCTCCTAGGTTCAAGCAATTCTCCTGCCTCAGCCTCCCGAGTAGCTGGGATTGCAGGAATGTGCCACCACGCCTGGCTAATTTTTTTATATTTTTCGTAGAGATGGGGTTTTGCCATATTGGCCAGGCTGGTCTCGAACTCCTGACCTTGTGATCCTCCCGCCTTGGCCTCCCAAAGTGTTGGGATTACAGGCGTGAGCCACTGCGCCTGGCCGATTTTTGTATTTTTAATAGAGATGGGGTTTCACTATGTTGGTTAGGCTGGTCTCAACTTCCTGACCTTGTGATCCTCCTGCCTGCTCCCAAAGTGCTGGGATTATAGGTGTGAACCACTACATCCGGCCAAATTTCAGATTTATAAACAAAATCAGTTTAATATCAAAGAATAAACAGTAGGGCTCACTGTGGACTCATTCATCCAATATTTCAGCACCTACCTGTTGTGTAGCACTGTGTTAGGAGCTATATGGATACTGCACTAGAACAAAGCTTTACAAAGGGAGGGGCTCTGCTTTGTTCAGTGCTGTGTTTCCAGAGCCAGGACAGTGCTTGGCACGCAGTGAATATTCAGGAAATCATTTTAGAATGAATGAAAATATGGTCATGCACTGTTTTTACCAGTTAGGGTGAGTTCAGCTGTGGGTGACAGAAACCCCCAAATCACAATGGCTTAAACTGGATGTAAGTTTGTTTTTCACATGAAATAAATCTAGAAAAAAGCAGTCCTGACTGCCAGGGAAGAAGGTTCCTAATGCCACCAGGGCCCAGTTTCCTCCTGTCTTATTGCCCTGGATTTCTTGGCATATAATTTTTACTTCAGGGTCTCAGCTGACTGCGTGCG
This sequence comes from Papio anubis, assembly GCF_008728515.1. Classification (NCBI taxonomy): domain Eukaryota; kingdom Metazoa; phylum Chordata; class Mammalia; order Primates; family Cercopithecidae; genus Papio; species Papio anubis. The sequence goes on along the minus strand of NC_044982.1, from coordinate 47,868,577 downwards.
CTCCAGCCAGCACTTCAACATTTCCAAGGAAAAGAAGCAGAGCTGGCCGGGCGCGGTGGCTCAAGCCTGTAATCCCAGCACTTTGGGAGGCCGAGACGGGTGGATCACAAGGTCAGGAGATCGAGACCATCCTGGCAAACACGGTGAAACCCCGTCTCTACTAAAAAATACAAAAAACTAGCCGGGCGAGGTGGCGGGCGCCTGTAATCCCAGCTACTACTCGGAGGCTGAGGCAGGAGAATGGTGTAAACCCGGGAGGTGGAGCTTGCAGTGAGCTGAGATCTGGCCACTGCACTCCAGCCTGGGCGACAGAGTGAGACTCCGTCTCAAAAAAAAAAAAAAAAAAAAAGAAGAAAAGAAGCAGAGCTTGCTTCCTGTTTTTCACAGCACTTCCTGGAGGTTGCACACAACTCTTTTACTCACGTCTCATTGGCCAGAACTTAGTTACATTGTCATATCTAGCTGCAGCAAGGTTAAGAAACGTGAACTTTATTGTGGGTGGCCATGTGCCCCAGGTAAAATCAGGAGTTCTATTTATCTGGACGAAAGAAAGAATGTATTTTGGGAACAACTCCCGGCATCTCTTAATAATGAGCTTCAATCTTAGGAGGTGAAATTATAAACACATTACATTTTAGGTAACCACATAAAACTGTATATTGTTGAAATCAAACAAGTAGTACAGGTGATAGGAAGCACAGAGAGAGAAGATCCTTAGAAACTATTGGTTGATTAACTGCAGGAATATAGTGAAGGGCAGCATCATAGTTGAGGGGGTGAACCAGATACATGGAGAGTAGTGGGGAGAATTGGAGTCCAGTCCAAGGGCTACAGATGTTTTACATTAGATAGAGGTGGTAAAAATACAAAAAAAAAACCACCAAAAACTGCACAGTGATTAAGAATAAAATTCAATCTGCTTTTGATCATCAAGAAAAGGTCATAGCAATAGTTTTAAAATCAATATATTTTATTTAAAAAGATTTTTACCACCTTTAAAGAAATCTTTAAAGCCATGTTACTTAGGTTTCCCCCTGCAAACCTCCTGTGGTTCTGCTGTGTTTAATCGGTGGTTGACCAAGGCTGTAGTTTTCTCTGTAAGGCTCTTCTATTCTCTTGCAGGGCACAGAGCACTCAAGGGACTCTTGTGGCCAATGGAGATTTCCCTTAGAGTTGGGAAACTATAGTGCCCCTGTTCTGTAACTGCTGTCTCAAAAACATGTAACATAAAAAAGGCAGGAGTGAAACGTTGGTCCATTTAGAGGCTGAATTTCTTTCTCTTAACTTACTAGTTTAAAAATTATACATAGAGTACACATACATTAAATAATTAGAAACTAAAGGTAAACTTAAAGAAAAAATAACCTGTAATCTCCAGAGATGGCCTCTGTTAATATTTTGATGTAAGCTCTTCCAGACCTTTTAGTGCCTTTTTATAAATACATTCACTTAAACACTGATTTAAAAAATACTGTCAAATTACTGTCTTATAACCTGCATTTTAAATTTAATCATCGAGTGTGAACTTTTTTGGACCAGTAAATCTAATCGTGTCATCATTTCAAATGGCTGCATAATATTTTATTGGGAGGATGTCAAGACCGATTTCTAGTAGCAGGAAAGATGTCTGCAGTACTTCTTTTATCAGGAACTTAGGAGAGCTGCTAACTCACAGGAGCCAAGTGGGAGCAGAAGGCTTGAAAGAAGGTCATCAGAAAAGGTTAGTTGCACAGTTGCCCCAGGCTGAGAGACTGAATCTAATACCTGGACAACTGGTTGCTCCCAAAGGAGGCTGTCTGGAGATGTGGCTGTCAGCATGGATGGGTATCTCTCATAGTCTGTGGCTCCCCCAGGCAGCCCAGGTGAGGGCCTCTTTAAAAGCAGGTGGCTCTGGAGAAATCACCTCAGGCCAGCAGCTGGTGTTCTGTAAACAGCCCTCATCTGCCAGATCCTTGCCTTTTCTCCATTTGGTGTTAGAGACTAAGAGCTCTGTCAAAGTGGGTGTAGTTTTAAAACTTCTTTAGCTGCTACATCATCCCCCAGTAACCTCACCCCTTCACCCCAGCATTGTTCACATTCTGCTACCGATATTTGATTTACATAGAAAGCAATTACTTCATGAGCTGGGTATGTGCAGTGCTTAAGTCTTCCCACTCAGGAGCCTTTAGAAATAAAACTCAGATTAGGTAACAGCTAGGGCAGGATCACTGAGAACATTTTTAAACAGTGACATAATGACTTTCCTCAGTTATTTTCCCATTGTTTGAAAGGAATCATTATCTCTCTGTGAAACCACATTTGACATTGAGGCTTCAGTGAATTTCTGAAAGGCTGGCCCTTCCATCTGAATGGTAAGAGCCCACCTGCCTTCTGATAATGGGCTCTGCACCATCAGGGTGCAGAATGGATGCTGGGTGCTTGCAGGCTGCCCTGATGTTATCCATTAAGGGTACATATCTTACAATGTGAGAACTATATCTGATACAGATTTTGCTCCACAAGAATAAACTTGTTCTTACTTGAGGATAAATGACCACAGGGATCATTGGCTTTTAAGTGTCATAAATTTTTACGTCATTGTGAAAAAAATGGGGGCTGCAGTAAACCACTTAGTATTATATTTCCATTTTCTGGATAATGGATTAGGTGTAATGTTCCAGCAAACATGTGTAGACCTACAGATGGGAGGCTAGAAATAGAAAAGATACAAAACATGTACAACAAAGTTTCCCAAGAAAGTCAAGTTAGCTTTCCTCTGATATGACCAAGTATTAAAATATAAGGCGAATGCTTAGGAGAAGCGTTCATGATTGGTGGGGCACTAAATTAAAATAAAACCTGATTAAGTTCTTAAGGGACCCTAAAATGGGAATTTGGAAAAGGCAAGGGTAGTCAGAATAGCAGAGATTAGGGCTGGGTAGTAAACAGTAACCTGGGGAAGTAAATAAAGATAAAAACAGAAGAATTCAACAGGGGAATGCTGAGATGTGAACTTGAGAAAAAAAAGACAGTAAGAAAGGGACATAACTATGCATATAACCTTTATGTAGTGTGGAAATAAGATATTTTAAAATTCTGACTTGGGTTTTCAACTAGGAAACAGGAGTTTTATTAGGATTCATAAATTCTGAATAAGAAGAAGTGTCAATTTTATGATTTTTTGATAAAGGGGAAATGAAAAGCTGCCTCATGTTTCTAGTGGACAATCTTTTTGAGGTAGGTTTCCTGGAAGCTATTCCTCCTGTATGTGTAGCTCTCTTTCTTTCTTTCTCTCTCTCTCTCTCTCTTTTTTTTTTTTTTTTAGGTGAACTAAGGTCAGAACCATTGACCATTGGGCTAGGTGTCCAAAGGTGCTGGTGTTCGAAGAAACAAAATACTCTGAGAAGCAAATGGGGAAATAGAGAACCACAAAACACTTTGGGGAAGGTCACACTGGCCAATATTGGCATAGCAAGTTGCTTCGTAATGGAGGTATTGCCGAAGAATTCAGTGACCCCAGGGTAAGTTGTGGATCGACTGGCAGGAGTCAAGTGAATAGCTTGTTTTAGGGTTATACATGTGATATTGTCACTTTATATTTTTCTCAGCCTCCATTTCTCTACCTGTAAAATAATGGCTTTGGAACAGATGATCATGATTTTAGCAAAGACTGAGGAGTGGCTAGAGCTGTGCTGTTGGGGGTGTTGAGTGTTATCATCTAAGATAATAATGGACCAATCATCTAGTTAGAGATAGCTAGAAGTACAAAATCTGCAGGAGTCATGAAGCTTAAGTGGTGGTAGGTCAATGATGGAAGAGGGAACTTCTAGGACATGGTCTTGGACATAGTCAAATGACCAATGCTTTGACATTTTGCTTTTAAGGCCTTCTTTCTGCCTGGCTCTGTACCTGAGCCTTGTCAGTCTTATAGCGGCCACGTCTGGGAGCAACTGTTAAACACAGATGTATTTGTGAGAAGTTTGCAAGTATCAAAAAAACAGTGGTGACAACTTAAGCAAAATCGGGGAACTTATTATTAGGAGACAGGAGTGGCCTGGGACCTTGGGAACCAACTAGAATCAAAGGCTGGAAGCCTGTTGGAACTTTCCATCTCTAGTCTTGGTTCCTGTCTGTGTCTCTGCCAGATCTGTTAGGCATAACCTTATTCTAGTCAGCACTATCAGAACATTGTTGAAATGCAGTATCCAGACCTAGTCTTCACATCCTGAGGGGACACATGAAGGCTGTTTAAAGGAGAGCCATAGGATGACTAAAGACCTAAAAAAGAAAAAAAAAATAAAATTACGTCAGAGAGGAGATGCTAGAGGGCTGGAGATAATTCATTGAGAAAAGTCTGCTATTGGTGCATAGAGCGGTCTTAATTAGATGGTGGATTATTAGTGTAAGAAAATGATGACCAACTGTGCTTTGTTTTCACTAAGGATAAACCAAGAGGGAAGAGGTACTTGTGCATAGCAAAAGGGAGTCAGGCTAGACGAAAGTAAAGAGGTGATGGCAGTGGTGACTGTGGCATTACGATGGCTTTTAGGAGACAGCTGAGGCCTCTCCTGCAACCACTTAACAACAAATAGGTGACTTGTGTCTCTCTGGAATGATGTCCACTCTGTCTTCAGGCAGGAGGATGGCCTGGAAGGGCCTGTCAAACCTTCTTAATTTGGGGGGCAGGTATTTGATTGGGTCATAGCAGCTCTTATTTTTTTCTGGTGAAGCAGTGTTTGAAGGGGCTTCTTAGGCTCTTTGGTGTTTTGTCAGGCTTATATTGTACTATATTATACCATTAAGTAACTTTCTGCCTTTCTGGCCACTCATCTCAAGTTTCAGTGTCTAGCTGGCAAAGTACATTCATGTTTTATTTGCAGGTTTGGAACATATTTGTTGCTGGTTATTTAGAAAATTATTAAATATGATGTTCATGTTGTTTTTTGCTTTCAAGACATCCAGTGGCTATTTGAGATAATTATTTTGCTTTAAATTGCATGATTTGTCTTTTCAAATAAAAATAATTAACATATACCCTCCAATTACAAAAGAAAAATAATTAATCCCTTCTCCTCCTCCTTAATTGCCTTAAACTCAACATTTACCTCATTGAGGTACATGTGACTCAAGCATTGAAAGCTGCTCAGCTCATAGCGTGAGGGGGGAGGGAAGAGTAACATTTTGTAATGAAATCCTCAAAAGTAGCTCTAAATGTTGGCTGCCTTACGTCTTAAATGACATTCTTCATATGCTAGAAAAAAGCCAATGAAAAGTTTGATCTAGTATTTATCAAGTAAAAATGACTTCAGATGTTTCCCAGCTAAATATACCATGGCAGAAAAATTATAATGAAAGAGCAGAAGAGTTGCTATGGGTGTTTATTCCCTAGAAAGCCATTAGAGTAAAAGTCACCCTCACTTTTTGCTGGCCTCTCTCTGGTGCATTAATGTCACTCTCAAGTCCCTCTCTGAGATGGTGTTTCTGACCAGCCAGAAGTAGTTTTAGTGATGAACAGATTATTTTCTGGAAAAAATGAAGTTGTCACTAAAAATAAGGCCTCTGAATAAAAGAAACTATTTGTATCTGATAATGACACACACATTTTGACACCTATACACTGTTTTGCTTCCAGATAGATGTCTGTTTAAGTCACCCTATAAATGCCTTCCCCCACATACTACTGACTTTCCCATTATATTTCCTAATGATGGACATTTCATATCTAAAGTTATTATGGCCCCAATTGTTATACTTGGTATGGTTTTGTTTTATTTTTATGTATTAGGTTTGGGTGAAATTATAAAGAATTTGGGTTCAGAAATGTGCTAGCCTTCTGCAGTACCTATCACTCAGGTGAGAGGTACCTTTGGAGAGGGTGTGCTGCCTGAAGCCACATGCTGCTGAGTAAGATGACAGTGGACAGGTGAGGCTCAAGGGGCCTGGGCTGCTGGGAAGGGCTTGTGCATCCAGGAGTCAGGTGGATGTGGTGGGAATGGGAAGAGGGAGTAGAGGTGTCTCCTCTGTGAGGGCGGGCAGGCAGTGAAAAGCCAGAAAACGCCCAAAGAGCACAAGTCAGACCTTCTTTTTTGGAGGAACCACTGAGATGATTGTTGGGGACCTGACTGCATCCAGAGCTGTGTCTACCCTATGAACCTTCACTTCGATTGACCCTGAAGTCCTTTAGAAACGTTGGTACTCTCATTAGATGGGCTGTTTCATCCTGATTTCACATTCTCCCCAAGTGCTAGTCTTGAAACCATTAGGTTTCTCCTGTTTGTCTTATGATAATGTTCCTTAACTGGACAATGTTGTTTTAGCCAATAGCCCAAGGCAAAAGCTGAGTGCCAGGCTTTCTGTTTATCCAGCCCTGCAACCCTCGGGTGCAGGCAACGCTCTCCCTCTCCCTTACTATGTTAGTCTGCTTTCAGTTAGATGCCTTCCCAAATCTAAGAGTAAAGGTCTTTGGATAGCAACATCCGTTGTATGTGAAGCAACTGGATAGGATTATGAATCCTCATGTGGCTCTTCACATTCAGTGAGAGAAAAGCATGCAGGTTCACTTGGACACTTTACAGTTTAGATGGCATTTATTCCCTGAATTGGTTAAAAGTAGGAGACTCTAAGATTAATCTACTCTGCAGAGATTTTTACACCAAATAGAAATGCACCCTTTTTTGATCTTTCTCTTAACACAGAAAATGAGAGAGCTGTCACCTGGCCATTGAAAAGACATAACTTTTCATTAAATTTGTCTGATTATATACGTTGCCCAAGTTCTCCCAAGTCCTACCACTGAACCGTGTCTGCAATGTTTGTGTTCCTTGTCAGCTCTGGGGGCTTTGGGCCTTGAGGATACAGAGTAGAGTAGGAACGGGAGTGGGTGTGTGGGTGAAGATGACTGGAACTTTAATCTCTTCCTGAGGTCTGTTTTAGAATTTGCCAAAGATAGAGGACAAAACTTTAAGAGTGAGAACAGTGGTGGAGAGAAAGAGCGTCTTTTTAAAGAGGTGTTGAGATGATGGGGTCAGATGGCTTCAGGAAGGCCAAGGATTTGTTGCTAAAGGTAGGGGCAGTGTCCTCGGGGCCACTTGTGGGTGGATGAGGAGTGAGCCAGCCAGCCCAGGGATAAAAGCAACATGAATTAATGAGGCTTCTGAGAATCCTCGGCAATTGGACTGACCCCTCCTGCCTGGCTCCCCAGGGTGGGTTCTGGGCACAGTGTGGCCTCACATTCTAAGTAGCTGACAGCAGGAGGTCCTGATATGGAGCAGTGGAGGAAGGGTTTGCCAGAAGAGGAGCCTGGGAAAGTCTCAATCCCCAGGCTTTGGAATAAGCAGAAGAAAGCCTTGCTACCCTAAATAGTGACAGCTGGAAATCACGAGGGAGCATTCTGTTTGGGAGTCATGACCTTTCCCGTCATGTTTCTGCATTCTGGCAGGCTGTCTGAGAGATCTGTGTGACAGCCTCACCTTTCAGCATGCCTCAGTCACACCAGGGAGACAGCAGGAGTGAGGAGGAAGGAGGGAGAAGAGAGCTTGCGCCTGCTTCCCAAACAGCTCCTTCTCTCTGGGTCAGGACCAGGTTACAGAGGTCACCAGTCATGTGGTAACATCCTGATGATAAGGTGGAAAGTCTCTCCTCTACTCCCTTGAGTGTGGCATTTGCATGGGCCATTAAAGAAGGGACGTTGATCTCGTCTGGGCCGTCGTCCACACATGCATCTCAGCTCCCTGCCAACCTCCTCAGCAAAGGCACCCGGGCTTAGAATCTAGACATTCACAGTGGGGAACTCTTGATTTTTAATTATGCAGGAAACCACTTTATCTTTTTAAAATGATAAATGACTTAGGAGATGCAGACACAGTCGTGTCTTTTCAGGATTGTTTAGGAGATTTGGAGGTAGAAATATGATGGATTGGATTTGAATTCACTTAGCGCTGACTAAGATAAATTGTCACTAAAATCATAAGGCTGCATATTTTCACAGTCAAGCCCATTTCACTTTTAAAACTAGCTACTCTCTATAGGCTTCTTGTCAGCAACAGGGAAGGAATGGGATAATAATTATCAGATTAGAAGAACACCATTAAAATCACTAAGGTGGTCTGTTTGCCTGGTTGAAATATTTGGTTAGGCGGCTCAGCTCATTGCTTCCTGCGGTTGCAGCAAGAAGGGTGAGGAAGTATCCCTGCGGCCACCTTTAGAATGAAACGTATGCGTTCCTGTCGTAGCAAGCGCCATGATGTTCCACAATAAATTGAAAGCAATTGTCTGTTCACATCATTAAAAATAAAAAAACATTTCTGATTCATCTTAATAATACCCAGATAAAAACAATGAACTTGCTCTGAGCAAAATTTTCCTGAAGATTATATATTCATAATTGCTTATATATATGGGCAATCTTTGAAATAATACACACGAAACTGTAACTTTGAGTGTCTCTGAAGGGAATCTGGATGATTAGGAGAGTGGGCTATTATTATTTAGATTACAAGTAAAAGCTACTCATTAAAATATTACCTGTTAATATTAAAAACATTCCTTTAAAATATCTTTTGTCTTTATTGAAAAGGGGACACCATGCTGGCTGATTTGCTTTTTCTGTTAAGTATGTGATGGACTCATAGTATACATTCACCTGCCTTGGGTTGTAATAAAGACAGATGCAAATACATAGGCACAGACATTACTGCAAAGTCGTAACAGAAAGCAAAATTCATCACAGTAATGGTCCCACCACATCATTGGCTGCAGGCTGATAGTGGTTGTTAATTTAAATGTAAATTTAAGATAAACTGTCTTTTATAATTTATCTTATAAATATAGCATCTGTTTAGAGTAGAACATTTAGAAATGCTGATAAACAGAAGAAAAATCACCCATAATCTAACTACTCTGAGATCATTGTGACTAACCTTTCAAAATATATCCATATATATCTGTATAGGCCCCTTTTCTATGTTAATCTGTTCTATATTTGGCTGTGTCCATGCATGTGCATATGGTATGCTGCCAACTAATTTCCCTCCAAGAGCCAGGCTGATAACATAAATGTGTCAAATCAGCTGGATATAAGGTGAATTGGAGAATGATGAGTGTTATGCTAACCTGGAGAGTTTATACTTTGCCTAAAGATATCTCAAAGTTTCAGTAATATGTGGCCAATTACAACAATGTAGGCAGGATTTAGCTTGTGGGCCACCAGCTGATTTCACAGGAGGTAACCAAGGTTATTATTTTCTTCTGTATCCTTTCAGAGATATTCTATGTGTGAGTGTATGTGTATATTTTAGATGTGCACATTCACACAAATTCATTCTCACCTCACCTTCTGGCCCTTTTTGTTAAGCAAATGATAGCATGTCATTTGCAATTTTGCCTCTGAGACTGAGACTGAGTCAAATATTTTGGCTGATAGTTTATTGTACTGTCTGCATTATCACTTGTTACCTCCCTCTTGATCATCTTCTAGGTTCTCCTTGGGTTCAGTTCAGAGAATGTAGGGATTCTTTCCCACTACAGTATGTTTGCATTTCCTTTTAGTGAAAAATCTCCTCCTACTTTAAACCTTATGCAATTTCCTACCCTCTTCTCTTTAAACCATTTTCCTTTTACTTTATTTCCCCGACTTGTTAGTATTTTAATCACCTAACAGTTACGATTATCTTCAGATTCCACTAGCATTTTATTATGCGTGCTGCAAGAATCATAATAGATGTTAAGTAACATTAACCCTGAGCGTGACCTGTGGGTCATCCTATTAGAGTCAACCACCTTCTCTAAATTGAATGCCATGTCATCTATAATCGTACTTTAGAAAGTCTCCTGCCAACGGTTTTAGCTGTGATGAGCTGCTTTCAATATCAGCCATCTGCTACTAACTCCTATCTAGCAATATAACACATTTAATGAAGAATCTCATTCAACTAATAAGATTATTAGGCAAGTTTCTGTTGACAGTGCACACATTGGCAGCTTTTCTTGAGTGCTTTTTAAAAAAATTGCTTTGGCTGCAGATAAACTCTACGCACCTTTCCCCAAGGTGCGTAGAGTTAACAAAGTATAGTGAAAATAGCAGAGTTTAAATCTTGACTTTACTGATGGATGATCTTGGTAGGCATCTAACTATGAAGCCTTGATTTCCTCATTATAAAACAGGGCTAATGATATCCATTCCTGTTATGTCACAGGGTTATTGGAGTAATGTTACAAAACGAATGCGAAATAACCTTATCAAATGCTATCTGAAAAGATTCGTTTCTACTCCAGGGCTACTCAACAGTCAGCTGAGAAAATAGGAGAGCAGTGGATTTATATTCATGCTATTTAAAACCACAATTCCCCTCCAAACCTCCCTACTCTTCTTCAACCTTTCCCTTAGTACTCTTTATTCAGCACCTGAATTTGATTCTGACTTCTTGGAGGCTCTGATCCAAGGTTCTCTGCTTCCAAAATCTTCACTTTTAGCCTTTCACACATGCACTGAAGATATTAGGTTCACTTCTTCATCCTGGTGTACATTTCCACCTACGCCCTGCTTCTTTTTTTAAATCTCCTCCCTGAAGTTGCTCCATTACTCCTTGTTTTTGATACAGGGTCTGACTTTTTCACCCAGGCTGGAGTGCAATGGCATAATCTCAGCTCAATGTAACCTCTGCCTCCCAAGTTTAAGCCATCCTCCCACCTCAGCCTCCCAAGTAGCTGGGACTACAGTGAACATTACCACACCTGGCTAATTTTTGTATTTTTTGTAAAGGTGGGGGTTTCACCATGTTGCACAGGAAGGTCTTGAACTCCTGAGCTCAAGCAATTTGCCTGCCTAGGCCTCACAAAGTGCTGGGATTACAGGTTGAGCCCCAGCACCCGGCTGCTGGTCCATCTTTTTAGGGTATATTTTTTCTTCTTGGTTGGCTCCTTCTCTCCTACACGTGTGCCCATGTTTCTTTTTCTAAAATCCTTCCCTTAGTGCAGCTATTTCTTTAAGGCTACCACTCATCCCATCTCTCTCCTCCACACCGCCAGATATCTGCTCCTTCCATTCCCTTCTCACTCACTTTGCCCTTAGCTTCTTGCAGTCCCATCCCCTCTCCCCATACTACCCTGAAACGGGTAGGTGAATCTGATGCATTGAAGGTCACTTTCTGATAACCAAATCTACTGATGTTTACTCAGCTCTCATCTTTCTTGAATTTCTTACAACTTTTAACACGATTAGTAATACAACATAATTCTGTTTTTATTCCCACCTTCCCAGTCATGCCTGGTTTCTCTTTTTCTTGCTCCTCCAATTCAGGTGTCTTTCAAGGTTCTGTCCCCAAATCTTGATGACCTCATCAAGTCTCACATCTTTTGTGGATAATCACCAAATACCCAGGTCATATCCCAACTGTAGTCCCAATTTTGAGGCCTGCCTTACCAATAGCTGGCAGGGTACCTCTACATGAAGGTTATAATGAAGCCATTCAAACTTAATATTTCAGTTAACTTACCATCTTCTCCTCAAAGCTGGTCTGTACACTTGATATCCCTATTTCTGTTCAGACAACTTTTCCTGTAAATTGACAATTACTTCTAAATTGCAAAATAAACTGAAACCCAGGTCTCTAGGCTGTCAAAGAACTGGGTGAAAAGCAAATCAGGAAAACTATTAGAGTAATAGCAAACAGAGTGAAATTAACATGAACCACAAGAGAAAGCCAGGCAGGGGAACAGGAAATCAACATAAACATTTTGCTTAGAAAGGAATCAGATGACCAGTACTGTTCAATATGCCAGTGTTTGTATTTCTAGTCTTCCTTCAAGGCTCCCACCCAGCAGATACAGAGACTGGGCCCTCACTTCAGTTCATTGTTTAAGAACTACTGTATGATAACAATATCTCTTTAGACTATCTAATTCCTTATTCTCAGTTTTTAAATTTACACATTCTCCATTTTTTTTTTTGTCTCACTGTGAAATCTTTTAAACATACAGAGAAGTATAGATGAGATAACGAATACTTCATTATCACCGAACACTTAACCATTTGGTCATGTTTGCTTCAGCTATTTATAAAACACTTTATCTTGACATAATTTTAGATTTTGAAAAGTTGCAAAAATAATACACAGTTGGCATATGTCCTTCACCCAGCTTTCTCAAATATTAACACGTTATGTAACCACAGCACAATGATCAAAACGAGGACACATTAATGTTGATACAATACTCTTAACTAACCTACAGACCTTACTCATGTGTCACTAATTGTCCCACTAATGTCTTTTTTTCTGGGCCAAGATCCTACCTTGCACTTGGGACAGTTCCTCAAGTCTTCTTTTATCTTTTATGACGGGACATTTTTGAAAAGGACTGGCCCGTGATTTTGTGGAATGTCTCTCAATTTGGATTTGTCTAGTATTTTCTCATGTTTAAATTCAAGTTACGCATTTTTAGCAAGGATACCACAGAAGTGATTTTGTGCCTTTTCCAGTATATGATATCAGGAAGTACTCAATGTCAACATGCTCCATTACAAAATGATGGTCACTTTGATCACTTGGCTAAGGTTTCTCCAACGTAAAGTTACTCTTTTCCTCTTTGTAGTTAGTAAGTATTAATAATTTCTCATTCAGAAATACTTTGAGACTATGCAAGTATACTGTTTTGCTTTATTCTATAAGCTATAACCCATTGCTATCACTATTTTGTTATTTAAGGTGTTCCAGACTGAGCTTCTTTACAATGACTTATGTGTGCTTTCTAGATGCTCTTTTTTTTTTTTTTTTTGAGACAGAATCTGTTTGTGTCACCCAGGCTGGAGTGCAGTGGCGCAATCTTGGCTCACTGCAACCTCCTCTGCCTCCCGGATTCAAGCAATTGTCCTGCCTCAGCCTCCTGAGTAGCTGGGATTACAGGTCCACGCCACCACACCTGGCTAATTTTTGTATTTTTAGTAGAGACGGGGTTTCACCATATTGGCCAGGCTTGTCTCGAACTCCTGACCTCAAGTGATCACCCCACCTCGGCCTCCCAAAGTGCTGGGATTACAGGTGTGAGCCACCGTGCCTGACCTTTCATTTTTTTTTAGTACTTCTTTACTCCCTGGTACCACAGAAGTTCCAGGCTCATCTTGTACCTTCCCTACTCTACCCTGAAATGTTTCTTTCTTTCTGTTTTTTGTTTTGTTTGTTAAAACAAAAATCCTCTGTAACCTGTGAATGCTTCTTATTCAAATTATTTTTTGTTTCCCTCAGCGGATGTTTTTACTGTCCTGATGTGGGACCTATCGACCCTATATATATTTCCATCCATGACTTCATACATTGATTACATATCTATGTATCCATAAATAATACAGTAGGGGTTTTTGCATATTTTATGACTCTAGGTAAATGAAATATTATAAATGCATGTAACTAGATTTTTTAAACAAATTTATGTCAGTATGTGTGGCTCCAAAGCTCATTCATTTTAACTGCTGTATCACATGCCGTTGTAAGATTAAAACAATTATATTTTTTTCATCACTTGATAAACATTTTGACTGCACCCAATTTTTGCCCTTATAAACATGTTATTGTAAGCTATCTCCTGAACTATTATGTTAGAGTTTCTTTGGGTTATATACTTAGAAGTATAATTACTAGACCTTAGGGTATGTATGTATGTCTTCAATTTCATTAGATCTTGTCTCCAAAATGGTTGTTTTAATTTGTACTCCTACCAGTGATATGTGAGAGTCCCTATGTCTACATAGCTTCATTAACCCTTGGTACTGTCAGTCATTTAAAATTTTTGCCAAAGTGGTAGGAGTGAAATTGTATTTGTTGTTTTTATCTGCATTTCCTTAATTGTTGGTGAAGCTGAGCATCTTTCATCCTTTTTGGCCATTTCTCTTCTGTAAGCTGTTCATAATCTTTTGCCCATTTTTCTGTTGGATTATTGTCCTCTTGTTGATTTGTAGTTTTTCATAAGTTCCAGCTACTGGCACTTTGTTATCTGTGATGCAGGTATTGTCTCTCAGTCAATGGCTTGTCTTCTAACATTGCTTGAAATGTCTTTTCATCCTTTTAACTTCAATTCAGTCTTCCAAGTGGGTTTCCTAATAGGACATATGAATAAAGTGGCCTTTTGCATGCCACTCATAAATCAATTTCTTTTAACTAAAGTTGTTCAAGAGAGGTTTGAGACAACTTGATGAGTTTGAAATGAATTTTCAGACTCAAGGGTCAGAAATTCACTCAGCTATATTTAAAAAGAAAGAAAGAAACCAAAAAGCAACTTTGATCCTTTCACACATGAGGTGTAGCCTTCATCTGTTTTTTTTTTGTAATATAATCTGAGGCTGAGAAGGGGCTCTTTGATATCTGTAATATCCAATTTAAAATTCACTGAATTCTAGAAATAAAGACCTAGAAGGAACCACAGGGACCATCTGGTTCAACCCTCTCATTTTACAGGAAATAGAAGCTCAGAGAGATGAAATAAAATATTTAGGGCTGAAACCTAGTTTCTTTTCCTTAAAGATTTCAATTTTTAAAAGGATGGATTTAGCTCTTCATTCCTCCAAGGGAATGGGACTTTCATAATTTGACTCGGATACACATAATCTTCTAGAAGTTTCCCTCTTCTTTTGAGGTGTTCCCCTGCCCCCCATTTACTAACACTTTCGGAGTTGTATATAAATCCTGGTTAAATGCTTTGGACACATAGCAACTTATATTCCCCTTAACCTACTGGGTACTATAAATCAGCCTGCAGAATGGATGAGGGACTTCCATTTTCTCTTTGTTTTCTTACGTCTCTTTCTTCTTCCTTTTCTTTTCTTTTTTCATTTTTTATTTTATTAAGCTCCATTTCCCTTCTCTAGGGAGAGAATACAATAATATTCTTTCGTAGACCCTGGAAACTTGGGTTAGAAATACATCCCTCCAGATGGTTAGGGGAGAGTCCCTTGAGTCAGACTAAAAGCCCTCAATATTTTTTTTTCCCACTTATTTTTCTTATGCGGGGTCCACATCTAAATAGCCTAAAAGTTTCTTTTGATTAAATCAGTTTTCTTTTCTAAATAAAGTGCTGCACGAGGGGTTTTGTTTCTAGTTAGAGTCCTTTTTTAGCTCTAAAATGTCTGTGAATCTAGGGTAAGATTCATCAGAAGTGTGTTGAGAAAAAGCAGAGCAGGCAACTGACTGTAAAAATCCTTCGGGACTGCTGGTAATGACCGTGTATCTTAACTGCCCAGTGCTGTTAAACCACTCCTGGATTACCCGTAAGCTGCTTTCTGTAGTGCTGGTCAGATTTCTCTGGGACCTAACTTTAAAAAACAGCTCTCCACCACCACCACCACCAACTCAGTATGCTAGAAACCTGACTTAGCTTCTAGAGGACAGTGGTTGTGTCTTAGTCATTTTTGTTCACTCGTGCTGCCTAGTGATAATGATGACAGTGGTGGTGATGGTGATAAAAATAAAAATAAAATAATTATGCTTATTACATGCCTGGCACTGTTCTCAGTATTTCACACATATGAATAACTCATTTAATTCTCACGTCTAGGAGGTAAATTACTATTATTATCTCTATTTTACACGTGCAGGCATAGAGAGGCTAAGTCATTTATCCAGAGTCATACTGTTTACCATCAAGATCCAAACAGAACAGAGATGACACATAAAGTAGTTAAATTGGGAGGTTTATTTACAAAGCAGGCTGGCTACAAATGTGAGTATACAGGAGGCATTGACGGAGCTAGGAGCAGGCAAGCTGTTACTACCCCTAGGCCTGAATGGATGAAGGGAGGGAGCCATCAGCAGAACCCAGAAAGACAGAGAACTGTGTGAAGCCAATTGCACATTGCACAGAGCAGTGATTTCTGGGCAGGTGCACTCCCAGTCTATAGCAGTCTTGCAGAGAAGGAGTCAAGGGAATAGACACCCTAACCCCTTTCTCTGCCCTCCTTCTGCACTCCTGACAGGCCCCTTCAGTGGCATACTTTGGCAGACCTTCAAGTGTCCTGAAGACCACTGATGCCATCCATGCCATCTAGCACCAGGGCAGAGAGAGCAGAGTTCATATGGCACACACCAGAGTAAAGTAGCAGAGCTTTGAACCTGGGCAGTCTAACTCCAGTGTCCGTATTCCTAACCACTGTGCCAAATAATGCCTTCTATATTAAGGAAGCACTACAGTGACTAGCATGTAACTAGAATATATTAGATAACTCATCAAAGAGGCATGACTTGCTCAATAAATGACTGGACAGCTTCACCTTCTGCCAATGCATGTCCTGATGGCAAACAACCACGCTGATTTCATTATTGACTTATTTGTGTGTTGCTAGCTTGATCTAGAAAGGATTAGGAATTATTGGACTTACCTTCTCCTCATTAATCATATTTCTGTTTTCATTTTTCAGATAAGGCAAAAATCGACTGATTTTTCTCCAATTATATATGCTTTTGTCAAGGTGTATTCTCTTGATGGTTATTCCAAAATAATTGGATTACAGCTGCTCTGCAGTTGAAAGTTGCTAGAGGTTAAATTGCTCCCTTTCAGTTTCCAGTTTTGGGGGAGATCACTAAATTAAGCTGAATACTTAACTGATTTTTATAAGCAATTGCCAATTACTTCAGGAATCTCCCATCACTGGTATAAAATGTTTTGATATTGTTTTCAACTAAGTTTCTCTTTCACAGAACGGAAGAATCCCAGGGCACTATGTGGTCATTCTAGAGAAGGAAAGCTAACATAAGGAATTTTTGATTCTGTATGAAACGTAATTGAGGAGGAGAGAAATGGAGGGTGACTTCCATCCTGGGAAAGTGGCCTGAAGGCAGAGTTCATATCAGAGGCTTCATCAAGGAGGTGACCCAAAGGAAATTCACAGTCTTAACCCTCTCCTTAAGGACAGAGGAAAGAAAAGAGAGTAGGAGGAGAACAAGAGTGCTGTTTTAAAAAAATACGTATGCCTTTGATTTTCTCTTTTAAATTTTGGGACATGAAAAATTGCCAACAGGAATAAGAATTCTGATTCAAATATGATCATACAAGTTGCGATTTATTTTGAAGTCCCAAACACAAAAACATAATTGAGAAAGGCAGGTATAACAATCTCTAACTTCTTCAAGTTGTGTGTACTAACAGCATCCACCTGGTAGCTCCAGAAGGAAAAAAAACCCAGGACCGAGGGGGCAAAGAGCTCTCTTTTAATAAAGGAACTCACTGCCTGAGAAAAGAACAGCTAAGGTGCTGTATTGGAAGATCTTTCCTCTCAATTACAGAAATACAAAGCACAGTATGGAACTGTGATTCACTCTCCTTTTTGAGATGTGAGCTACATTAAATTGCCAAAGACTGTGAAGAACAGCTCCAGCGATATGGACCACAAAGCCATTTCAAGGATTGCTCAGGAATCTGAATCTCACTGTTCAGCAAAGCGGTCATGAACAATTGAGAATTGGTGTGTTCAGTGGGTGGCACCATGCCAACATGGCCCAGTAAGGGGAATAGAAGCTCTGTGGTGTGGTGGGCTGCTCTACCAGAGGGGTTCTAGTCAGAGATTTCATTTCTTTGTTCCCACTCCTTCCCCTTCCTTTAGGAAGAGGAATTTGCCAGCTGCTTCACATGCAGGTGAGGCCAAAAAAATTATTCTGAAGCACATTTTTCTTGTTATTTAAAACAATTGCTTTCATGGCTTCCCTTAGTTGCATGTGTGAATGAGTAGCTGTCATGGTCTGGGGAAGAGGGATGGTTGAGATCCTGAAGCCAGTTCTCAACCAGCCTTCCTGGGGTCGGCTTGCTTACTTGGAAGTGACTATACATGTGAACTGATCACTAAGAGGCAAACATCTGGGCTTCAGGTGTTTTGAGGATGGAGTCCAGTGGGAGAGGAAGGGATCACCATACCTTGAAGGGCGACCATAATGGAGTTCTCCTTGGCATTCATGGTAGCAGCTTGAACTGAGATCTTAGCTGCAAAATATTGCTTTCAACCCAACTTTTTGGATAGTTTTCCTGGTGCAGGTGATCCTTCCTCTTCCTTTAGTCAGTATCTTCCTAGTTGACTACAGTCAGAATTTCTATTTTTCCACACCTGTGAGAACGGTCACAGGAGTCCTCCCTGTCAGACTCATCTGGGAGGGCTTGGCTCCTGGTGGATGTAGCTAAGTAAGGAAAGAAAAAGCCTGAATGGAGAGTGTATTAGCTAGTTTGGCAGAAGGACTCTTTATTGAACTTTAATTTGGGGAGCAGACAGTCCAGCCCTGAAGAGTTGCTAACACGTTAGCCTCTATGTTTCCTATTGGAACTAGAAACATTGCCCAGCTTTTCTGCACTTGGGAAATAAAATTCATCAGAAATACCCCACCAGAACCCCTCAGCTTCAGTCTGTGTCTTGTGATGGGGCTCTGCTGTATTGGACTTATTCTTCAGACACCTGAAGGGCCTAGGCAATTCCAGGATGCAGAGTAGGAAGGATGTTAGAGTCTTGTTGGATAGATTAGAAGTTCTATTATTACTGCCACATGGGCGTTTTAGCCTCATTCTTTAGAAATTACTGGTGTGTTATTTGCACCTCAAACTCTATAGATTGTTCCTTGTTTATAGAGCATATAATTTGCACTTTCACAAAAGGCTCTCTATTTGTAAAATTGTTTGTGAAAAATATAACAATTAGACATTTTTATCCCGTGCCAAGTGATTTGAATGCCTAGGTGCAAAGCCTTGGATTAGTTAATTTTTGTTATTTTAAAAACTAAAACCTATAGGAGAGAAGTGAAGGAATAAAATCCTTTATAATACTGCTGTAATTGACAAACTTATTTGAAATTTGACTTAAAAACTGCCAGGCTTTTCTTGGAAAGGTTTCTGCTGGCCTTGAAATTTTTCAGCTAGCATTTGTGGGGAGCTGGTTGGAGTCACCTGGCGCAGATTCCTGAAACAGACATCACAATGAACATATTCCTAGTTGACCAAGTGGCTTAAGCGCTCCATGATAAGCCGGTGTGGTGGTGATACCCAGATTGAAACAGTGCTCCACTTTATGATTTGGGGCTAAGCAGCGAAGCAGGATCAGAATAAAGTACAAGGAGAGGCTTATAAATTTTCAGCCCTAATGCTCTTTTCCATGAGATCGTTAGATCAAAGAGAAAGCTGGAGTATTAGGATTTAGGGTCAATGAGACTGGCCTGAATTATGTGATTCCGTACTGTGCTGGGGAAAAAGAATCACTAGGTATGCTTTGAACAACTGAGATAAAATAGTTTTTTCCATCACTCGGAGGAGAGTGGGCTTGAGCACCACAGCTCTCTCTTTAGTTTCCTTAAATCAGGAGGGCAAGTTCTGATCTCCTTTGATACTATCTCAGGACTTTTAAAGCAGGTCACTCATGCCAAATGTATGTATGTGGCATTTTCTTTTCTGTAAAGTGGTGATCTCATGGGAGATTGTAGGAGAAAAAATGAGAAGTCGAGAGTGGCACTGCTTGCCTGTTATCCCAGCCCTTTGAGAGGCCAAGGCAGGCAGATCGCTTGAGCTCAGAAGTTCTAGACCAGTTTAAGGAACACAGTGAAACCCCATCTCTACAAAAAAAAAAAAAAAAAAAAAAATTAGCCAGGCGTTGTGGCGTGTGCCTGTGGTCCCAGCTATTTGGGAGGCTGAGGTGGGAGGATTGCTTGAGCCCAGGAGGTTGAGGGTGCAGTGAGCTGAGATCTCGCCACTGCGCTCCAGCCTGGGTGACAAAGTGAGATCCCGTCTCAAAAAGAAAAAAAAAAAAGAGTGGTGCTGGTGAGAGTGGAGCTGTTCATTCCGTGCACCCGGCATGCCTGACACGTGCTAGGTCTCAATTCAGTGAGCATTTACTGCTTTTGCATTTATTGGTCCTTCATGTGTCAGGCAAGGTGCAGATTATTACATGCTGTCCCTGCCCTCAAGACACTTACAACTTTTTGCTTGCTCCTTATAACTTTTTTGGAGACCAGAAGGCACTGGTGTGATCTCAGTGATCTCAGGACTCAATTAAGCGATTAGTTACCTGCCTTGTGCCTAACTCCACGCTAGTACTCTTCCTTATCAGAAATTATTCTAGCCTTCAAGAAACTTGGTTTGAAACAAGAACGGATTAGAAAATAATACCTGAGCAAATATCATGGAATGCTCTAGCAATCAGGCACCCAAAGGCTGCTACTGCATGAAGATTTTGTCCACAAGGAAGGCAATATTGTGCTTTGTGGAGGAAGTCAAAGCTCTTCCATCTTCCCTTCCTCCCTTTGCTCCCCAGGTGCAGAGTTGCTTCACCGGCTTGCTTTGTGTTAGTAATTGGCTCTGAATACTTTCTGGTATTCATTAGTTCATTTATTTCATATCTTCAACGAAATCTGCGTGCCTTCCATGTGTGAGGTATTGTGCTAGGGCCGGAGAAGGAGCAGAGAGGAAGACAATGCTTACTTTCATATAGGAGAGACGGACGTTAAACACATAATTACATACTGAGTTAATTGTATTTGTGTTAAATGGATGAAAGGCAAACTACATATTATAGGACCATATCACAGAGGATTTGCCATGGTTTGGAGAATCAGGGGGAGTTTTTGGAGTGAAGGATGTTTGAGCTAAACTTTGAAGGATGAGTAGGAATTAACTAGGGGAGGAATAAGGGGAAACGCTTAGAAGGAACAGCATGTGCAGAGGCCAGGCAGGCAAGACCGTGAGGGGACTTCATGGATCTTAGTTCTTATTGCATTTACAATGAGAAGACTTCTGAGAATGTGAGGTAGCACAGTGAGATGAGCTTTTTTCTTTTTTTTTTTGAGACAGAGTCTGGCTCTGTTGCCTAGGCTGGGGTGCAGTGGTGCTATCATGGCTCTCTGCAGCCTCAAACTCCTGGGCTCAAGTGATCCTCCCACCTCAGCCTCCTGATTAGCTGGTACTACAGGCATATGCCACCATACCTGGCTAATTAAAAAAAATTTTTTATAGAAATGGAGTCTCCTTATGTTGCCCAGGCTGGCCTCAAACCCCTGGATTTAAGCGATTCTCCTGCCTCGGCCTCCCAAAGCACTGGGATTATAGATGTGAGCCACCAAGGCTGGCCCTAATTTGCATTTCGAAGCTATGGTCTGGGCACTGTGTAGAGAGTATGTTGGAGGGAGGAGAGAGTGGAGGCAAGCATGTCAGTGAGGGAGGAGATGAAGGTTTCTTAAACTCCGTGGAGGAGATCAAAAGAAGTAGACGGTTCATGACATGCTTAGGAGGTAAAATAGGACTTGAAGATTGATTAGGTCCAGGGATGAGGGAAAAAAAGGAGTCAAGGAAGCCATATCTGTGGTGGAGAAGGACCAGGTTCGGTGAATAGTGGAGAGGGGAAGAAGGGATAATGAGCTGAGAGCTGGATGTGATGATTTTGAGGCACCTTTGACACAAGTGAAGATATTCAGCAGGCACATCTCCATAGGAAACACACTATTGCTTGGCTAACCAATAGTCATTCGCAACATGCTTTTTTCCTTTTCTCAAATCTTGTGGTAGAATAAACCAGAAACACTCTCATTTCCAATCTCCCTTACAGACCTAGGTGACCACTTGGGCCAATGAAACAAAGGTGAAGCATATTGGTGGGTCTTTGGCTTTTCTGTTAAAAGGAAGATGCAAGTGAGGAATTGCTTCATCATCTCTTCCCATTTCATCCTGTCTTGAATGTGGATGTGATGCCTGGAGCTGCGGCAGCCATATGATTGATCATGAGGTGACAAACATGAGAATCAAAAGCAAATGAGTGAGAACATCAGAGTGGAAATGTAGGAGGTGCCTTGGTCTTTGATGATTTTTTTTGAGTGAACACTGAGACCAATTGCTTCCAGACATGTGACATAAACTGTAAACGTCTTTAAGGTTTAAGCCACTCTTAAGTATTCTGTTACTTGCATTCAAAAGTATTTTTTTGTTGTTGTTTTGTTTAGATGGAGCCTTGCTTTGTTGCCCAGGCTGGAGTATTGTGGCGTGATTTCTGCCCACTGCAACCTCTGCTTCCTGGGTTCAAGTGACTCTTCTGCCTCAGCCTCCCAAGTAGCTGGGACTACAGGCACCCACCACCACGCCTGGCTAATTTTTGTATTTTTAGCAGAGACGGGGTTTCGCCATGTTGGCCAGGCTGGTCTTGAACTCCTGACCTCAGGTGATCCGCCCGCCTCCGCCTCCCAAAGTGCTGGGACAACAGGCGTGAGCTGTTCCTAGCTGCAGCTCCAGGCATCACATCCACATTCCAGAGTTATCCTGATAACTCTTGCTGTCTTTCTTTCTTATTTTACTTTTACTGCGTCCAGCAAAAGTATTCTTTTTTTTTTTTTTTTTTTTAGACAGAGTCTTGCTCTGTCACCCAGACTGGAGTGCAGTGGCCAGATCTCAGCTCACTGCAAGCTCCGCCTCCCGGGTTTACGCCATTCTCCTGCCTCAGCCTCCCAAGTAAAAGTATTCTTTAATAACATTTTTGGGCGGGGTACTTTGGCTCACGCCTGTAATCCTAGCATTTTGGGAGGCCATGGCGGGTGGATCACCTGAGGTCAGGAGTTCAAGACCAGGCTGGCCAACATGGAGAAACCCCATCTGTACTAAAAACACAAAAAATTAGCTGGGTGTGGTGATGGACACCTGTAATCCCAGCTACACGGGAGCCTGAGGCAGGGGAATCACTTGAACCCAGGAGGCGGAGGTTGCAGTGAGCCGAGATCGTGCCACTGCACTCCAGCCTCAGCAACAACAGGAAAACTCCGTCTCAAAAAAAAAAAAAAAAACTCCAAAAAAAAAAATTTTATTGAGATGTAATTAACATATCACAAAATTCACTCTCTTAAATTGTTAATTTGTTTTTTAGTGTAGTATTAGAACTGTGTAACCATCACTATTTAATTTCATAATGTTTCTACTACCTCAAAAGAAACCCCATATCCATTAACAATCACTTCCCCATTCTCCCTCCCCCCACCCCCTGGCAACAAGTAATCTATTTTCTGTCTACAGATGTGTCTATTTTAGACATTTTATATAAATGATATTATATAATATATGGTCCTTTGTGACTGACTTTTTTCATTTAGCATATTTTGAAAATGCATCTATGTTGTATTATGTAATTGGCATTTTATTCTTTTTCTGGCTGAATAATATTTAATTGCATAGACATACCCTTTGTCAGTTGATGGACATTTGGGTTGTTTTTATTTTTTGCCCATTATAAATAATGCTGCTATGAACATTCATGTACACATTTTTGTGTGAACATATGTTTTCATTTCTCTTAGGTATATGTCTAGGTGTGGAATAGCCAGGTCATACAGCACTTTTTTTTTTTTTTTTTTAAAGAGACAGAGTCTCACTATGTTGCCCAAGCTGGTCTCAAACTCCTGTGGCCTCAAGTGATCCTTCTGCCCTACTCTTGAATAACTGGGATTACAGGCACAAGTTACAGTGTCTGGCCCACATAATAACTTGATGTTTAACATTTTAAGGAGCTGCCAAAGTATTTTCCAAAGCAGTGGCACCACCAGCCATTCTCACCAGCTATGTATAAGGCTTTCAGTTTCTCCATATCCTCAACTCTTGCTGTCTATCTTTCTTATTTTAGTCATCATAGTGGATGTGAAGTGATATTTCATTGTGGTTTTGATTTGCATTTTACTGATGGCTAATGATGTTGAGCATATTTTCATGTGCTTACTGGCTACTATGATTTGAATGTATGTGTCCCTTCAAAATTCATATATTGGAAATTAAACCCTAACATGATGGCATGAAAAGGGCCTTTAGGAGTGATTAAGTCCTGAGGGTAGAGCCCTTGTAAATGGGACTGGTGATCTTATAAAAAGGCTGGAGGGAACTAGCTAGACCCTTTTGCCCTTCTGCCTTCCACCATGTGAGAATGCAGTGTTCATCCCCTCTGGAGGGTACCCCAACAAGAGACAGAGACCAGGCCCTTGGACACTGAAACTGCCAGTGCCTTGATCTTGGACTTTCAGCCTCCACAACTGTGAGAAATAAATTTTTGTTCTTTGTAAATTACCCAATCTCAGGTAATTTGTTATAGCAGCACAAATGGACTAAGACACAGGCCACTTGTATATCTTTCTGGAAACATGTCTATTCTAGTCTTTTGTTCATTTTCAAATTACGTTGTCTTTTTATTGTAAGATTTCTTTATGCATTATGGATACAAGTTCCTTATCAGATATATAATTTGCAAATATTTTCCCATTACATATGTTGCACTTCAACTTTCTTGATGGTGTACTTTGAAGCACAAAAGTTTTTGATTTTAATAAAATCCAATTTATCTTTATTTCTTTTGTTGTTTGTGGTTTTGGTGTTATATTTAAGAAACCATTGTCTAATCCAAAGTCATAATGACTTACTCCTATGCTTTCTTCTAAAAGTTTTAGCTCTTAAATTTAGATCTATGATAAAATTTAATTTTTGTATATGGTATGATGAATCCAAATTCTTTCTTTTGCCTGTGGATTTCCAATTGTTTCAACATCATTTGTGGAAAAGATTATTCTTTCCCCATTTAATTGTGTTGACACCTTTGTAAAAAATCAGTTGCCCTGAAATGTAAGGACTTACTTCTGGACTCTTGATTCTATTCCACTGATTTATATATCTAGCCGTATGCCAGCATCACACTATCTTGATTACTGTACCTTTGCAGTAAGTTTTGGAAATGGGAAGTGTAAGTCCTCCGGCTTTGTTTTTCTTTTTCAAAACTATTTTGGCTCTTCTGGGTTACTTGCATTTGTATATGAATTTTAGGATGAGCTTGCCCATTTCTGCAAAACAGGCAGCTGGAATTTCAACAGGGAATATGTAATATCTATAGATCAATTTGGAGAATATTGTCATGTGAACAATCTTAACAATATTAAGTCTTCTGATCCCTGTAAATATGTAATGTCTTTGTATTTACATTGATCTTTAATTTCTTTAGACAATGTTTTGTAGTTTTCAGAGTATAATTGTTTACCTTTTTTAAAAAAATTACTATTAATATTTTATTCTTTCTGATGCTATTATAAATGGAATTGTTTTGTTAATTTCATTTTTGGATTAGTTATTGCAAGTGTATAGAAATTCAACTGGTGTTTGTATACTGATCTTGTATCTTGAAACTGTTGAACTTGTTCATTAGCTCTAATGTTTTTTGGTGGATTTCTTAGGATTTTCTATATATAAGATCAGGTCATCTGTGAATAGAAACAATTTTACTGCTTCCTCTCCAATCTGGAAGCCTTTTATTTCTTTTTCTTGCCTACTTGCTCTGGCTAGTACCTCCAGTATAATGTTGAATAGAAGTGTCAAGAACGAACATCCTTGTCTTGTTCCTGATCTTAGGGGAAAGCATCCAGTCTTTTACCACTCAGCAAGATATTAGTTGTGGATTTTTGTAGATGCCCTTTAGCTGGTTGAGGAAGTTCCCTTCTATTCTTAGTTTTCTGACTGGTTTTACCATGAAAGAATGTTGGACTTTTTGAAATGCTCTTTAAATTGTTTGCCAAATTATTCTTACCTGATACTGTCATTATAATGCATAGTTACAGCCACCTCTCCAGGTAACTCTAAGCCTGAGATGACAGGGTCAACTCATTATACATCTTTGTATTTTCAGAGCCATGAATGGTGCCTGTCACTTAATAGAAGTACAATAAATGCCTAAAGAGTAAACCAACAAATAAATGCTACCAGGCACTCTTTGATAGGCTTAATGCCAAATAAGTGATGTGGAGTGGATAACAAAGAAGAAACTAGAAGAAGTGAGCCATTGTCCTAGCTTAAATACTCTCAAACTGGCTTGGTTTATGACATGTAGAGGTACAACACTTTCTTTTCCTCCTCTCCACATTAATTTATAAGTATTCAGGATTCAGTCTTTTTTAAGTGGGGGGTAGGGTATTTCTGGATTTTGTGAGGTGGGGGCTATCTATTTGGGTTAAGTGGTTCAGAGACCAAGCATAGTCTTCTCTCTGGGTGTTGGTAACATGAGGTGCTGGCAGCTGTTAAAAACCAGCTATTCCGGCCAGGCGCAGTAGCTCACATGTATAATCCCAGCACTTTGGGAGGCAAAGACAGGCAGATCACTTGAGGCCAGGAGTTCAAGACCAGTCTGGCCAACATGACAAAATCCTGTCTCTACTAAAAATACAAAAATTATCCAGGCGTGGTAGTGCACGCCTACAATCCCAGCTAAGACAAAGGAAGACAAAGGAAAGGACAGTGAGCCAATCCTCTGGTGCTTCTTGGATCACATGATGTATCATGAGCACAGCCCTGGTGGTCATTTCTCACTATGGAGCCCCAGCAGTTCCAGCTGTCTTCCTCCTGACTCCCTGCATGGGAGAGTTTGTTTTTTTCTTTTTTCTTTTTTTTCTTGAGATAGGATCTCACTCTGTCACCCAGGAAAGAAGGCAATGGTGCCATCATGACTTACTGTAGCCTTAACACCCAAGGCTCAGGTAATCCTCCTACCTCAGCCTTCTGAGTAGCTGGGACTATAGTCATGTACCCCCATACCTGGCTAATTTTTCTAAGTTTTTTTTTTTGCAAAGACACGGTCCCAGGCTGGTCTCAAACTCCTGAGCTCACATGATCCTGCCATCTCAGCCTCCTAAAGTGCTGGAGTTATAGGCTTAAACCACCATGCACATCCGAGAAATAGTATTTATTCTAGACTCTACGATGTTATTTTCCTTGTTCCTATTGCAGGAATTTTTGTTCTAATTTCTAATCCCTTGAACTTTATTTTCCCCTCACAGGTACTTACTCTCATGAAGGTGTTGCCTCCATGGCAGCTGACACAATCCCTTTCCAGGGTCTAGGCCTTCTGGTGCAAATTCCCACACCCAAACCAATAGAGGCCAGAGAGGTAAGTAATCAGTGAAGCAGGTGGATGGGGATCAAGGTGAAAAGGAGACGGTTGTTACTTTTTGTTTTCTTTTTACTTGATGTATAGTTTTTTGTTATTTCTTGGAGATGGAATCACTCTGTGTTGCCCAGGCTGGTCTTGAACTCCTGGGCTCAAGCAATCCTCTTGCCTCAGCCTCCCAAAGTAGATGGGATTAGAGCCACAAGCCATCGTGCCCAGACCCAGTGTATTGGTTTTTAAAGGGAGAAGTTGTTACTCAGCTTGAGCTAAGAGTTGCCCTAAGGAAAACCGGATTAGCGTTGACAGTTTTGCTTTTAAAATAAAAGGGAGGGTGGAAATGTGGAAGTTCATGTGAACTCTCCTGATTTTGGAACATTGGCAAATAATTCAGAAATTTTTACTGTGCTCTGCAGGGCCACAAAACATGACTTTGGGCTATACATATCCTGAGAATTGCTTGCTTGCAAACTCTGTTTAAGCTTTTAGATACTGAAATGCAAGTGTCTGGCAGGTGATTTTGTTACAGTAGGTAGCTAGGTAGACATGAGTGGGGCAGGAGAGGCTCCCTCCTTGCCCCACTCCAGAATGTCAGCTGACCATCAGGTGATGGTCAGGCATTGTTAAGCTGGGTTTCTAAAATAATTGGTTACAGCTGGCACCAGGGACTGTCAGTCTCCCAGTAGATAGAAAAATCCTGGAGCTGGTGATCAACTTCCCGATAAGATCTCAGGAGTTGGATGAGTGGACTCAAGCATGCAGACTAAGAGGCGAAATGGTGGAGGTTAACTGATATGTGATTTTACTGGAACACTGGACTGGTAAGGAAAGAATGCCTCAAGTGAGTATGCATACAACTTCAGTAAACACACTGCGTGTGCGGCCCCTCCCAAGCGCTGGCAGGCTACTGCACATGCAGACAGCCCATCCCAAGGGAAAGATCAGGGGAGAAGAGATGCAAACCTCTGGCACCACTCCCCTCACCGCACCGGGAAGCATGCCAGCTTATAAAACCCTAAGTCAAAGGTCAAACAGTGCACTTGACTCTCTCAAGTTGCCCGCCCTCTTTCAAGTGTACGTTACATCCTTACATTCCTGCCCTACACTTTCTAACAAACTTTCACTCCTGCTCTAAAGCTTGCCTTGGTCTCTCACTCTGTCTTGTGCCCTTTTTCAAATTCTTCTGAGGAGGCAAGAATTGAGGTTGCTGTAGACCCGAATGAATTCGCTACTGCTAACAATTCCAGTGTTATTGTCTTGTGAAATCCTTCCACTGAAAAGTGAACCCATAATGTATTCTGTCTTTGAAGTGGGAGTTGGGAGAGAGGTAAGAAAGGGAAAGGGGGAAAATAATGAGAGAAATAAATCAGTTAATATTTTTAAAATGTTATACTATCTCATGTACAGTGGATTATAAATGACATGCTCACTATTTTCACTGTGGAATGCCCACCACCTCCAAGATGAACAATGTGATTTCCTTCAAGGGAAATTGGAATCTTTATATTCTATGATTTTTTTTCTTCTTGAGATATATTTACAAAGCAAATAATTAAGACACTGATTCAGCCTTTCAATTAGATGGTTCTACCTGAAGCAAGGGAGCGCTCAGCTCCCCTATTATTTATTTCTCCTACGGAATGGTTGACTTGTGCAAGTAGCTATTTTTATGTGGAGAGATTGGAATCCAGGTACCAGGCAGAGCCAGAGAAAATCTACAATACATTCAACATCTAAGTGTCTAAATCAGGAATGGTAAATATATGGCATGCCTGCTCCCAACACATGATTCTCCTGGCCCATGACAGACTTACTAATCGATTGCATCACTTTTTCCTACCAGACCCAGAGACAGCTTTGGAATCTTCAGACAATTGATCAGATTGGCTCCTGCGAAGAACCGTTTGTCATCCTTGGTCCAGGAAGTCAACTCAAATCCAAGAAGTCAATTTTCTTAATAACCACAAATGTATGTGACATTATGTGAGTATTTTCCATTTATAAAGTTCATTTAATGCAGAAACTTTATCTTTGGACCCTTTCTTTCTGGAGATCCTATTCTTTTTGAGATAGGGGCAGTACCTGTAAGTGGAGACCTGCTGACCTGCAGGTCAGGAGGCCTGTGTTCCTGACAGTCACCCAGTGTTTCCTGACCTCACTCTTTTTTTTTTTTTTTTTTTTGAGACAGAGTCCCTCTCTGTTGCCCAGGCTGGAGTGCAGTGGCGCAATCTTGACTCACTGCAATCTTCGCCTCCTGGGTTCACTCCATTCTCCTGCCTCAGCCTCCCGAGTAGCTGGGACTACAGGCGCCCGCCGCAATGCTTGGCTAATATTTTGTATTTTTGGTAGAGATGGGGTTTCACTATGTTAGCCAGGATGGTCTCCATCTCCTGACCTCGTGATCCGCCCTCCTCGGCCTCCCAAAGTGCTGGGATTACAGGTGTGAGCCACCGCGCCCGGTCTCTTTTTTTTTTTTTTTTTTTGAGACAGAATTTTGCTCTGTCACCCAGGCTGGAGTGCAGTGGCACAATCTCAGCTCATTGCAACCTCCTCCTCCCAGGTTCAAAAGATTCTTGTGCCTCAGCCTCCCAAGTAGCTGGGACAGGTGCATGCCGCTATGCTTGGCTAATTTTGACCTCACTCTTAATCAACTTTGAAATGAGGAGTCTTCAATGGAAATGCTTAAATGTGTTTGAACAATAACATTTCAGTAAAAGTCATAATGTGTTGTCTTGTCATAATATATATGTTGGGTTGCAAACAATGATAAAACATTATTCACTGTATTCGTCTTTTTAATAATCTGGAAAACTTTGCCTCAACTTGCCTTTTTTTTTTTTTTTTCGGCAACAGTGTCTTGCTCTGTTTTCCAGGATGGAGTACAGTGGCATGATCACAGCTCACTACAGCCTTAACTTCTCAGGCTCAAGCCATCCTCCTACTTTAGCCTCCTGAATAACTTCAACTTGCCTATTCTTGGTCAGGTTTTTCCATCTTCATAGTCTTGTTAAGCACCACTTAAAATCTAAGCAGAATCTAAGGCACTTATTATCTCTTAATTTTTACATTAATTGGATATAGGTTTGGCAACGTGACTCTATTTGCTTATAGGTTACACCCCTTTCCCCTTCAATGCCACTCAGCATCGGTGAGCCCCGCCCTTCTGAGCTGACATGCTTTTTCAATTATACAAACTGGCCTGTTTTTCAGTTTAGCCTTTTCACCTGTCTGAAGTCAGACACTTGTTGATCTGCTCCCCTCAGGTTGTTTCAGCATGGACGCTAATTTCAGGGTTCTGTGGAATAAAAAAAAAAAATCATTTTGCTTCCCTTTTTTCAGGGCTCTGGCCTATTCTTCAGAAGCCGTTAAGGTGCCTTCCCTGGGGCATCAAGTGTGATTTAGAGGTAAGCATCATTTGTTTTGGGCTTTGCTTCCTTTTAGGTAGTGTTTACAGTGTATCACCACTGACCAGTTATTTAATTACAGAGTGACCAGTAAATCCTGCTGAGTTTTACATGTTTTTACAGGGTCAGGAAAGTCAAGGTCACTGACCAAAGTGAGGTGTTTGACTGTCAGTTTGGTTGTGTCTAATCAATAACCAAAGCAAACAGTTTCTACTCATACAATCAAGTATGATTTGTCAGACATTTATTGAGCATTTACCATTGGATATCATGCTTGGCCCTGGGGATATCAAGTTAATACAAAACGTGACTTTTGCCTTTGAAAGACTTATAGTCTCCCTTGAGATGCAGGACCTACGTGTAGAGTGATGAGAATGTAAGGATGAGTATCTGAATTTGTAGAAGTCTGTATTATCTACAGACTTCTGGTTCAGAGAAGGGTCTGTTTCTAAGATCCTGGGCCATAGGAAAAGGCATCTTGAAAGGAGAAGTTTGAGGGGCTTCTTAAGCCAGTAGGAGGAATAAATCGTGACCTGGTGGAGTGGGTGAAAGTCACTTAGCTGGGAGAGGCATTCTGACTTTGAGAGACTGTGAGGGGATGTATTTGCCTGGAGCTCAGGGATCATGGGGTGGGTGTTACAGGAGAGGAGGTTGAAGAAATAAGTCCGGGCTAGACCTCAGATGCCTTTGAATTCTAGTCCGTGGCATTTGGAGCTTCTAATGTATGCGGAGAGTCTCTGATGATAGGTTTAGATGGCATTTAAAAAAGATTAATCTATCAATGTTGTGTAGGAAGAACTGCAGTGGTGGAGAGGTAGAGGCAGGGGAAATGTTTAGGAGACATTTAGCTACAATGTTAGTTGCAAGATTTTTTTATTTTTTATCATTTTTTTGAGATGGAGTTTTGCTCTGTCACTCAGGCTGGAGTGCAGTGGCACGATCTTGGCTCACTGAAACCTCTGCCTCCTGGGTTCAAGCAATTCTCCTGCCTCAGCCTCCCAAGTAGCTGGGACTACAGGCGCCTGCCACCAAGCCTGGCTAATTTTTATACATTTTTAGTAGAGACGGGGTTTTGCCATGTTGGCCAGGCTGGTCTTGAACTCCTAACGTCAGGTGATCTAGCCACTTCAGCCTCCCAAAGTGCTGGGATTACAGGAGTGAGCCACCGCACCCAGGTGTTGCAAGATTTTTTTAAGAGGAAAAGAACAAGTTGAATGGCTCTTGCTGGAATGAAGAAAAAGCCAGGCAGCCAAGAATTTCCTACTGTAAAAAGAATTTTCTTTTTGATTTATTATTTGTGAAAAATAAGGAATGATTGGATCTGGACTGTAGCAGATCTGTATATCTACAGATCATCTCTGGATTACAATAGGTTTTAGTATTAAATGAGGGGTGTTCTCATTTTCTGGAAGGTGTTCTAAGACCATTGTGCTTCAGTGACATCTGTGCTGTCTGCACCTCTGTACCCTCAGGCAGGGCAGAGTGCAGTATCTGGTGAACTACTGCTGCTTCAAAAACTACCTTGAATGATTGAAAGCCATCAAAGAGAAAAGTGGATAAACAACAGAGCTACCAGAGGAAAGATGAAGGAAGAGAGTAAGGATGCAATCCAAAGAAACAGAAAGTAGGTCACTAACCTTCTCCCAGCCTCAAGGGAGGCATGCTGGAGAATAAAGATTTAGAAAAGGTCAAAGCCATTGTGTTGCGAGGATGGAATCAGATCAGCTTACCTTAGTTGAAGAGCGTTTATGATAAAGATTCAAGGGAAAATGAAGGAAGATGGAAATCAACCTGAGTATAATCAGTCCTTGATTATCTGGTTACCTGTTCATTTCTTCAACAACAGTTAGCAAGTTTTTATGATGAGAAAAACTAGGCAACTGAAATGCTTGTGTTGAGGGAGCAGTGTTACAAAGCCGTGAAGGTTTGAAAGAGCAGGGTGTTAGTAAGGTACTCCAAGAGTTTGGGAATTGCTAGAGCAAACAAAGGTTACAAACTGGCTGCCTACAGATGTGTAGTATTTGGCCAGAACAGTGTTTTGTTTTGTGTTTAAATTTATATATTAGTTGTCAATGCCGTAATTGGATTTTACACAAAAATACCATTTTTGTTTATCAGTTACTATATAAGAAATCATATCAAAACTTAGTGGTTTAAAATTTAACCCTTATTTTATTCCTTATATTATTATCTCTTACAGTTCTGGGAAATGACTGGGCTCAGTTAAGAGACTCATTCAGGGTCTGTCATGTGGTTGCAGTGCAAGGATGGCTGGGATTGGGGCCATCTTGAAAACTTCCACCCACATGTGGGTGGTTGACGGGACTGTAGCAGGGGCTGTGAGACAGAACTACATGTAGCCTCCCCTCCTTGTCCCTGGGGCAAGTGTCACAGAGAGATAGGAAGCAAAGTTCTTAGTTTCTTAAAGCTTGGGCCTGGAAACTGTCACTGCATCGCTTCCATTGTTCAAGCAGTGGTAGGGCCTGATTTATGTCCCCCCAAAATTTATGCGTTGAAGCCCTGTATTAGTCTGTTCTCATGCTGCTAATAAAGACATACCTGAGACTGGGTAATTTATAAAGGAAAGAGATTTAATGGACTCATGGTTCTACATGGCTGGGAGGCCTTACAATCATGGTGGAAGGCAAATGAGGAGCAAAGTCATATCTTACATGGCGGCAGGCAAGAGGGTGTGTGCAGGGGAACTGCCCTTTTATAAAATCATCAGATCTCTTGAGACTTATGTGCTGTCACGAGAATGGCACAGGGAAAATTCACCCCCGTGATTCAGTTACCTTCCACCAGGTCCCTCCCGCGACATGTGGGGATTATTACAATTCAAGGTGAGATTTGGGTCAGGACACAACCAAACCATATTAAGCCCTAAGACCCAGTACCTCAGAATTTCATTGTATTTGGAAGTAGGGCCTTTAAAGAGGTAATTAAGTTAAAATGATGCTGTTAGGGTGGGCCTTAATCCAATATCACTGCGCCTTTATAAAGAGAGGAGATTAGGACATAGAGATACCAGACATGTGCGCACGGGGCAAATACGTCAGGACATGGTAGGAAGGTGGCTGTCTGCAATCAAAAAGGAGACACCCTGAAGAAACCAGATCTGCAACACTTTGATCTAGGACTTCCATCCTCCAGAACTGCAGGAAAATAGATTTCTGTTGATTAACCCCCACCAGTTTGTGGTATTTTGTAATGGCAGCCCAAGCCGACTAACACACCTGAAGGGTTTTAGGTCCTAGGTAACATGACTCTCTCTCTCCACCCACCCACCATCTATCCATTTCTCTGGTGGTGGTGTGATGGCCAGAGGCAGGGAGTGTGGCCCAGCAGTTCTCTCAATAGTTAGATGGAGGACAGGTGATGAACAGGCATATTGGGAATGGGAGAAGCACAAAGCAGAGAAAAACTTCCAATGTAAAATTGGCAGTATCTGGTGATTAGATATTTGGAGTGGGGGAATCCTAAGAGGGAAAGGCCAGTGAATGCCAGATGGAGAATAATGAGGTCCTGTGGAGGGGGAGATTTGGTTGGCAACATTTCAATAGCATCTTTCATTGACAGAAATTTATTATTGACTGAAGTAATACAAGACACATAGGTGGGCCCTAGAAATTAGAGCCCATATTTCACCCTCTTCTAGGCAAGGTAAGCTAAGGCTCTGTTTGGGTGTGAGATTTGCAAAGGCCATTCTCTTCTCTTACAGGAGAGGGGAACCCAAGGGGAACCCAAGCATACCTATCCCATGGGAGTAGCTCAGTGTCCAGGTGGGCTGGGCTCTGCCCCTACAGATGTGTCCAAGAATAGGGACAAAGAAAAAAATATAGAAGAAAATAGATTTAAAAAAGATTAAAAAGTAGATTAATAATATTAAAAATAATAGAAAAAATAAGTTAAAAAGAACTGACAAAACTTTAGGCGTAAGTGAGCACCTCCTCTGCCTCATTGCTGCTGCTACAAGCTCCCTGCCCCCGGGTCCTCAACATCCCCATTCTCTAGGTGTCCTGGCTGACTTTGTTCTCAGGGGAGCCTGTTAGTAAGGCACCACTGCAAAGCAGCTATGATGGCAACACCATATGTATGGGACAGTATTTGAACAGGGAAAATGGATTAATTTGGGATTTATGTTCATTCCCAATAGGAGCTAAAGTTGACATTTACTTTAGAAATACCAAGAAAAAAAATAAACCAAATGAGTAGAAAAGACCAGATTTCAAGAGAATGCTTACCTCCTCAAGGGAAGGAAGTGTTTTCTAGTGCTTCAGAAAGAATCATTTGCATATAAACAATGCCCTTGTGGGCTGAGGCCAGTGTGGCTCAAGCTGCCACCTTAGAGCTAATTAGAAGTCATTTTTCTTCTTTAAAGCAGTGTTTCTGCCACTGCACCTCTCCTGCTTTGATGCTGCCTGCACTTCAAGTTAAGAAAATCAAATTTCCTCATTCACAGACATCATTTCAAACTTTCTTAATTTAAGCAGATTTTCTTTCTCAAATACTAGATAGCAAATTAGGGAAAAGAAAAAAACAGATTAAAAAGAATTGACAAA
This sequence comes from Papio anubis, assembly GCF_008728515.1. Taxonomy (NCBI): domain Eukaryota; kingdom Metazoa; phylum Chordata; class Mammalia; order Primates; family Cercopithecidae; genus Papio; species Papio anubis. The sequence continues at coordinate 47,833,748 of NC_044982.1, read as the reverse complement.
ACTTTAGGCATAAATGAGTGTCATTTGACTTATTCTGCCTGCCATTCTACCTCTCTTAATTTCTATTTGCTGCTGAAAAGCCTGAGCTGGGCTCAATCCCCTGGGTCTCCATGAGCGTGTTCCCAGCCAGCCAGAGAGTGATCCTCTTTCCAAAGTGGATCTCTGGCAATCTGTAAATCTTTCGTGTCTTACATGGCAACTGCATAGGGAATTTTTCTTCCTAGAAAATGCACAGAGATGATGTTTTCTGATTAAAAGGGGAAAAAAGCCTAGATATTTTCACTTAAGATTATAAAATCTTTCACTCATGTTGTGCACATCCACAATGCTGCCACTGTTTTCTTTTCCTGACCCTTAGACTCTCAGTTGGGCACTGCCCCTCTAAGGTTTGAACATGAAGACAATGACTGCTTGAATCACCACTCAGGGCACAAACAGCCCTCAAGCACCCTCTGAGATTTTTTTTTTCCTTCTTCTCATATCTGTTTAAACATTTCAACTCAGCGTGCAATGTGTCTGAAAATGGCTCTGATGTAATTATTTGCAATGATACCTCTCTGCCATAGCCTGTAATTCCCTCTTGATTAAGATGGCGATATTGATTTGGCTGGGATTACATGCAAATAAACCATGACATTGGGAGAAGCGTAGTTTTTCAGTCTGCCAGTGTGTCGGTGATTTCCCTTTAGTAATCGTTTCTCCTGCCCATATGGTTTGACTACAGCATTTATATAGATTAGTAACTGGCTACTAGGCTCAGATAGAAACTATAGTCATCAAAAGTTCTCATCTGGAGCCTTTGTTTAGGTTGCGCCTTTCAACCACAGCCATCTCTGCTCTACATTTATCAGAGTGATTGAAGAGGAATGGGCCCTCTCCGTTGGCCAAAAGGTCATGGTAGTACAGAGGGAGACAGGTGGAGGAGAGATTGAGAAAATATTTTAGGGCAATGGAGTGATTTGTTAGTTGGCCACTACATAAGAGTGCGTGACCTTCTCCAGCCATGTATTAAAGACTATAGTCTTTTAAGTAAATAGTGCCAATTCACATTTACTTGGCACAAAATTTTGCAGTTGTGGATCTTTTCAAGGGTAAGGAGAAAATAAAAATACTTTGGGAGGACATAACTATACCTACCACCCAAACAGATTTTGTGCTACCTGGAGTTCCAGTGTAAGAGGGATCAGGAAGGATGAGTGCCACTGAGGACAAATCTAGGAGCAGTGGGTTGTCAGGGATTCCTTGCAACATTAGTTTGTAACGTGCGTAATTCAAATAAAACTGATGTCTGAATTAAAAGGGATGCTTTTGCGTGTGCGTGAGTAAATGTTATGAGTTATAGAAGACTAAAGAGACATGACAACTAAAGGCAATACTTAATCCTAGGCTGGATCCTGTTGTGTGGGAGAAAAAAGTCATTATTAGGTCAAGCAACCAATTGGAATATGGACAATAGATTAGATTAAATTATTGCATCAATGTTAAAATTGCTGAAGCTTACAACCTGCAGCGTGGTTATGCAGAACACCCTAATTTTAGAAAATACACATGATGTACACCACTTACTCTTAAGTGATTCAAAAATTATATGTATGTGATATTTATCTTTATCAGAGAGAAAGAGAAAGACAACAAATGATAGCAAAAAGTGAACTGTTAATAATAGGTGAATGTGGGTAAAGGGCATATGGGTGCTTTTTTCTATTATTCTTGCAATTTTTCAGTATGTTTAAAGTTATTTCAAAATAAAAAGCTAAAAGAGAGGGTGAATGCCTTTCAAGGTCTGACCCAAAGCTTGTCTGACTCAAAACTCTTTTGCCCTGGGGTAAGTAAAAATTCTGACTTTGCTTTTTCGGTGTCAGCGAACAAGTATTCTTGTGCTGCTTCCTTCCTGTTTTCCTCTGTCTGCAGAGAGTTTACTGGGAGAAGATATCAAATATCAGTTGTTGATGAAATAGATGTTGAATTACTCTGGATGCACTGCAAGAGCAGAAGTATTTTGCTAAAATCAAGATTCTGATTGGGTGAAATGGAATATTGTAGAAGCCCTCTTGGCTATTGTCTCTTTTTTTCTTTTCTCCCCTAGACTCCTTCCTAGCAGTTAGAATTGTCTTCATCCAACACTGGTTTTCTTGTTCAGTCACTTAGAATTCCTCCTTTTTATGCTTTGTCCAGACTTATCCCCAAACTCCTGTTGTTTCTTATACTTTATCCTCAAATAGAACTTGCCTTCATTTCTGCTAATCAGTCCAACTCAAACTTTATACACTTTAACCAACCAAAGCTCTCTGATTACTTTTATTTTCTCCTTTTATATAATGTGGCTATTTCCTGATAGCTTATGAAAATAATACATGTTTATCATGCATGGCTCACTGCAGCCTTAACCTCCCAGGCTCAAGTGATCCTCCCACCTCAGCCTCCCAAGTAGCTGGAAATACAGTCATGTGCCACCGTGCCTGGCTAATTTTTTTGATTTTTTTTGTAGAAACAGGGTCTCACTTTGTTGCTCAAGCTGGTCTTGAACTCCTGGACTCAAGTAATCCTCCAATCTCAGCCTCCCAAAGTGTTGGGATTACAGACTTAAGCCACTGCCCCCAGCCTAAAAAATGATTTTTAACAGTTACATGATTTTCAATTACATGGAGAGATTCTTGGCTGATATCCAGCTGTATGGTGGCTATCTGTAGGGTTATTTACACCTTCAGGCTAATTGATTGGTACATCTGTTATGATTCGTTGGTCTGTCCGTTTTGATTGGTTGGTATATCCATTCTGACCGATTGGTGTGTTGGTTATAATTATAAATTGGTTGGTGTTTATGTCATATCAGTTGTTAAATACTTTGAATATTACCTGTAATTATACCGTCACAGAGTTAACCTTCAATCTACTAAAATTCTAAACAAAGCAAAAAAAAGAACAAAACAAAACCAACATTAAAAACAAAGAAGCTGATAGTTCCTCTGGTTGAATTTCTAAAGCTCCAATAGCGGGTTAAAGATATCATAATTTTAAAGGCTTTGATACATATTGCCCTGCAGAAAGATTGGACTCATTTACAGTACACTCCTGCCAGAAGGGCACATGGGTTACACTAAAACCTACAAGCCTGAGTATCATCATTTTAAAAAGATCTTTGCCACTCTGATAGTTGAAAAATGGTTTCTTGCTTTAAGTTGTACTTATACAAATAAAATGCTTATATTTTAATGTGAGCATTTGAATATTTTTTAGAATGTACTTTGCCATTTTTCTCTGCTCACTTTTCTGCTCTACATTTTATCAATGTTTCTAGACTCTGTCTTGACTCTTTTTGTACATGTGACAGCTGTTCCATCACCGATCGCCAGGATTTGTTTGGCTACTTTCCTTGGCAAGGCTGGTGCCACTTTCTTCCTTTACAAACTCAGTTGCGAGCCTCCTAAAGTAGTTCCTTAGTTGAAAAATATTGTTTTTGTATTTGTGGAGTTATGATGTAGAGTATTTATGTTGTTTTCCGTGGGTATGTTGCTGACTTGGCTATAATCTAAGTTTTCCAAGGGCAAGGCCTTCGCCTTTCAATAAAAACAAAACAATTGTTTGGAGCTGACTTGATTATCTATTAATAATAAGCTGTTGGTGTAAATCTCTAAGTACCATCCCCAAACTTAGAGATTTACAACAACTTATTCTTATCTCTCATGTTTTTTTTCTGTGTTAGCTGGGCTGTTCTTGAGGTTTCTCATGAAGTTATAGTCACATGGTGGGAGAGACTAGAGTCATCTGAAGGCTTGACTGTGCTGGATATCCAAGATGACTTCCGGTCTCACATGTCTGAGTCCTCATGTAAGATAGCTGGCACAGCTCAAGCCTCTCTGGATCTCTCTTTCTCTCTCACATGTTCTCTTTGTATGGCTACCTGGGGCTTCCTCATAGCATACAGTCTCAGGATATTTGAACTTACTTGGTAGCTGGCTTTTCTCAGAGCAAGGACTCCAAAGAAAGCATGGTGGAAGCTGTATTCTTCTTATGATCTAGTCTTAGAAATCATGCAGCATCATGTCAGCCACACTTTATTAGTTAAAAGGAAGTCTCAGGGTCTCAAAAGTGAGAGCCCAGATTAAAGAGAGAGGAGCCCAGATTTACATAGAGGTGTAAGTGCCAGGAGGCATGATTGGAGGGATATCTTTGGAGACAAACTACCACAGGTACCTAACATTGGTTATGTTAGGTCCATATGTAACATTCAATAAATTCTTATTTAATGAACAGCCCAGAAACAGAAGATAAATTGTTTTCTAAAAAAGCCATTTGACCTTTAATTTCCTTTGCTGGTGGCAGGGGGATGGGAGTGCGCCATGAAAAATGAGACTTTAGCATAGCTGCAATCTAATCTTGGAAGAGCAAGCAACCTTGAAGAAATTCACTTATGGGTGTAAATATATCCTACTGACAACTTGATATTTTATTCCAAGATTCTATTATTTTTAGTTATCTAACCAATATTTTTCTGTTTATGTTCATTCTCTGCCTCTGAATAGGGAGAGAGCTGCACTGATGCCAAATCTCCAATCACACATGCTATTGTTAAATGTTAGAAAGTAATTTCAATGCCATTGCATATCCTGGTCTAGCTCACAACATTTCGAAGTTTGGTGTTGGTTACCATGACAGCCCATCTTCTCAGGAGAGACCTAGATCTCAGAGTTTCTTTCTGAATATGAGTTGGGGGCAGGGGCCACCATTGTGTCTCTGGCTGACTTAGTCAGGGATGTTTTTGTCAAGTCTGCTTTGGGCTAATGTGTAAAATTGATCCATTCATTTCCCACACAATAACAACTTCTGATAGCATCCAAATAGAAAACACATGTTGCTGTAAGAGTCCATTAATTCAGCTAAAAATTATTGCTCATTTCTTGTATTTAAGATTATACCACATGCTTTCCAGAAGCTTCTATGAGAAAGGAGAGATAAGACATGCATAGATACCAGACAGCCTATACTGCATATAAATGATATAGATGTGAAATTCTACAGCAATTCAGAGGAGGAAGAAATTACTCAGACTAGGGTGGCATTTGTTGGCTTCTGAATAGGGTTTTGATAGTCAGATAAATTTGTCCAATTTCAGAGCTAAAAACACTCTTAACATAGAGTTCAACACAAGTGGGAAAGGAATGGGGCTTTGATTCTTTGGTAGCATTTTCTAAGCATGCTTAGGCACATGGGGAGACCAAAGAGAGTTAACCTGCTCCATGCCCTCTAAACAGAAACCAGACAACCAAGGGAGGAACCTCCCTGCAGCCTATGGAAAGCTGCCTGGAGTTGGGCCAATGTTTGAAACAGCGGTAGGTGTGGTGGTTTCTCTGCTATAGGTTTGCAGGTCCCCTGATGGGTCGGAAGGCCTGGCAGAGGAGCAATCCCAGCACATTTTGGGGAACAAAGTTTCAAATATTCATTGTGGGGGGTGGTCTTGAATAGCACATGTCAATTTCAGCTCTGGAGCCTGCAAAGGTTCTCAGCAGGGAAGTGGTTAATGTATCACAGCACACTTTTCAAGTCAGAAGAATCTCACTGCCCAGTCCCCCCATCTAGGGCTGCCTTTTAACTGGGTTTAGGGGATTTGGAAGGGATTTGAGGTAGGTGTGGTTCTGCTGTCTCCGTTTCTAGGAAATAAAACAATCCTTTTTTTGACCTTTAATGTGATTCAGATCAGTGTCTCCTTGGCAGTTTGCTGTGAGGTTATGAGTATAGCAACTCGAGACCTCAGTTTTATGCTTTTTCTCTCTTTCACCAGCAGCCTGAATTCTGAGTGGGAAGCTGGAGTATTCGGAGCTCAACCTTTGACTCTTGTATTGCTCAGGAAGTTCAAATCCCAGCTCAAATCCTGACTCTTCAGATGATTGCTTCTCCTCCCTTATCTGTAAATGATGGAGGGGAATAGGCCTCCTTTATCACTTGGTGAATGACAAAATTGCAGGGGCTTAAGGAAGGACTTATAACTGGTGATTGGATGGTCAGGAGCCACACTTCGGAGCTGTCACCTGATCCCAAATGGTGCACATTGTGCTCTCCGAAGGGAAGTTAACAAACGAGAATCCAACAAATTAGGAAACAAAGGAATGTACAATAAACTCCCTCACAAACCAGGGATTTTAGGAATCCCAGCGGAGTCTTGAATCTGGTTGTGGCAAGTTCTATTTTTCATGTACTCCGTGGTGCCTGGTGCCCCTCTGTTGAAATCCTATCATATATTGAGTGCTCTCTTTTTTCCTCTGCTCTGGTGTTATAACACATTTGACTGTGCAATTTGTAGCTAAGAAAGAACACATTTTAACACAGCATGCAAAATAAAAATCTAGACTAGGTTACCAGGTAGCTTTTCAAATCTGTAAAGACTCAATGTAAGAAAGATAAAATTTTTCACTGTTAGGGAAACAGATTTTGCTTACTCAGTGGATTTAAACAGGGTTAACCACAGCATCGACAGAATGTGAGGTGGACGATCGACCCTAAGTGATAAAGACTGTTCAAACGGAACAATTAATGTTCAGAGAAACTGTAAATAACATAAAGGGCTGCAGTGGTTCTCAGATTTCAATGGACATAAGAGCCTCCATGGGGACTTGCAAAAGAGGTCAACTCCCAGAGATTCTGATTCAGCAAATCCATTTTGAGAGCAAGAAATCAGAATTTTAAATAAACACCCCAGGTAATTCTGATGCTCTGGCATCCACACATTGATTGAAAAGAGTGGACTAGTGCAAAATAGAGATTCAGAACACAAGTATTCAGAACCATGGTCAGGCTCAATCCCTGAAATACTCCTAACTCCTCCCTGAGTTAAACAATCTATTATTTAGGGGATGTATTTGGCTGTGAGTTACCGAAATTTGAAAAATAGTAGCTTAAACTCATAAGAAGCTTTATTTATTTATTTATTTTTGGAGGTGGATGAATGGGGATTCTTGTGCTGGGCGATCCAGGTGTCATGGGTTGAAAAGTGTCATCTTCCCCCTTGACAAAAAGACATGTCCATGTCCAAATCCCTGAACACAGTGAATGTTACTTTATTTGGAAAAGGTTCTTTGCATATGTAACTAAGTATCTTGAGATCTTCCTGGATTACCTGGGTGGACCCTAAATTCAATGACAAGTGTCCTTAGAAGAGTGAAGGAGAGGAAGAGTAGATAGAATAAGAGGCGGCAATATGACTACGTGGACGGAGATTGGAGTGATTTGGCCACAAGCCCGGGGCAGCCACCAGATGCTGAAAGAGGCGAAAAACACATTCTTTCTTAGAGCACCCAGAGGGATCTCAGTCCTGCCCGATTTCAGATGTCTGGCCTCCAGGACTGTGAGTGAATACATTTCTGTTGTTTCAAGCCACCAAGTTTATAATAATTTGTTGCAGCAGCCTCAGGGAACTAACACCAGAGTTGGTATAGAGGCTCCACCAGGGACCACATTACCTTCTGTATTTCTGCTCAGCCATCCTTAGCATGGGCTCATTGCCTTGTGGTCATGAGATGGCTTTTTTATCTCCTGAATGGTGTCTGCATTTCAGGCAGGAAGAAGAGGAAAGAGCAAAGGGAAAGGCATGGGCTAGTTTTTTTTGTCTCTTTTATCACTTTCCTGGAAGCCCAAATCCATATTTTTTTTATTAATTATCTGGCCAGAACTGGGTCAAACAGCTGCCCTACCTGCAAGAGGCTTGGCAAAGTATTTTTTTTTTAATGTTGAATAAATTGCCACATCCAACAAAATTGGAGTTTTATTAGTAAAGGGAAGAATAGATGGATGAATATCCTGTTGGCAACCAGAAAACTCTGCCAAGGCAAGTGTGCCCAATATACCCCAGTATCCTGGTACCATGACACCTCTTTGGAACCTGGACAGTGAGAGACTGAGACTGGCTGGTCAGAGCTACCTGAAAACACTAAGTGAGGATCTGAGATTCTTTTTTGACCAATCCTTGGTGATTAATCCTTTCATATTGAAGGCAATGTGACTCATTGACTTCATTTTGTACTTAAAACAATTTTTCTTTTGACTCAAAACTGACAAGTTTCTTGCCTGTGACCCACAAATTTTGCAAACTTGGATCCCTGTAATGATTAATAAAAACAACTCCTTTTAAGAATTCATTTTACAACGCCATGATTTAAAGAATTTATTTTCTTTAAATTAGAAGATAATGGGCTGATGATGTGGTTGGAAGCAACACTGTAGTCTTTGTTCCCTAGCTGTGGGAGTTTAGAAAGGACGGAATATGGCTAGGGAACTTGTATTTTTTTTTTTTTTTTATTTCCAACTTTTAAGTTCAGGAGTACATGGGCAGGATGTGCAGGTTTGTTAACATAAATGTGTGCCATGGTGATTTGCTGCGCAGATCATCCCATTATGTTAGTATTAAGCCCAGCATCCAATAGCTATTCTTCCTGATGCTCTCATTAAAGAGCTTGTATTTTTTAAAATTAAAGTTTGACTTATCTCGACCAGCCTTTGGTTAACAAACACTTCACTTTCCAAAGGGGCCATTGCAGTGGTGGTAGGACCTCTGGCCCCATCATCGCTGGACTGTAAGCAAAACTGTCCACCCAGTGCCTATAGGCAATGGTGCTGATGGGCTTCACTGCCTCCATTTCCTATTTGGACAGCTATATTACTTTGCTGTAGAACATACTTATGTGAAACAGGACTCCTTGAGCCAAGCTCTTGCATTTAGTAGTTCTCAATGGGGAGGCATTTGGCAACATCTGGAGACATTTTTGGTTGTCACAACTTGGGAGGCAGGTGTGAGTGGAAGGAGGTGCTACTGATGCCTAGCAGTTAGAGACCAGAAACATTCTACAATGTGCAGAACAGTCCCCTACAACAAGGAATTACATCACTTTAGAGATCGATGTAGTTGAGCTTGAGACACTTTGGCACAAATGAACCATAACATTTAAGGGTAAGCTTCTAAAAAAATCCTTCAGTTAAAAAATAAAATCTCTTTTCCTAATATCCTTCCAATTCTTCCATGAAGGCAAAAGAGGCAAGAAAGAACCAAGTTGGCTGCTTGCTATGAATGAAATTATTATTATTATTTTGTTTGATTCTACTTTTAGATAAGGCAGTAATAGGTAAAGATTTTCAAAAATAAATAGTTAATATTTTCACTGTGTTGTCTTGCTTGACTTTTGTACAGGTTTTAAGTGGAACACATTTGTTATTGCCATGAATCTCTGTGTTAGACATTCTGACAGCACTTCCAGATAGGCAGACAGCTGAGACCAGCCTGTCAGGATCTCTGACAAGTCCCACACCATCTCCTGACCATTAAGAGTAGGCGATTTGCTTCCTATGCAGTGAAAATGTTATAAAGTCTTTTAAGCCAGGCATTTGCTAGTGATTATAAATACATCAGAACATACTGGTCAAAGGAGTAAGGCTGTGGTACAACATGGCCAGATATTTTTGAGAAAACTTGTGTAACATCATGAACTAATGGTGTTAGTCTATGTTGTGAAGTTAGTTTCCTTTCCATTTACTGGACTGTATAGTTCATGTCCAAGTGAGGATCTGTTAAGCAGATCAACTTAAACCCAAGAGAGATAACATTACTAATCTGAAGCATTCCAGACAAGCATGGATGACTTCATCTGTTAATCTTCAGTTAATTTATTTAAAAAAGTTGTTTTCCAATGAGTTGACTGTATATGAATCAAGTGCATCAAATAATGTTCCTTGAGAGTTTTTAAGTTGCTTCATCATCTTTCCACTCTAGCTTTTGTCCATAGTCCTCCGGGGTTAGCAGGCAGGCTACTCATTCAGATGCTTGTTAATAGTTACACCTATTTGGACGCTCCAAGAGAAAAAGCTGGTGAAAACATCTGTGGAGAATCCAGTCCTTCACTGCCTGGAGGGATTAGCCACATGAGAAAACTCTTAGGAATCATGTTTATTTCTCTTCCAGGCACTATTTGTATCCAAGCTTTGCATGAGCCCAAATTAAATAGATAAATTTCTTTTCCTGAGTATTGTTATTTATATAACTCTCTAGACTTTGGAGTTTAAGCCCATAAAAGCCAATATGTAAATGTCTTTAAGCTTTTCAAAAATTGTAGATGATCTTTGGCTACACTAGAGCATTTGCCTTTTGAGAAGAGAAGTCTATTAAATGTCTGCTTTTACCTGTAAAATATAACTGAGATTGGCTAGCAGCTTGATTATTAAGACCGAATTCTCTCTAGGCAGACAATCTGCTCGAGTCTCAGACTCATGGTCAAGAAATGCAAATACGTATATGTGAGCTTGTATGGAAAATCATTCCTGTGCCCATGGAGAAGTATGTGGAATTAATTTTGTTTGTTCTTGGCCTGAAAGTGGATGCATGTTTTCTATTTCTTCTCCTCCCTTTCTCCTTCCTACCTTGTTGCCCACCATTTCTGCTAATCTATTGACCTGATGTTGAGAGAATTCCTAGCTTTGAAAAACAGACTACATTGCTGCTTCTAGTTGCAGAGGGACTAATTCAGCCACGTTTTGATACTGGTTAAAAAACAGTTATGCTTTGGAGGGCTTTGATTTGATAGGAAAGTTTTCTTAAGTTCATAGTAGTTTGTATCTTTTGGTTGTCTCAGAAATTCTCACCTGGAAATTTTACAGCTTCAATTATTTGAAAGAAATGAGACAGTTTGTGCTGATTGAAGACACCTATTCTCTAATTAACCACAAAAGGCCTGTGTCTTAATCCCTAATACTTCAATCAGGAAAGATTTTCACAATTTGCACAGCTAGAGCCATGTAATTTGGGCAAATCGTTTAGCCTCTATGGGTCTGTTTCCTTATCTATAATATGAGAGAAATTGCACTGTGACCTCTAATGTTTCTTCAAGGTCTAAAATTATATGCTTCTATGATTTCTTATTCCATATGCAGATTGTCCTTTGTTGAAGTAAAGTTGAAGGTCTGTGGCACATACCACAAAGAAATAAAATCCACATTACAGGTCTGGAATAATATCCCAGCTCCTCACCACTTATTTGCTATGTGAACTTGTTATATACCTCTCTGAGCTGGGTTCTTTTGTCCATAAAATGGGGATAGTATCACCTATCTCATAAGATTCTCATGAGAATTATAAGAGATAATTTTACAAGGTGCCTGTAATAGTGCCTGGCACTTAGTAGATGCTCAATAAATGTTAATTTTCTTCTCTTTTGGAGCTTTATAATAAAACACTCTTAAATGCCCTGATTTCTTCCAAGTTTGTGAATCATTCCTCATCAAATAAGCACTGGCATGGCTGCCCCTCCTTATTAAGAGGGGGCCAAGTGAGGCAAGGTGAAATCCAACCCTAGAAGTCTGCCTTTTGCTACAGACGCAACTTCCTCATTTTTGTTAAGAGCTCTCAGCAACAGAAGCAATTGGGATTTAACAGGAAAATGATATTAGTCGGATTGACTCCTGTCCAAAGCTCTGTTTCAATAAACGTTTAGAAGAAAGGAAGCTTGATAAGTGTGGCCCCAATCCAAGAAACATGTGGCAATGACAGCTTTGAGTCTGGCATGGAGATCCTTCCAGGTTATTTTCCCATTCTGCATCAGTTTCCTTCCACTACAGAAGTACTTGAAATTGAGTAACTATGCAGTTTATAGGTAGTAACACTGTCTCGTTTGAACCAAGGAAAACAGTAACAAAGAAAGAGATGTGCTTCTAAAATAAGACATATTTCCTTCTGCACTTAAGGCCCAAAATCCCTTGACTTCTTGCTGAAGATGGACCTGCCATTCTTCATGGTGATTAAACACAGCAGTGATTTATTTTGACCAAAGAAGACTTTATTTGTTCAGGCTTTTGTTATGCTGATGGAATCTTAGGATTCTGGAACTGAAAGAAAACACAGAAATGATTGTCTGAATCTTCCTTCCCCAACTTTCAAGAGAATGGTGTGGGCACAACTGGGATATTAGTCTAGCAGACCAAGACCCAAGCTAGAGAGTGGTTATTTGAGGGTAAGCCAATTTCATCATCCTTTTTGGAGAGTCAAGAGACAAAACAGCGAAGTCAATCACCAGTGCAGGCAGCAGGGGGTCTGGAGATGGCTCTAAGAGAAAGGAATCAAGTAGGAGCTGGAAGAAATGAAGGAGAGCCCTGGACCATTGCACCCAAGAGTGGGGATGTATGTGCTTACAGTGTGGGAGGGGCAGGCTGCTTGAAAATCCAAGCAGACAAGAAAGGCCAACCCCTTCATTTCTAAGAGCAAACTGCTGCACAGAGCAGTTAAGGGACAATGCTGACATGGACACAGATAGTTGGCGGCAGGAAGGGCTAGCTCTGGAGTCTCCAGTGTCTTGTCTCTCTCTTCCTATAACTCAGTTTTTCTTTGGTATTGAGTCGATGGGCCCCCCTTTATAGATGTTATATTCTGTTTATCACAGTGATTCTCTCTTGCATTTACAATTTTTGTTTAAGGTGAGTGGAGGATGTTATTCTGTTCAGGGTGGCCTATCTCTTTTTTACAAGACAAAGTTGTATTCAAACTATGTATGTTCAGTAACCTACTTGTTTGGAAATGAATTCTTCACATAGCACTGCATTCACAAAGATGGAGTGAGAGTAAATTTAGGACTAAATTGCAGAATAAGATGATCTTTTATCAATTTTTCACCAGCCTTTCCTATTTATTTATTTATTTATTTATTTATTTATTTATTTATTTTTTAAGATGAAGTCTCACTCTGTCACCCAGGCTGGAGTGCAGTGGCACGATTGTGGCTCCCTGTAACCTCCACCTCCTGGGTTCAACCGTTTCTCCCACCTCAGCCTCCTGAGTAGCTGGGACTATAGGCACATGCCACCATGCCTGGCTAATTTTTGTATTTTTTGGTAGAGATGGGGTTTCACCATGTTGGCCAGGCTGGTCTTGAACTCCTGACATGGTAGAGATGGGGTTTCACCATGTTGGCCAGGCTGGTCTCGACCTCCTGACCTCAAGTAATCCACTTGCCTCAGCCTCTCAAAGTGGTGGGATTATAGGCATGCACCACTGTGCCCAGCCCTCCCTATGAATTTAAACAAGGATTTTTTTTTTTTTTTCTGTGTAATACTTTTCTGGTATCAAAAGTAAGTTATAGAAAATTACTTAAAATGTTTTTTGACATGGGGTCTTGCACTGTCACCCAGGTTGGAGTGCAGTGGTGCATTTATGGCTTACTGCAGGTTCGTTCGACCTCCCAGTCTCAAGGGATCTTCCCGCTCAGCCTCCTGAGTAGCTGGGGCTACAGGCCTACACCATTATGCCTGGCTAATTTTTTGCATTTATTTATTTATTTTGGTAGAGATGGGGTTTCACCATGTTGCCCAGGCTGGTCTCAAACTCCTGGACTCAAGCAGTCTGCCCACCTCAGTCTCCCAAAGTGCTAAGATTATAGGGGTAAGCCACTGCACCCAGCCTAGAAAATTATAAAAAATTTTATTAGAATATTTTTCTTAAATCATTTGTGTTGATGTTATATATTTTATTAATGTTGACTTAAAACTTTACATGATAATTTTACACTTATTAACACATCACTTGACAATTAGTTCAGAGAAATCGGATAAAACATGGGTGAAATGTATACATGTATTTATATTTTATTCCTTTGGAAATGTCACTACAATGAGAGGGATATTAAGAATTAAAAAAGAGCTAAACCCAAAGAACAAAGATTATGGGTGAGGCAACTTCACAGGTGGGAGATGTCCATAACATTTGGATGACAGAAGCAGATGGATGAGTGGGAACTGATTTAACAGAGTATAAAACAAAGACTCTGATGTGGGTGGCAGGAGAAGCCACCAAGAAGCACCCCAAAGTATGCTGCAGAGTCCTAGAAAGCCCACAGAATTGCAATCGCCAGTTATCTCTGAAGGCAAAGGTAGGGGGTTGCACTGAAAACAGAAAACAGAAAACAGATTGGCTGGATCTCCACCAGCTCCAACCTTGCTACCTCTTTGTTAAGAAGAACTGCTATATTTCCTTTTTTTCCTTTTTAAAATGTTTACAAAGATTCATTTTATATTTTCCAGTTGGACCATGTCTCCACACACAAATTGAATTATGGAAAAATTGGATTTAAAGTTGCTTATTTTGGAATTAGTTTAATTGAGCAGACATCTGAGTGTCTACTGTGCTGAGCTGATACAAAGATGACTAAGACAAAACCGCCTTCCCTCTGGGTCTCAGAATCTAACTGGGGAGACAGACAGCCCAGCTAACCATAAACATGACAGAATGTGCTCAAGGGCTGTGAGAGAGGCACGGACAGCGGGAGGAGCTGTGGCCAGGCCTGTGGGAGGCACGGAAGGCTTCAGAGAGAAGGTGGTAGTTGACTGGATCATGAAGTGAACTGTGACTGGGGATCGAGAGGCTTCCAGGGAGCAAAGGCTCTAGGGACTCAAAGAACATTCCTGGGCATAGTGAACTGTCAGATTGTGTCTGATGATCAATGTGTGGCCGTTGTTAGGAAAAAAAGTACACGTGCAGTTTATATTATGAAATAGATATAAAAGTTTATCACACTGGATTTGGAAACGAGTTGGGTTTTAGCTTCTCTCTCAGTCCGTCGCTCTAACACTGAATGGAAAGCTCAGATCAATGTAAGGAATTATATTTTTATTGCAAGTGGGTTGTTGTTGCTATCATCATTTAGTCAGAGGGTTTAAAGGGATATTCTAAGAGAAGCAGGATGATAGTCACAGCCCTGTGAGGGGCCCTCGCCTGGATATCCAGACCTTCACTGGAGGGTGACTCCACTGATGGAATCATCAGACATCACAAAAGCCTTGAGGGAGAGATCTTGGGGTGCATGGGGATAAGGGAGCTCAGTGAGTAGAGCCCACTTGGACATCAGATTGGTCGTAACCTCAAAGGCTGCTTTACCTGTTGTGGTGGAGAAAAGCAATAGAAAGACAATGACTGAGGAACTCTACCTATTATGGTGGCTCCTGGAAAGCGAGGACCATGGTGTGCTCTGCTTGCCATCCCCAGAGCCCATGGTAAACTGCCACCTAGGAATGAATGGTACTGAGTCTCCCCTTCTCACTGGTAGAAGTTAGTGCTGTTCTATCAACTTAGCTACTCTGTAGCAATTAAGTAATTAATTCAAATAACTACTGAATAGCTTCCATGTACAGTTGAGTTCCTTACCTCTTGCAAACCACACCTGTCTCCATGGGTTCCATGGATTTGCAGGGATGAGCTCTTTCCTAATTTATCCCACTAAAAGGGCCCTGAGTCCTGGATAACATAGGCTCGGGTCACCATATTATGTTTGCCAGATTTTATGACCTAAAACCTTATTATTTGACTGTTAAGTTCTGAATTTTATTGGCTATTTATAATGATTTATGTTCTACTTATTTACCTAACCATTTGGAGTTATAAGAGTTGTTTTATAAGCATCATAACTTACTGTCCTGGATTAAATATCCATTTTTAAAAGTTCCTAGTATTTGCTGCAAATCCAAAACTTAACAAGCACAAGGTTTATTTTGAAATCACAGCAGTGAAATTGTATGGTTTTTAATGTCCACGAGGGAACAGCTTTCCCCCCACATTCTGAACCACAATTTATTATTGTTTAAATGAATGCATGACTCTTTGCATACCAGCCTGTACTGTGGGTCATACGAACTTAACCTCAGAACAAAATCACTTTGTTCAATAAAAAACAGGGCCCCTCTAGTCCTCTGGACCCCTTTCCATGTATACCATATGAAAAAAGGTTTATTTGACTGTGTGATAACCTCAAGCATAATTCCTCATAGAAATAAACCTGACAAAAGTCTTACCCACCCTGCCACAGAGGGGAACTTAATGTCATCTTCAGCATTAACTCCTGCAAGGCAGGTAGACAGCACTTTTAAAGACAGTAGTCTAGGAGAGTAGACCCAAATGCTTAACAAAATGCAATATAGAAATTCTCATATTTGTGAAAAGTTCCTTTACATGTATTCTCTATTTTATCCTCCCAATAGTGCCACCTCTCTTGCAACTATTATGCTACCAAAAACATTCCCTAGAATTATGGACGTGACTTCAGTTTTAATTTCCGTAAAAACAAGGTGGTTAGAAGGCAAGCAGTGTTTTTAAAGTTTCTGGCATGTCTGTGGTTTAGCTCCCCTTTTAAGAAAGACATTGGTCCAATAGCCCCAGTATTTTGGTGTCCTCTTAGAGATGGAGGTGCTGCTCCTTCAGGGGTCACTGCATGAATCTGAGTCTACCGTGGTATAATATTTTAAAATCTTGCTTGGTTGAGGATATCTAAGACACTTAGGAAAAGTGATTTTATTTAAATATTTGAACTTTGTGACTTGGCAAGTCCAGGACTCTGTATGTCTACTGTTGTCAGGTCTAGTAACCTCTGGGGCCGGGAAGCCAAGGATAGGAATAGGGCTACTTAGAATTGCAATAAAGTCACAGCTTGCTCTCTCCGCACCCTCACCTCTGACATGGGTTATCAGTCCCCCAAGACCTTCCCTGGCCTGGTCTCTGTGGTCAGTGTCTGTTCTCTTGCTGTCCCCATTATTCAAGGTCTCTATACAGTGGGCACTCAGCGTTTGGGTTGTTCAATATAGCCTCTTGTCTGAGAATAGCACCCCAACCCACACTACCCCACTAAATTTTTTGAGAGCTCCTCCTACCTTTACTCTTACAATGCGGTTCCGGTGAAAGCTGCCATGATCTTTTATGTACATGTACAGTGACCTCCATGGCCACAGCTGATTAGCCTAGAGTTGGCATTAAGTCTGGGGCAATCAGAGTCCTGCCTTGAAAATTTTGCTAACTAGAGTAAAGAATAGAGTCAGTCCCTTTCTGGAAGTGCCAGTGGTTGTAAAGCTCAGGGGAGCTCTTGCAGTCTTTATTTCCTGCCATGGGGAGGAAACTTATCTGCAGTGGTGCTGCTATGTTGAGAGAAGCAGGAATGAGAGATGAAACCATGATGTGTGCTTCTGGTTTCAAGTGCTCCTAAGGAAAGCTGGATGCTTGCCTTTCTTTCACTTTGATCCTTCAACCCTTCCTTAGTTTCTGTGAACTAATAAATTTCTCCTTCAATTCTGCTAGTTCAAATTGCATTTCTGTCACTTGCAACCCAATGAGCTGTGTCCAACATCCTCCCACCTCTCCCTCTAGCATTTGAATAACACCTATCTTGCACCTCATCTTTTCTATGCCCCAAATATCAACTATCTAGCTTGATTAAATAACTAGTTACTCGTGGTTTAGAGAAAACAGAGATCAGTTGCCACTGGGCTCTGGAAAAACATTCCTGATTTGTTATTTTATTGATGATTGACCCTTAAAGTGGGGATTTTCAGGCTTGGCAGAGGGTTTCAGGCTTGGTGAGTCTGGCAACACTGGCTCATGCCTGTAATCCCAGCACTTTGGGAGACCAAAGCAGGAGGATCACTTGAGGCCAGGAGTTTGAGACCAGCCTGGGTAACATAATGAGACCCTGTTTCTACAAAAATAATAATAATTATTATTATATGGCACATGCCTGTAGTCCTAGCCACTAGAGAGGCTGAGGCAGGAGGATCACCTGAGCCCAGGAGTTCAAGGCTGCAGTGACCTACAGTCACACCACTGCACTCCAGCCTGGGTGACAGAAGACTGGCGATATGTCTCAGTTGCATGGAGGTAGCTTAACGGAGCCCTGCCATGCATTAACACCTTCTGCTCTTACAACAAGAGAGTCCTCAAAACTTTGCTGACTAAAGTGTTAAAGAAATATGAACCTGAAAGAGTGACTCTGATATTAATTGTGCTAAACTATGTAGTTTATATCAGCACAATTTTGTGACACGATCTGGGTCAGACATTAAGGAATTTTATCTGATGGCTTTCTCAGTCTTGCTTTCCTAGTGGAGGGGTATTTTCTCTATCGGAATGTTGTAACCTTTTAGGCTGACATAATTTTCTGGGAGTAAAAACATTAATGCCTCAAATGAAAGTAGGTCTTAGGAGAAGAGAATAAGTAGAGATGAGGGAAAAATGTAGAAACTGAAAGAGGCTAAAAGAATAGAGGAGTGTGATAAAGGAAATGGAAAAATGAGGGAAGGAGTGATAAATATAATGAAGCAGGAAATGGGGTAGAAAGACCAATGAAATTAAAAAGAAATTTAAATGGGAAGCTTGAATCCTTTTCATCTATTTTGGAAAAATGGAGAGCTTCTTACGCTTCCAGAGGAGAAAAATGTCAAAAGTGAAAGCAAAGTTCTAGCGCACGATTTCCTGTCCAGCTGGAATGAGTTGTTAGGTGAGGATGAACGCCAGCAGTGTTAGCCGAGCAGCATTTCCCGCTTGCTTGCGGTCCAGGCTGGTTCCAGTTTCGCTCTGGACATGATGTTCTGAGCCAAAGTAAGTTCTGTCCAATTTGGGACTGGATCTGGTTTTACCGGAATCCTTTGGTTTGGGAAGATGCTGCCAGCAACAGTCTGGCATCCTAGGTGTCATTCCCTGGCCTCTCCTGGTGGGAATGACTTGAAGACAGGGATTCATGTAGCACCCTGGCAAACCTTCGCCTTGACTTAGAACTCTGGGAATGCATGTGCCCATATCTCTGCAAACACAGCTCCTAATTTAGATTCTTGAGTGAGTGAGCTGAGTACTATCTCCTGAAGGTGATATATCTGTCATGTAGTCTCATTTTTTCCTTTGTTTTTCTTTATTTGCCATCAAGTGTTGGTTAGCTTTTCTTGCATTTTCATTAATGCCTCTACTAGCTTGTAAAACACAAAGAATCAGCTGATTCATCTGGAAAACAGCTTCGTGCTCCCTACACACTGTGGATTCAGCATAAATGCGATTTAATCCTATTACCTCCCAGACAAAGTCAGTCTTTCAGTTCTTTCTAGAAGAGAGGACAAGAACAATGTGAGTGTGTTTCAGTAGTTTCAGAATAGTTAGGAGCAAGAGTGTTACAAGTCATGGAATATACAAAACCTTTGCCAGCCAATATGTTTGATAGATGATAAATGTGTTTGTAAAATAAATCCACACTTGGGCAGGGACCCATTATCAACAGCTGCAAAGCTTAAAGAGGATATCCTGCAGGGATATCATTCATAAACACAACAACACATAAATAGATACCAGGGTGCTTTCTGAAGGACTCTGTCATGACTAAACATTCACTTTTTAGAGGAAAAAAGGTCACCTTGAGAGTTTCATTGCTTCAAGAATGACCTTAGCTATGTTATTTATGGACTAGAATGGATG
Source organism: Papio anubis (assembly GCF_008728515.1). Classification (NCBI taxonomy): domain Eukaryota; kingdom Metazoa; phylum Chordata; class Mammalia; order Primates; family Cercopithecidae; genus Papio; species Papio anubis. The sequence goes on along the minus strand of NC_044982.1, from coordinate 47,814,511 downwards.
ATATGGCCTTTCTTTCAGTATGCAACTTTACTGAGCTGGAAATCAAAAGGAGCAAAGACGGTGGGAAGGAATTGTTTGTTTTGTGTTATGATAGAACAGCATGAGGATCCCAACTGCAAAAACAGCTGCATCATAAATAACCCACGTAGAACAGATACAATGTGGGGGTGTGTGTGGTCAGGGGAAGAGTTTCAGTGGGGGCTGCAGAATGAGTTTGTGAATGAAATGGTTAGTCACACAAGACTTATAAATACTGAAGGATAACTAAGATTGCTGGCATGTATTTTCATTAAAATTCTGAGTTGGAAAGTTAGACTCAAGACTTAATGGTGATGGAATGGCCAGGTTTTATGAATTTGGTATTTAAGTAAGCCTGCATTCCATTTTATACAGTCCTCTAATTTAGAAACCTGAGCAAGAAATCTTCTCTTTCTGTTGCATCCTGCCCCTCTCCTCCAGTTCAGTCAGTCATCAGGCCCATCAGTTCTACTTCCTAGATATTTCTTAAGTTTAGCCTCACCTCTTAATCCCCCTGGCCAGTTCCCATGGTTCAGGCTATGTAATACATTTTTGACTGAGATTCCACTCCATTCCCATAGCCCTTGTGTCTCCAATCCAACACATCTTCCATGCTGCTCAAGAGATCAAATGCTTGCTCACTATATCTATCTCAGTATTCCTCATCTCTCCATGCAGGATAAAATTCTACATCCTTGTGTATAGCATATAAAGTCCAACACAATAAGCCTACTTGTATGTCCTCAATTATTGCAACTTCCCACAGGCACATCTATAGACAGGTTACTTGCATTTCCTTGAAAAAAATCATGACTTTTTTTCCGTCCACTGCATTTTTGCATGGTGTTCTCTCAGCTTTGAATGGCCTGTTTACTGTCACTGCAGGCTTCTTTGGCCTGTCAAACTCCTACTCATCCTTCCCAATTTCATTCTAAAATCTCTTCTACTCCTTTATGAAGCATTTCTTGATCATCCCTGCAGAGTTGGGGAAGTGTAATGAATGTTTACTAACTTTGCCATTCAGCACTTGCACAACCTTCTTGGGGACACAGTTTTACTTCAATGGTGCCCTTTTCCTATTCTCAGTCCATGCGCTTCCTGTGAGGCTGATTTCATCCCTGGGCCTGAGGGAGTGGAGCATGTAACTAGGTTAGGTTGAGCCAATCTGTGCAGTCCATTCTCTTGGTCACAGCCATTTTTCAGCCATGGACATGTGATTGAAAGTGGGCCAATGAGAGCCAAAAGAAATTCAATTTTGGCATTGTTGTTTGAGGTATTGGGAAGCAGTTTTTTTTTGTTGTTGTTGTTGGACTGAGGTTTCTGAAGATATGAGCCTGAATTTTTTAGAAATACTTTTATGAAGCCATGAATTGGAGCTTATCAAGAGGAAGAACTGCTAGAAGGAGGAGCCCGGAGACATTGTGACCAATCCAAGCTCCTTCAATAGGCAAGATTGAACATGGACTTTTCAGTTTCTTTTTTTGTTTGTTTGTTTTTTTAGATGGAGTATCACTCTGTTGCCCAGGCTGGAGTGCAGTGGCACGATCTCAGCTCACTGCAACCTCTGCTGCCGAGGTTCAAGCGATTCTCCTGCCTCAGCTTCCCGAGTAGCTGGGATTACAGGCACCTGCCACTGTGCCTGCCTAATTTTTGTATTTTTAGTAGAGACAAGGTTTCACCATCTTGGCCAGGCTTGTCTTGAACTCCTGACCTCGTGATCCACCTTTGGCCTCCCAAAGTGCTGGAGTTACAGGTGTGAGCCACCGCACTCAGCCTAGACTTTTCAGTTTTATGAGCCCATAAAATACCCTTTTTCCCCCTGGTTTGCTTATATCAGGTGGGATTGAGTTGTTTTTATTACTTGAAACCCAAAGAATTCCAGCTTTAACCATTTTTTTCCCTCTACTCCAGAGCACCTTTTATATCCTTATATTTTGTTCTTGCCCTACTGTTGACTAGTACCTGGTGTTTGGGTAAGGTGGAGAATGTAGGGCTTTCTTGGCTAAGGGAGGCATGCTCATCAACTACCAGAGTCATCCCTCAGTGCTAATGATTGAGCATATTATGTATCTGGCATAAAATTTGTATGCCTGGGGGAGAAAGAGGAAAAATGGAGAAGACAAAAGTGGAAGGAAATAGGGCAAGGAGAGAGGTGGTTTCCATACTAAATGGAGAAGGATGGGATTATCTCTGGGTCTTTATCTCTATTCAGATACAAAGAAAAGAAAGGACTGAGTTGGGAAGGGAGGGAGACTGGAGGTTCTTACCCAAACCTCTCAGTGAGGATCAGGGAAGATGTTAGCTTCCTGTTTATATTTGTAAGGAATATGGAGGCAGGAGTTGGACAAACCTAGACTTGACCTGCCTTAGTCATGATTTCCATAGATATTTGTCATGGGCATAGACATTTTCAGAGCTTCCACAAGGAGAGTCCTTGATCAGAATTTGAGAGTGAAACCAAGGCAATATAGTTTCCTAAGGTGGCAACCTGGATACTAGGGATTGATATAATAGGTCAGCTTGTAAGCAGCCTAGTGATCTTGCTAAACAAAGCCCTAATGGCCCTCTTTCAAAGATGGATTTACTCCAGACACCTCCAGGAGCTCTGTTTGATAAAGTCTTCATATTTCTTGAACTAAGCTCAGGATTTTCTTATTTGGAAAATATCAGTTTGAATGTATCCTCAACAGATCTTGTGGTGGATGCTGGAATAGCACATTCAGAGGAAGTATGTTATTTCAAAATTCCCTTGGATTAAAGAAGAGGCCAAAGACTATTTGATTTCTGTGCTAAAATATCAATGAATGCTCCTTATTCTGGAAGGGAGAGGTACAATAGTCAATAATAAAGACTCCATAATAGCTAGTCAAGCACACACATATAATCTAGAAACACTTTTAATCCACTATTTCAAATGCCAAATCCCAGTGCTATATTCTATCTCCTTCCAAGTCTTCACGGTTATGGAAATTGGAAAATCCAATTTGTCTCTGATCTCTGCCCATGCCTCTGTGGTTTTAGTGTTCAATATTATACTTGGGAAACATCATGTGATCAATCTCAAGGAAAATGAAGACTTTTGGACTCTCACCCCCTTTTTTTTTCTTTGCCTTACAGATCTTCAGCGCTCTGCTCTTCTACTTTATTCTTCCTTTTCTCTCACCCCCTTCCTGTCTAATTTTGTGTCTAGTCTTAGGGGAGGGTTGTCTGCCCTCCTATGTTTTGCTAGGGGTGGGAGTTGGAGTAAGGTAGGAGCTTTGGGTCCTAAATGCGGAGAAGGGATAGAAAACATTTTCTTTGAAGATACTCTTAGAGTAGAAGATTTAAGTAACTGGATTGCAAATATTAGTTTTCTGCTAGCACCCATTGTTGTCATATTAAAAGAGTTTCTATCTCCTTAGTTTACTTTACAGGATACCTTATCCTTGGTAGGTATCAGGCTCTAAGAACAAGTGTAGGAAGGTCATGTTGCATGAGAATAGGAACTACAGAGAGAAGAGGATGCCTGTGCCCCGGACACCCAGGGTAGGAGACACTCGGATATTCTTTTAGGCTTTTACTTGGTCACATGGCAATTGCCCTGTGCCATGGCTTTTTTGATTGGAATTCCTAAACTGAGAAATCAGACACTGAGTGGATTATATATTCTTGGCTCCCACTAGGAAAAGGAGTCATAGTCTCAGCAGGGATAGTGACATTGTCTTAATTTTCTACCATCTCAAAACAGATGGAACCCTGGCTTAACTCTTGTTTTGGCTCTGCTAAACAGTTAGTATATGGAAATTGAATATTTAAATACATTATATTTATCCAATTGTGTTTTAATTACCCATTTACTTGCTTATCTTTTCCCATTAGACTGTTGCTCCCTGAGTCTGCTTTTTCACCTTTATCTCCATCGCCCAGCACATAGCCTGGCACATCATTGGTGCTCATGTCTGCTGAATATGAGGGTGAAATAGCCCCATGGCAGAGAAAATCCAAAATATTTATTTGACATGTTTAGAAGGTGGGTAGGTACATTTTCTTGCTTTTTGCATGTGTGGGACATTTTTACTGACAAACTTTGTTTTTAAGGAAGCAATAATAAAAACAAATATGAAGAGGTTGAATAAACTGAAAAAATAGTCACTGTTGACAATGTTTCTCAAAATGTGACCTGAAGACCACTAGCTTCCTCCTGACAGCATGCTTATGGTCCACATTGCAATTTTTTCTTTTTCACACTATGTCCTCTGTCCCCTAGTCTTTTACAATTTATTAAGTTTAAGTTATTCGTACTTCAAATCAAGGAAACCATGTGGGGTTTTTAGTCTCCATTTTTAGAGGAAGAAATTGAGGCCAAAGAAATGCAGTGACTTGCCCTATCATGCCCGAGGAATCCCTGGACTCAGATGTGACTCTGTTTTTCAACCCCTGTTTTAAACATCCTGTTTGTGATTGGGCTGGGTGTCCCTTCCTGACCTGTTTTGAAGCAGATGGAAGAAAGGTCAGCAAGGATGAAGTAGAGATATATGGGTTTGTTTTCTGAAGAATAAATGTAACTCAAGGATTTTTTTTGTGTGTGTATTTTACTAATATGATCTTCAAAAATACCCACCAGGATCAATGAGCATTTATATTGCAAACACAAAATGGCTCATCCTCAGAAATACCAGCTGTTCGTAAATTGTACCCAGAAAATAAAAGTATAAGATGTATATTTCTTTATAGAAACATATAGTTTGTTTCTCTTTTCATCTTTTTAGTCTCTTGTAGATGGGCTATAGAATTATCTTGCTTGGCAAATTATGGAATAATTCTTGGCAAGCTTACAAAAAAAGAAGTTAAAGTAGAAAAGGATTAGTTTCTAGACATAAGAATTTTGCTCTAAATCATAGGGGAGTTGAGCCTGATATTTTAAGAATTAGCCATGATGAAAACGTGTTGTTGTTCCATCTGCTAATTGGTTGCTAAAAATGTGATAATATCTGGGGAAAGGTTTCCTTTATCTCTCCTCTCTCCCCTCCCTCCCCTTTCTCTCCTGTCTTCTCCTCTTCTCTTTTTAAAATTTATTTTCAAGAATGCTCCATATATTAAGAAAAAACACCTATCAGGGTATTTGGTTGGAGTAACATCTTGTCCTTTTTTTTTTTTTTTTTGAGATGGAGTCTTACTCTCTTGCCCAGGCTGGAGTGCAGTGGTGCAATCTTGGCTTACTGCAACTTCTGCCTCTCAGGTTAAAGCAATTCTCTTGCCCAAGCCTCCCGAGTAGCTGGGATTACAGGCGTGCATCACCACGCCTGGCTAATTTTTGTATTTTTAGTAGAGACGGGGTTTCACCATGTTGACCAGGTTGGTCTCGAACTCCTGACCTTGGGTGATCTGCCTGCCTTGGCCTCCCAAAGTGCTGGGATTACAGGTGTGAACCACCATGCCTGACCAAACATCTTGTCCTTGCTCCCACTTGGAGAACCCATTTGTGTGTAGCCCTGGGCAGTTAGGCTGCTTGATGCCTTTTAGGTTGCACTAAGCCACTGATGCTTTACATCCAGAGTTCCATATTTTATTTTATTTTTTCCTTCAAATTTTATTTTAGGTTCAGGGGGTACATGTGCAGTTTTGTTACATGGGTAAATTGTGCGTCACTAGGGTTTGGTGTACAAATTATTTTGTTGCCCAGGTAGTAAGCATACTACCTGATAGGTAGTTTTTTATCCTCGTCCTCCTCCCACCCTTCACCCTCAAACAGGCCCCAATGTCTATTGTTGCCATCTTTGTGTCCATGTGTAATCAGTGTTTAGCTCCCACTTATAAGTGAGAACATGTAATATTTGGTTTTCTGTTTCTGCATTAGTTCACTTAGGATAATAGCCTTCAGCTGTATTCATGTCGTTGCAAAGGACATGATTTCATTCTTTTTTATGGCTGCATAGTAGTCCATGGTGTATATGTACCACAATTTCTTTATCAAGTCCACCTTTGGTGGGCATCTAGGTTGATTCCATGTCTTTGCTATTGTAAATAGTGCTGTCACAAACATACATGTGCATTTGTCTTTATGAGAGAATGATTTATATTTCTTTGGGTATATATCCAGTAATGGGATTGTTGGGTCAAATGGTAGTTCTGTTTTAAGTTCATTGAGAAATCTCCAAACTGCTTTCCACAGTGACTGAACTAATTTACATTCCCACCAGCAGTGTCTGAGTGTTCCTGTCTTCTGACCTTCAGAGTTCCATGTTTTATAAATTCAGTGTCTTGGTAGGGGTGAGGGGTGTGAAGTGTGCTTTCGCTGGAGATGGGATGGCAATGAAGGAGATGATAAATATTTCACCAATAGTAATGTCAAAATGGAGGTGACGTTTTAAATTTTCAATCAGCATTTTTTTAAAGTTGCTTGCTTAGATTTACTTTCTTTAAGAGAACTTTTAAAATTGATGCCTAATATTTTACATATTTATGGGGCACATGTGTTTGTTACATGCATGGAATGTATAATGATTGAGCCAGGGTATTTGGGGTATCCATCAACTTGAGTATTTACCATTTTTATGTGTTGGTATTGTTTCAAGTCCTCTCTTTTAGTTTCTTTGAAATATACAAAATGTTCTTACTCATTATGTATGAGTAAGTATGGTTACTCATTAACCAACCTCTCTTCATTCCTTGGCTTCCACTCACCCTCTCTTTCCAGTCTCTGGTTATGTGTCATCCTATTCTCTATCTCCGTGAAATCAACTGTTTTAGTTACCACATATGTGTGAGAACATGTAATATTTGTCTTTCTGTGCCTGGCTTATTTCACTTAACATAATGGAACCTCCAGTTCCATCCATGTTGCTGTTAATAACAGTATTTCATCCTTTTTATGACCAAATAGTATTCCATTGTGTACATATATCACATTTTCTTTATCCATTGTCTGTTGATTCAATGAGTATTTAACAAAAAAGTTTTAGTAACTCAAGAAAGTAGGACCTAAACTCCAGGATCTCATAGTTTCATTCTTTTCTGCTGGTTTTATGTTTTCCTGGACCAGAGTTGCAATAAAATGAATATACAGTTGACCTTCCTCCATGGGTATCTGGAGGAAAACAAAGGAATCATAAAAGAGTTTTTCTATTCTTGCATGAAAAGTACTATAATACTACAAAGTGCTGCTCTGTTTTATAGAGGGAACCATGAAGTAGTAGTCTTTACGATGAGGTTTCTTGGAATTTTTTTAATGCAAGAGGATCTGAGGGTGCAGATTGGATGTAAGTTATTAAACATCAAGACCATGGCAATAAAGATGCCACTGTTCTTTTGATAATGCACAGACCTTTGTACTTTTGTGTGTGGGCTTTCCTTTCAGAAGATAAATATGTTTTTAAAACTTTGACAAATGAAGGGTGTTTTGACTGTTTGTGAGTTAAGGCAAAAAAGAATGATGACAATCAGTAATGTGCCCAGTGATTGATTCCACACTCATATAGAGAATAAACCTGTCTTACAACGTTCCTTTTAAAAAAGTTTTCCATATAATATATTCGAAGTCTTATATGTCAGTATTTTTTATTTTACTTCTAATAAATTTTCTCTTATAAGACATTTTTCGTTAGCTGCTGTTTCTTGGAATAATGTTTAAAAAGGGATTTGCTACATATGTATGAGATTTAAATATTTTGAAATTTTCCCATCTTTTTTTCTTCTTGAAAGTTAAAACACCTCTGAAGATCAAAGAAATCTCTTTTTCCGATTATCCAGGAGTAGAATTTGGGATTTTATCTCAGGAGAAGTGCACTTAGAAAATGTAAAAATAAAAACAACAGAAGTCCCAGCTGGAGTGAGAAAAATCAATCCCTCACAGACGTTTTTGTCTGTGGCCAACTGGTGACTTTCCAACAGGGTCTGTCTTTTGAAATCTGGTTTCCTCTCTCTCAAATTAAACCCTGGTTGTATCTTAAAAAGAAAAGTCTCCACCGTTCTGTCTACCATGATTCTCTATAAACTTTCCTTCGTGAAGGAAAGGGAGAGCATTTTGAGAGTCTTGGAACAGTCAACATGGTGATTTCACAGTTGAGTTTACGTTCTCTGCATTCTCCCCCATAATATTTCTTTTACCTAAAACAAATTCTATATTGAAACCTTAATAGCATCAGACATCTTTCTTAAAAACAAGAAGTCTCGGTGACTGTTGATTGTAACACAATATAACATTCATATAGTGTTCACAAGTGGCTTTAAAAATTTACTTTTCATTTTTTTATGATTAAAAAATTGTTTTCAGAGACAGGGTCCCACCATGTTGCCCGGGCTGGTCTTGAACTCCTGAGCTCAAGCAATCCTTCCGGCTTAGCCTTCCAAAGTGCTGGGATTACAGGCGTGAGCCACCATGCCTGGCACAAGTGTCTTTTAAGTTTCATAATATTAACCACACAGGTGCTCTGTTTGGTTCATCACACTTTGATCTAGTGAAATAGTTGAGGATATTCAGTTATGAGGAGAAGACAAACCAATACAGATGAAGAAAACAGTAAGCAGTCTATCGGTATGCGTCATGTACATTTTTGGTACCTGGCAATTAGAAGGCACTATGGTGAATAAAGTAGATGACGTAGCTCCTGTGTACAGAGAACTTAGAGTCTGGAACAAGATTCAGAGGCAAATTGGTATTCCATTGTTCAGAGGCAGAGGTCTCAGCTGCAGTCACAAAAACTAACAGAAAGAGAAATGAAGGCAGAAGACATATGTAACTGTGAAATATTAGAGAGTCCTTTTTAGCATAACACTCTTTCAATGTTATTCTTCAAAAGTAATAGTCACCTCATTTTGCTTTTAAAACAATTGTGGCTTCCTTTTGGCATTGCCATGAGGTGACCCCCTTGCATTCCATATCTATCTCCCAAGGACCCAGGAGCTTAGATCATGAGTGTTTGCAAGTATCATCGTAATTATTACCTTGCTCACTGGATAGGTTTGCCTTTCTGTAGGGCGGGTGAGGGATTAGTGGAGACCACTGTTATCAGAAGTGCTTAGCTTCTTAGCCAGAGGGGAAAGCCTGACTATGTGGTTTACCTATCCAGGTAGCATCAGGGGTGTGATTCTTTAGGGGTGGGGAGATTCAGCCTCTTTATCTCAGACCCAACAAGTTTGCTATCTGTGTCTTTTGGCTAAGGATTTTTCTCCTCTCAAAAATCTTTGAAAAGTCACCAGGGTTAACTTGGCTAAGAATACCTGACTGGAGGGATAAGCGTTTGCCTCCTTCATTAGGGTACTCAGCAATGTTGTCCTATAATTCCTCTGGAAGCCTCTGGTTTCCTAGTTCGACTGCTCCAATAGAGATGCTCAGGGAGCCCAGATGGCCACACAGTCATTCCTGTGAGAACAGCAGAACAAGGATAACAATGAGCAGCCCCGGAACAGCTGGAAGAGGAGAATGCCACATGTATTAAATCTCTGAGGACAGAAAAAACAGAGAGGAGGATCACATAGGAACCCCAAAGTGAAAGACATCAGGGCAGACACACTAAAATACACTAGTTCACTTAGGACAAAGCTATTTCTCACATGAATATTTCTAGGTAGGATGCTCCAGGGTGGGTAGCCCAAGGTGCGTACAGATTTAATGAACACTATTCATTTTTTAAACTGATGATGTCCAGTAGAAATACAGTGTTTGCCTCATATGTAGTTTGTTTTTTGACATGGACTGTCATTCTGTTGCCCGGGCTGGAGTGCAATGGCGCGATCTCAGCTCACTGCAACCTCTGCCTCTTGGGTTCAAGCGATTCTCCCACCTCAGCCTCTTGAGTAGGTGGGACTACAGATTTGCACCACTGTGCCCAGCTAATTTTTGTATTTTTAGTAGAGATGGGGTTTTGCCATGTTGGCTAGGCTGGTCTCAAACTCCTGACCTCAGGTGATACACTGCTTTGGACTCTCAAAGTGCTGGGATTACAGGCGTGAACCACCGTGCTGGGCCTACGTAATTTAAAATTGTCTAGTAGCCACACTAGGAAAGTAAAAAGAAACCAGTAAAATTAATTTTAATAATAAGTCAAGAGATTCAAAATACTATCATTTCAGCATGCAATCAACTTAAAAAATTATGTAGTTTACATTATTTTTTCTTCTGTACTAGGTCTTCAACGCTTAATGTGAATGTTACACTTACAGCACATCTCAATTTGGCCTGGTCACATTTTAAATGCTTGACAGCCGTTGGTGGCAAGTGGCTTCCATAATGCACATTGCTGCTCTGGAGAATGGCTTAGTGGGCTAACTTGTCTCTGTATGAATAAAATCGTGTGCGTGTGTGTGTGTGTGTGTGTGTGTGTGTGTGTGTGTGTTTAACTGCATTGCTGAACAGCAATAGCAACGAAAACTACTCTATTGCCTCTACTGAAAAAACAACCAACCAACCAAATAAAAAGCTAGTAAGGATAGCTAGCTGGATTCTCACCAAACTTGAGAATTACTGGGGCACAGAGGTGGGCCTTGGTGAGATTGGCAATTCTTCACAGAAGGTTTAGTAAGGATTTTGTGACTAAACATACTTACCAGCTGACCTCTGTGCAGTGTACTCCAAGGTAACATGAGCAATGCATTAATTTATTGCTGGTTAGAAGTTCTGGTCAGTGAGGTGGGAAAGGCCAGCTAGTGTTTTGATATGCCAACGGCCACATAGATCACTCACACTGGGACAGACCAGTGGGAGAAGAACTAAATTTGTTCTCTTTTCCAGCCTGCACTGAGATTCCACCCAGATGCCTCAGTCTGTTGACCACAGTCTGTGTGCCCCAGTGCCTTGGTGGGGAGAAGGCACATTGCTGGAATCACTTGAGGGATGGAAATGGCGAGGGGTTTTGGAATAAAGGATATTTGCAGCAGAATGAAAATGATTGTTGACTTGCTTTGCTAGTTTTTCTCAATACTTAAATAAGAGTATGGGTGTTTTTAACTGATTTTAAAAGGTTGGAGGAAGAGGAGCCTCACTAGGCATGCTGTTTACAGCATTAATTTCCTGGGTACCATTGTTCTTCCTCAGAAAACCCAGATGATACAAACAAAATGACAATTTTTTTTTCACTGTTGCTGAGAAAGAATTTGATTTGTAACAAGAAGTATACCCCACTTATAGGTGACATTTTTATTTTTGTTTTTTCTATTATACAAGTAATTTTATAGAAACCTGAAAAATTTTGAAAAGTATAAGAAAAAAATACAAAAATACTCCTCTCACCATTCAGTGATGTACCAATATAATGGAAACTCATTATTTTCTTGAGTCTTTTTTTCCTCTACAAATGTAAATATATTTAAGAGTTGAAATTATAAATATTTGTGTTCTTTTTCACTTGACATAGCATAAACATTTTACTATGGTTTATACTACATTTACAAAATATAATCTGCTGTAATATACCCATTCTTTCCCTTGTTGTTGGACTTTGAAATTTTATCTATTTCCTAAGTAACATGCAGAAAAATTTTAATTTTACTTGATTGAAATCTTACATAATATCTTGGTTTAAAAAAATCACTATTTGGCCAGGTGCGATGGCTCACATCTGTAATCCCAGCACTTTGGGAGGCCAAGGTGGGCGGATCACCTGAGGTCAGGAGTTCGAGATCAGCCTGGCCAACATAGTGAAACCCTGTCTTCACTAAAAATACAAAAATTAGCTGGGCATGGTGGCGCACGCCTGTAATCCTAACTATTCAGGAGACTGAGGCAGGAGAATCACTTGAATCTGGGAAGTGGAGGTTGCAGTGAGCCGAGATGGTGATATCGTACCCCAGCTTGGGGGACAAGAATGAAATTTCATCTCAAAAAAAAAAAAAAAATCACTATTTGACATGTAAAATAGTCAGCTATAAGGAGGAGCTGAAATTTAACAAAAGTTATTTCATGACCCTTTGTCTTGTATTCAGAAGCTCTTCACTGAAGTAGAGTTGTATTGTGTGTCTTGAATAAAGCAACACACAATTACGTGCAAATAACATTTTTTTTCTCATCATGGGCTGTTTGAGTTATTAGACGCAACAATGGTGGACAATGGATGTCAAGAGAAAAGCCCGCTCTTGCACTCCAAATCATGATACATTCTCCCTCAAATTCAGGAATAGCTATTTGGTGGCATTTATTCTTATAGTGGCATTTGGTTCCTTAATGAATGAGCTTTTTCCAGAAACATATTTCAATAAGAAATGTTACCTAAAGTGCTGATGACACTGATGAAATTAGAAGAGACTTGTATTTATTTATTTTTAGATTTCTCTTGTGAAAAATTCAATTGATACAAAGTAAGCGGAATAGTATAATGACACTTATGTACCCTTCATCCAACTTCAACCATTATCAATAGCTTGCCATTCTCACTTCATCCATACTTTTACCCACTCCCCACACCTTCTACTTGATACACCTATGTAACTCATATCCCAATGGTGATATAAAACATTTCCATCACTCCAGAAAATTCCTTCATGTCCCTTCCCATGTAATTCTTCTGCCCACCCCCTATCCCAAGAGGCAACCACCATTCCCATATATCTTACCTGAGATTTGTCTTGCCTGTGTCTTAATGTCATGTAAATGGAGTGATATAGTATATAATCTTTTGTGTCCAGCTTTTCCACTAACATATGTCTGTGAGATTCACCCATGTGGTTGTGTGTATTGGTAGATTGTTCATTTTTATTGCCAAGTAGTAGTCTATTATAAAAATAGATCATATTATGTTTACTCACTCAACTACTAACTGGTATTTGGATTATTCCCAGTTTGGGGCCATGAGTGTTCTTGTATAAGCCTCTGTATGAAGACATGTTTTCAAATTCTCCTCCTAAATATGTAGGAGTAGAGTTTCTGGGTCAAAGGGTAGATATATTCTAAGTGTATAAGAAACTGCCAATGTTTTTTTCCACTTCTGCCAACCATACGTGAGAGTTCTGGTTGTTCTTCATCCTAGCTAACATTTGCTGTTGTCAGTCTTTTTAATTTCAGCTATTCTACAGGGTGTGTAGTAGGTATCTTGTTGTCATCTTGTTTTGCACTTCTGTGATGACTAACAATGTCAAGCATTTTTTAATGTGGTTATTGTCCACTTAACATTTTTTGTGAGGTGTCTGCTCAAGAGACACTTATTTTTCAGGATCTGCGGAAGTAATGTTATGTCTGAGGCACTGTTTCTTTCTTATGCTGGTGCACAGGGTAAGAAGTGCATTTCTCAGTGTAGGATGCATAGGAAAGTTCTGCAGGGTCACAGATTGCCTCTGTGCTTTGTTATAGATTTCTCCTCTATTTGTGGCCCCTCTTTCAACTCTCTGGTATGGTTCATTTCCTACTACTTGCTTTCTGGACTTTTCCCTTGACTGGGGTTGTGATTCCCTTTGCCTTTGCTCTGTCTGCTTAGGGCAAGTATTATTGGGAAGAAGCCATTACCAAGCTCCTTTTGCTTTGTAATTTTAACTCATAATGTGTCAGCATCTCCAAAGCTCCACTGAGAACTTAGGATCCCTTTCTAACCCGGAGTCATGAGAACTAAAAATATCTCAAATAACTCTATTTGAAATATTGGAATTGAGTCAAGAAGTAATATATTTTGGGACTGCCAAGTGATACCAACATTATTCATAGGAACTTAAGAGCATTTGGAGAAAGGCTGTGATTTATATCTAAGTCACTGTGCTTATGTGATAAGCTAAATAAGGCTCCTCAAATTCTGTGGTAAAAGACAAGAATGTTTTAAAATTTCCAGTAAATTATGAACCAATAGTTTTAGAAATAAAAGCGTTGCAGCAATGTTGACTTCCTAGAAAGGTTACTATGCATACACTTTCAATTTCTCCACAGAGACAGCTAATAGTTTGTAGACTGGCACCAGCCTGTGGGTCACTCTTTGAGCAAACTTGATTCAGAGCACTGAATCTGGAGCCAGACTGCTTGTGTTTGAATCCTGGCTCCATCACTGTTGGCTGGGTGGTCCTTGTTTTTTTCTTTTTTCCTCATCATTCAACTTGAAAGTTGGGTGGTCTTAAGGGAGCTTTTTGCTTCAGTATCCTCATTTGTAAAGTGGAGATAATGATGATAATAACAATGCCTGCTGCACAGAATTGTGGTGAAGATTAAATGAGTTCATATATGGAAAGCGCTTATAAGAGTGCCTGGCATATAGTAAGTGCATGCTAAGCTTAGCTGCTATTATCATTGCCGTATCCTAAATCCCAGGACACTTGCAGTTATAGCTATCAGAAACCCAGTTCAAGTTACTTAAACAAAAGGAATTTGTTGGGTAGTTGTAACTAGGTGCTCATATGATGCTATCTAAGTCTGAAACTCCTTTTTCTTCTATGTTGGCTCTATTCTTACATGGGCTTTCCCCGTAGGTGTTGAGGTGGCTTGCAGTGCTCCAGCTTACATCTTACCAGTTCACAACCTGGTGGAATTAGAGTCCCATCTCTTACCTTCTCAAAGTTGTGGTTGTGTGGCTTGGCTTGGTTCTTGTCATGAGCCTACCAAAACCATAACAACTAAAAATTTAGAAGAGGTACTCTTCTGAAGAAAAGTGCAGTGCTGTTACCAGAATAAGAGAGAATGATGGTTTCTTTCAAATGCCTGGGGAAACAGGTTAGAATCTACTGGCTTTTTGGAATAAATAATGGTTTTGATCAATGATGGAGCTCTCAGGAAAAGACATCCCAGAAGAAGAGAATACCATTTTTTTCCTGGGAGAAACTTCTGGCCTATGTGGTAGAAGGACATGGGGGACAACCTAATGAGAATCATGATTTGGGCCTTCTAAAATGTGGTCTTCTATCAGCAGGATATGGTGCTTTGGAAACTGTCTTAGTCTGTCTTGGGAATAGCAGAATACCCAAGACGGGGTAACTTAGAAAGAACAAAAATTTATATTCTCACTATTCTGGAAGCTGGAACATCCAAGATCAAGGTGCCAGCATCTGGTGAGGGCTTTTTTGCTGTGTCCTCTGGAGAGGAAGAATGCTATATCCTCACATAGCAGAAGGAGAAGAGAGAGAGAGAGAGAACGAGTTCTCAGCACAGAATGTCCCAAGAAATGATGCAATGGAGGGAGCACCCACTCACCTTCTCATTTGATTTGAGCAAAACATCCACGCCTTTTTTTCCCTCACATTGCTGGTGTCCCATCTACGGCCACTGGACTCAGATTTTCCACATTTAATCTACTTAAGTTTCTTACTGGTAAGAGGTTAGGCTCTTCTTTCCCTTCATCAAGCCCTTTATAACAGCATTAATCTAAATGTGTCCCATTGGGCTTCACCTCCCAACACTGTTGCCTTGTAGATTAAGTTTCCAGTTTCTGACATGTGAATTTCTGAGGGACACATTCAAGCCTAACAGGTATATTTAAAAAAATGACTTAATAAAATTAGCCAACATGAGCCAGAAGAGCCTAACCTCTTACCAGTAAGAAACTTAAGTAGATTAAATGTGGAAAATCTGAGTCCAGTGGCCATAGATGGGACACCTGCAATGTGAGGGAAAAAAAGGCGTGGATGTTTTGCTCAAATCAAATGAGAAGGTGAGTGGGTGCTCCTTCCATTGCATCATTTGTTGGGACATTCTGTGCTGAGAACTCTATAGGTTCTTTCAATGATGTGATGGAGGAAATGATCGGGGTTGTGAATGTTCTTCTCATTTGTGCCCTTAATGCTTGCCAGGTTGTGAGAGGTTGGGAAGAAATTAGTTGATGTAGGATATGGAAACAGTTTATTTCTCTGCAGGCAGATGGCCAGGTCATGGAATCTTGTTGGAAAGATGGGACCTTTTGAGCTGCTTTCTTAGGTCAAAGGCTTTTTGAGTTTAAGGGACTCTCAGAGACCCAATTTATTGGATCCCAGAGACTCACAGGACTGTACTTCCTTACTGATGAGTGAAGACATCTGAACACATTCATTTTGAAACTGCAGAGAAAAAAACCCCAAGCCTAAGTGATATGGTTAAAAGAGTATAGGTATTCACATTCACACCACAGGTAACTGGATACTTCACTCATTTTTAGTGGCTGAGCTGCTCTGAGCTCCCCGGAATCACAAGATTTAAAGAATTGTTTGGGTATTTAATAGAGGCAAAGCCCCTTTTGGAGACCAATTTTGCAAATTTTGATCCATGTGAATCCTACTTTAAATTTTTGTAGCTGTCTATTGGAGCTCTATTATAACCTCAGAATTATCAAGTGTCCATTTTCAAGATACCTTACTTTAAAGATGAAGTGCTTAATTGAATTCCAATTCTGTTCACTAAGATGAAAAGGATCTTCAGAGTTTTGGAGATGAGTATGTGAATTTCAAATCTGGAAATGGGGCCGAATTTTAGGAAATGTTTGCGTCAATCTGGCTCTGTGGTGCAAACTGGCAGTTATGAATTTGAATATTCACTGCTACAATAGCATTAGAAACATGATATTGAACCAGGCATGGTGGCTCATGCCTGTCATCCCAGCACTTTGGTAGGCTGAGGTGGGCGGATTGTGTGAGCCCAGGAGTTTGAGACCAGCCTGGGCAACATGGTAAACCCCTATCTCTACAAAAAATATAGTCACAAAAAAATTAGCTGGGGATGGTGGCATGCACCTGTAGTCCCAGCTACTTGGGAGGCTGAGGTGGGAGGATCATCTGAGCCTGGGAGTTCGAGGCTGTGATGAGCTGTGATAGCGCCAGTGCACTCCAGCCCGGGGGAAAGAGTGAGACCCCGCCTCAAGTAAAATGAAACAAAAAACTGAAAACAAAAACAAAAACAACCCTGGTATTGAAATTGAACTAGGCCCACACTGAAAATATTGAGTGATTTTTAAGCATGATTTCAGACCCTGTGCAAATCAAAGTGTGATCCAGAGAATCAGTATCATAGGCATAATTCAGCTTGTCAGAAATGTAAAATCTCAGGCTACCCTCTCTTCCCCCAGACCTACAGATTCAGAATTTGCATTTTAACAAGAGTTCCAAGTAATTCCAGTGCACATTAAAGTTTGAGAAACGTTAGTGTATGCTTTTTTTCCCTCTCACCATCAGACACCAGAGATGATGATGAAAACTAGATTTTTCTGTCCTACCCGAGACTTTCATTCTGAGTTCTTCATAATCTCCAGGGGATTCCGCTAATGGTCTGACTTTACTATTCAAACTAGAATCTCTAGTTAGTCTCTTAAATGGGGATTCTTATTCTTTGATTAAAATCATTAATGATTAGTCCAATATCCCTGTGTGCTTTTATCTAGGTAATATTAATAGAGCTGCTTTTATCTTACCGCCAGGATTACATGGTTTCAAATAGTTAACAAGTAATATTTCACTAGTGTTAGCAACAGAAACTCACGTGACTCCCCTCTTTCCTATACACACACACACACACACACACACACACTCATAGATTTCTGATGCAATAGTCACCAACGGTAAAAATTTGGGCTGTTTTGGCCACCATGAAACTTCCTTGATCATAGCTATTTAGATACATGTATTATCTTTGCTCCTAGATTCTACGGGAGATAAACACATTTTATTAAGTTACCAATTACTATAGATAACCTGAAAAACAAATTATTAAAGATCTTGTAGAGCACAAGTTCTGGAGACTCAAAGCTGGAAGGGAAGAAATTGCATTGCATAACTTTGCTGAGATTTGAGATTGGTGTGGAAAAACAGGGAACCGAGCTGGCTATCGGGAAGGACATTTCCGACAGAGGAACCGTGAGTAGAAACTCGGAAGAGGATAAGCATGGTCCCTGTTCCTGGAATAAGAAGCACTCTAGTTTGGCATCTGCACTTATTTACTTAGCTTATATAAACTAAGTACCTGTGAGGTTTAAGGCTTAGAAGGTAAGTTAGGCTATAGTTTGGAGAGTATTAATAAGATGAGGAGAGGAGTCTGGAGTTCATTACTTGGGCAATTAGAAACTGGAAGTTTAGGGAGCCACATGACCATATCTCTGTCTTTGAAAGATTTATCTGGCAAAAGGACTTTGGAGGGATGGGAAGTGGGAATAAATGGAGGAAGCAAGACATGGAGAGATTATAGAGGCAGTGGCAATGGACTGGAAAAGAGGGAACAGATGGGAGGTCCACCAAGGATTTGAACCATTATGGTGGTAGTTGGAATAAAAATAAGAGGGAGAAAGTGAAAAGTGTAAGGGAGATTCAATCTATAGAACTTGATGATCTCTTGGGTCTTTAGGGCTAAGGATTTTGAGATGATACCTCTCACCTTCCCATTCATGCAAATTACCTCTGGATGAATGAGAAAATAGTGATACCATTAAAGAAACTGTAAAATTTTGGCTGGGTACAGTGACTCACACCTGTAATCTCAGCACTTTGGGAGACAGAGGTGGGAGGACCACTTGAGTCCAGGTGTTTGAGACCAGCCTTGGCAACATAGCAAAACCCCGTCTCTACTACAACTTAAAAAAAAAAAATTAGCCAGGTGGGGTGGTGCGTGCCTGTGGTCCCAGCTACTCAGGAGGTTGAGGTGGGAGGATCGCTTGAGCCTGGGAGTTCAAGGCTGCAGTGGACTATGATTGTACTACTGTACTCCAGCCTGGGTGACAGAGTGAGACTCTGTCTCTTAAAAAAAAGAGAACATCAAATCAGGGAAAGACTTTTTTAGTTTGAGGTAATATCATTACTTAGAAAATGATGGGTGGAAATGTTTAGTTGCCAGACAAAAATGTGAGTCTGGAGCCAAGAAGTTATGTACCCAGAATATAATAACTGAAGCCACAGCAGGGGAGGAAATCATCTAAGGAGGAAGTGTTAGGAAATAGAAATGGAACAATGATGAAAGTTAGGGGCCATCAACATTTAGGGGTGAATGGAGGAGAAAGAATCTTCAGGGTAATCAGAGAGAGACCATAAAGGTGGGAAGAGAATTAGGCACTGCTATTTTCTGTCTTTTTTTTTTTTTTTTTTTGAGACAGAGTCTCGCTGTTTCACCCAGGCTGGAGTGAAGTGGTGCAATCTTGGCTCACTGCAACCTCCCCCACCTTGGGTTCAAGTGATTATCCTGCCTCAGGCTCCTGAGTAGCTGGGACTACAGGTGTGCGCCACCACACCTAACTAATTTTGTATTTTTAGTAGAGACGGGTTTCATTTTGTTGGCCAGGCTGGTCTCGAACTCCTGACCTCAGGTGATCCATCCACCTCGACCTCTCAAAGTGCTGGGATTACAGGTGTGAGACACCGCACCCGGCCAGCACTACTATTTTCAAAAGTCAGATAGAACCTTTCCAGATGAAGCAGGTAAGCAATGGTGTTAAACCGTCTAGCAAAACTGAGAAGAATCCAGCATGAGGAAAGGTTGTCAGAGAGAAAAGGCAGGTAAGTGGCTCCCAGTGACCACGAAGAGAAATAGTTTCAGGAGAGCAGTAGGAACTGATGCCAGAACACAAAGCTTCGTGGAGTAAGTGAGTACAGTTATGTGCCACTTAAGGATGTTTTGGTCAATGACTGCATATATGACAGTGGTCCCTTAAATTATAATGGAGCTGAAAAATTCCTATCCTCTAATAATGAAGCCAACATAATGTCACAGCACTATGCATTTCTCATGTGTATGTAGTGATGCTATGTAAACAAACCTACTAGCTGCCAGTCATGTAAAATTATAGCACATACAGTTGTGTATACTACATAATACTTGATAATGAATGACTGTGTTTCTGGCGTATGTATTTACTGTAGCACACTTTTTGTCATTATTTGAGAGTGTACTCCTTCTACTTATGTGGATAAAAGGGTTTTTGTAGGACAGCCTCAGGCAGATTCTTTAGGTGGTATTTCAGAAGAAAGCATTGTTATCATAGGAGATGGCAGCTCTGTGCATGTTATTGCCCCTGAAGACCTTCCAGTGGGACAAGATGTGGAGGTGGAAGACAGTGATATTGATGATCCTGCCCCTGTGTAGGCCCAGGCTAATGTGTACGTGTGTGTCTTAATTTTTAACAAAAAAGTTTAAAAAGTAAAAAAAGAAAAGAAAAAAATTAAAAAATAGAAAACAGCTTATAGAATAAGGACATAAAGAAAAAAATTTGTTTGTACAGCTGTACGGTGTGTTTGTGTTTTAAGTTAAGTGTTATTACAAAACAGAAAGTTAAAAAAATTAAGTGTATAAAGTAAAAATGTTATAGTAAGCAAAGGTTAACTTATTATTGAAGAAGGAAAGTATTTGTTTATAAATTGAGTGTAGCCTAAGTGTGCAGTGTTTATAAAGTCTACAGTGGTGTACAGTCATGTTCTAGGCCTTCATATTCACTCACCACTCACACACTCACTGACTCACCCAGGGCAACTTCCACTCCTGCAGTTCCGTTCCTGGTATGTGCTCTAGACAGATGTACCATTTAAAAAATACTTTTCTATTGTATTTTAAATGTACCTTTGCTATATTTAGATACATAATTACTTACCATTGTGTTACAGTTACCTACAGTATTCAGTACAGTAACATGCTGTACTGGTTTGTAGCCTGGGATCAATAGACTCTACCATATAGACTTGGTGTGCAGTAAGCCATACTATCTAAGTTTGTGTGGGTACATGCTATGATTTTTGCATAATGACAAACTGGCAGTTTCTTGAAAGAAAGTAGAAAGAGCAGATGGAAGAAGGAAACTGAAGGAAAGAAGAAATAAGGACCACCAAACTGATCTAAGTTATTATTATTAATTTTTAATTGGATGACTATGGTTTATTTTAAGACTGAGACAATGGACCCAAAGGTGGGAGTAAAACTGATGTAATCATTTTTTGGGGTAATTTACGGGACATACATCCCTGGAGGCCAGGAGGAATGGGAGAGGATGTAATCAAACACAAGGCTGAGCTGCTTCTCCTTCAGAGATGGACTAGTTTCAGCAACTGCCACTCTCTTCCCTCCAGATTTCCAAGCTAGTAAAAGAGGTAAGAAGTGCATCAGATAAAAGTGATGCAGAGGGTTCCACTACATACCACAGTCCCTCTATGCTGTGTTCCTGAGATTCTTTTTCTCCATTTATATCCAAAGCCATAAGTAGCATAAAAAACAGTGTCTTTCTCTTCTGAGTTGCATATGCTTTAACAAAGAAAAAAAAAAAGGAAGAAAGAAAAGCTTCATCCAAGGCAGAAGTTCTGCTTAGACTCTAGTGGGCTTCTCCATTTCTCTTCAGTGTTTTGTCAGCTTGTATTATAATAGAAACCTGAGCTTGCAGTGGGAAGGAATGAGTTGAATCTGATTTTTGCAAATTGGTAATTATCTTGGGAAAAGTTAACCAAGTTACCTGAGCCTTAGTTCTGTTCATCTGTAAAATTGAGGGTAGTAGCGACCTTGAAAGTGGTCATGAGCATTTAATGAGAAGATACATAGAGTATGTGGGACATGCACTTATGCTAGTGGGTCCTCAATAAATGCTTTTTGAGAGGAGATTCAGTAAATTTCAAGATAGCAGAGTCTGTGTCTTATCCCCTGGGTCTGTATCCTGGGGTGAGGGGCTGACATCTTCCTTAATCTGTCTGTCTTGAAGACTCACCCCTACTGTGTTAGTCTCTTACTAGATTGCTTTCACCTTCAACAACTGTTGCCTTCTGTTTCCCTTCCCTGAATAGGTGTTATTCTCTCTCTGCTTTCATTGTTCACAGGCTACACATTCTGCAACTGTCACCAACATGCTGAGATGTCCGTGGTGAACCTGTTGACCTTTCAAGGGGTACTTTCATTTTAGGAGAGAATGGTGGGAAGAACGCAGCGCTCAACACTGTGGATCAACAGTCTGGTTCCAAACACAGGCCAAACCTGCAAATGTGATCCACAGATGTGCAACCATGGCAGCTTGCAAGAAATGCAGATTCCCATGTCCTACCCAGAACTGTTTGAATTGGAATCTGTATGCTAGCAAGATCCCTAGGTGATTTATATGCACATTAAGGTTTGAAAAGCACTGTTTTAGAGAAATAACTATTCATAAGGTGGTTTTGAGGATTTAATGGGAATACATGTACAGAACACCTAATGCATGTAGATGTGTAATACAGTGCTTAATAAATACTCTTGGCAAATCCCAAGAGAGAAGAAAGAGCCCTCTGTCTCCAGGGCCAATGATGTATAAAGCAGATAAAGAGAAAGGACAAACAACACAGCACTCTTTAGAGTACTAAAAAAGGAGGTGTGTGTATGTGTTTTGTTTTGTTTTGCCAGAGGAAAGGAAAATAATAAAGGCAGAGGAAGGAATGAAAAAACTGGCAAGTAAGAGCGAGAAAATATGGAATGGAAAAACAAAGTACTTAGGAATGAAATACCTTGAGGTGGTGAAAGAATAAATAAACAAGAGGTAAAGAGCTCTTAAAATGTACAGTGCTGAAAATTTGGATGAGGGGAAAACTAGATTTCTCCAGATTGGAAGGGAGGTGTGAGTGTGTGATGTGTAAAGAGAGACAGCCAAACCCAAGTGATTTAGCATAAGGCTGGCTTAAAAAGTTTAATAGTCCTCGTGTAACATGGTAAGCTTGTATTTTGAATTTTCACTCAAGGACATCTTTGTTCAGAAGAGCAGAGTGGTTTGGTTTTGTGCCTGGGTGACTGGAAGGAGTGGGAGGCAGATGGCCAAAATGGGGACTGTGAGGTTGTGTTGAGGTGTCAGTAAACAGGCAGGAGAAGTGCTGGCCTTCAACAACAGATTCTTTTTAGGGGTCCAGATGACTGAGTGAGTTTACTGTTAATCACATCCACACAAATGGGTGGGAACAAAATCACAGCCCCCATTCTACGTCATGTGGATGGGATGTTTGCCAGAATGTGGGCTGTGTTAGGGACATGGTGGGTTTTTCTAGGAAGTGAGGGAAGGTCTCAACATCAGAGGAGGGTGGAAGGAGGCATTCTAGCTGCCTTCTATCCCACCTCAGCCAATGGCAATGAAGCATTTCAGAGCAGGATGGCATAAGAGGGGGAGTCTGGCAATACAGGGATGAGAGAGAGAGAGCGAGAGTGAAAGAGAGTTCAGTAAGCTTACTTAACTTTCGTGAATCTCTACTTTTCATCTGCAAAATGGGCCCTGCCTCTCTAAGATGTCATGACGTAAATTAGTGTCAGTTCTTAAGACAACATTCTAAGACAAATCTTAGCCTTTGACAAAGATGGGAACTTAGAAATCTTATAGAACCGAATTCCTTCCTTTCACAGGCAAGGAACTGAGACTGGGGCAGCCAAGAGTCTTGCAGATCTTGCTTAGGGACACAGAGTTCTTAATAATAGATCTCAAAGTGGAACCCAGGTTTCCCAATTCCCAACCTAGGGCTTAAAACATTGGCAAGCTCATTTTACCATTTTCTATGTTAAATTCAGGAGATGAAGGTACTTGCACTTTAATTTCTGGATCGTTGACTTTGTTGACCTTCACTGCTAGGGCAAAGATCTATGCTTAATGATAAGTGTTTCAACAGTTGGTGGTTCTGACTTTTTATTTTGCTGAAAGGAATAGCCTTTGCATTTTACCCAAATTTTAACTTTTGGCATGGCTCATTTTTATTACCTTTGTAATTCCAGTGAACTCAGCATGCTTCACTGTTGTGGAATTTGTTGGTGTCTTGGAAAGATCACAGATAGGATTTGACATCGCACAAACCTGACTCAAATCCTGCCTCTGCCACTTATTTGCACTTTAACAACTCTGGACAGGTTCCTTAATTGTTTGGAGCCAGTTTTCTTTATAATAGGTTCTACCTATTATGTTATGGAGTTATATTAATTATGAAGTTGTTTGATAGTGTTAGAAATAATGTTTAAAAGTGCTTTGAATTAGAAAAGGGTCTGGAATATAATCAGAGTTCAATAGATGATAGCTGTCCACATCAACAAATACTCATTGAGCGCCCAACTGAACGAAGTATGATGGTTGATTAGGAAATCAGTGTCACACAAATAAAATATTTGCCATGTGTCTTCACTGATCTGCCATAGTGTCTACATTG
The DNA here is from genome assembly GCF_008728515.1 of Papio anubis. NCBI lineage: Eukaryota > Metazoa > Chordata > Mammalia > Primates > Cercopithecidae > Papio > Papio anubis. The sequence goes on along the minus strand of NC_044982.1, from coordinate 47,790,550 downwards.
CAGGTAGCAAAAGTAGTAATTTAATAGTCTATTATCCGACCGCATCCCAAAACTGAAGTTGAACCCCTGACTGCAGATAATTGCTGAAATACTCAAATAATATTTCCTGCAATGCCTTAGCCACCCTTCTTTCCCACATTGTTTTTTTTTAAGCCTTTGTGAGGTTTATTTAAATGTCCGAGATGAGAACAAAGCATATATTTCTGTGTTTATTTAGTACATTTCTCACATATACGGTAGGTGCTGAATTCACACAAGTGATCCTAGAATCTTTTTTGGGTTCATCAATTTATGTAATATCAAAAGTGGCAATTCAACAGAATTTTAACCTATCAATGGACCAAACACATATATGACACTTTCAGTCGAATAACGAGCCATTGTCTCTCAGTTCATCACTTCTCCTATATTTTGCTTTGTGATGCTGGGTATGAGGCTCTGAAATTTACATTTCTCCTTTACCAGCTAGCTCTGCATTAGACTCTACAATACAAGTAGATAAAGAGAAAGGAAGGAAGACTGGAGGAAGACTGTAAGGCATGAGGAAAAAGTAGGGGCTTGTTCCTGTTGCATTTCCTATTT